>NC_081421.1:64650441-65020441 GCF_949786415.1 Peromyscus eremicus
TACCAAGCATTTCATTATTTATTATTTTTATGTGTATGGGTGTTTTGCTTGCATGGATGTCTGTGAACTATGTGCATACAGTGCCCATGGTGGCCAGAAGAGGATGTCAGATCCCTGGGACTGGAGTTACAGACTATTGTGATGCTAGGAATTGAACCTAGGTCCTCTGGAAGAGTTAACTCTCTAGCCAGCCCTCCCCCTCCATCCTCCAATTTTTAAAGCTTCTCATTACTTTATATCTTTGTGCCTGCATAGCAGACCTGACAGATTGAGATTAGAAAAGTATTTTGCTAAGGTTTTGCCCTCACATCTTGGTGTCTTTATTCTGGGAATTGTCTCTGTCTTTCTCTTGCTGAGTCAGGACAGACCTAAGTTCTCTTGGATTTCTTTGTTGTAGTAAAGACATTTTCTTAACTTTTTAAGGAACTGTCACTGTTGGAAATACTGTAATCTTTTCCTTTTCTCATCCAGTGAGCCAGACCGAGGAAGGCTGACTCCTTCCCCAGACATAATTGTTTTGTCTGATAATGAGGCTTCCAGTCCCCGGTCCAGCTCCCGGATGGAAGAAAGACTCAAAGCAGCCAACCTAGAGATGTTTAAGGTAAAAGAGAAAGGGAGTTGTTTTCCTCCTCCTCCTCCTCGTCTTTCTTCTTCTTCTTTTTTTTTTTTTAAATTTCATATTCCTTAAATTCTCTTTAATTCCCTGGTTTGGTTTTGTATTGTTGTTTTAATTTGCTTTTTGGATCTAAATAACCACTACTTGATAAGTTCTTCATAATGATTCTCCACAATGTGCCCTTTTGAGAGGTAGCTGTTTAGCCGAGCAGAAAAGATAGTTTGCTAAAGCATGTCATATCCAATATAATTCATCTTTAGAAAATGAAATAGAACTTCATAATTTAAATCAAATAAAATAAACCCTTAGGTATGACAATATCCTTTACACTATCTATCAGGTATAACAATATCCTTTACACTATCAAGAGTCTCAGAATATAGAGAATTCTTACTTGTTTATTATTATATCTACATCAAATAGGATTTTTAAAGGTTTAGAGGCCATTTTAAAGGAAAACGTTGTTTCCGTCTTGTCACTAGTCTATGTTTCACCAGGAATACACTGATTGGCGTTTAGAGATAGTCTGTAAATACTTTTTGAGTACTCCTGAATGCCACTCTGAAGGACTACAAAGATAGAGCCACGTCTTCACTTCTTATAGAAGATGAAGGTTTTAGAAGAGAAAATAGATTATTTCTTGCAGAAAGGGATTCTGGGTACTTGCTGCTGTTGTTGACCTACAGTCTTCCTGTTTCCTTAGGGGAAAGGCATTGAGGAACGGCAGCAGCTTATCAAGCAGCTGAGGGATGAGCTACGTTTGGAAGAAGCTCGTCTGGTGCTGTTAAAGAAACTAAGACAGAGTCAACTACAAAAAGAGAATGTAGTCCAAAAGGTAGTATTTTGGGGTGGAGAAATGGCTCAGAGGTTAAGAGCACTGGCTACTCCTCCAAAGGACCCAGGTTCAATTCCCAGCACACACATGGCAGCTCACAACTGTCTATATATAGTTCAGGTCCAGGGGATCTGACACCCTCACACAGACATACATGCAAGCAGAACACTAATGTACAGACAATAAAAATAAATCATTTTTTTAAGGAAAAAAACTTTTTAAAAAAAGTAGTATTTCTAGAAATGGGGAAAAGCATCTAGTTTGAGATTGGACTATCCCAGGTTGATTCAGCTTTGTGGACCATTCTTCTGTGGATCTGTAGGTTTTTTTAGTTTTTACAAGTAGAGAGATTAAAAAGTAGTAGTACTTTTGTTTTAACCTTAGAAATTAACCAAGAAAAACCTTAAGTGGGCATGGTGGTGCACGTCTGTTACTCCAGCAGTTGGAAGGTAGAGTTAAAATCAAGAGTTAAATTCATGCCGGGCATGATGGTGCACACCTTTAATCCCAGCACTTGGGAGGCAGAGGCAGACAGATCTCTGAGTTTGAAACTAGCCTAGACTACGGAGTGAATTTCAGAACAGCCAGAGCTACACAGAGAAACACTGTCTTGAGGAAAGAAAAGAAAAGTTGAACCGGGCGGTGGTGGCACACGCCTTTAATCCCAGCACTTGGGAAGCAGAGGCAGGCGGATCTCTGTGAGTTCTGTAGGCCACCTAGCCTACAGAGTAAGTTCCAGGACAGCTATTACTGTTACACAAAGAAACCCTGGTGGGGAGGGGAGTTGAGGGCGCTGGAGAGATGGATCAGCAGTTAAGATAAGAGCACTTACTGCTCGTAGAAGACCTGGCCCTGGTTTCCAGCACCCGCATAGCAGCTCAAACCCAGCTATTGCAGTTTCAAGGGATTTGATGTTCTCTTCTGGCCTTTTGGCCCTTGATAGGTACACCGCAGATACCACCAGGTATACACATGGTACACACACATAAATGAAGGCAGAAACAATCATGTACAAAAAAAAAAAAAAAATCAATCTTTTTTTTATAGAGGAGTTGAGCTGGCTCTATAAGACCCTGTCTGAAGAGAGAGCACCTGGCATAGTGACACATGCCTTTAATCCTAGCACTTGGGAGACAGCTGAGTGGATCTCTGTGAATTTGAGGCTAGCCTAGTATACATGTCGAGGTCCAGGTCTGCCTGAGCTACACATAACAAGACCAAGTCTCAAGGAAACAACCCCCCCCCCCACACACACACACAAATCAAAAAGTCTTAATATCATTTTTCTCATCTTCTGTATCAATAGGTGTATTTGTTTTTTACACTCACACAAAGAAATTTTAAAAGCCTAGAACTTTGGATTCTACTTCTGAGTTTTTGGGTTTGTTTGTTTGTTTTGGTGGAGGTGGTTGCTTTTTTTTTTTACTTTTTTTTTTTTTCATAGTCTCATTTTCTGTTTCCCTTCCTAGACTCCAGTTGTACAAAATGCAGCATCTATTGTTCAGCCATCTCCTGCACATGTGGGACAGCAAGGCTTATCTAAGCTTCCCTCCCGGCCTGGGGCTCAAGGCATTGAACCTCAAAATTTGAGAACATTACAGGTATGTGACCCATAGTGTGGCACCTTACTGTTGGATCAGCCTATTGTAACACAAATTGCTAAACAGTCTTGTTAATAGAAAACCCAGAGCCAGACATTAGGGTGAAAGCTGAAAGATCAGAAAGCAGAGCAGCTAGCCACTTACCTCTAGAAATCCTCAGTCTCAAGAGAGTGAGTTCCTGTTTCCTCACGCCTTATGTACCTTTCTATGTCCTGCCATATTACTTCCTGGGATTAAAGGCGTGTGTCTCTACTGCCTGGCTCTGTTTCTCTCATGTATCCCAGTATGGCCTTGAACTCACAGAGATCTAAATGGATCTCTGCCTTCCGAGTGATAGGATTAAAGGCATGTGCTACCACTGCCTGACCTCTATGTTAAATATAGTGGCTGGCTCTGTCCTCTCATCCTCAGTTAAATTTATTAGAGTACACAATATAGCACCACAGCTTGTCTCTCCTGTCTTTTTTGAAGATTATAGAAGAATCTGAATATGGGGCCAGCCTGTTCTACATAGTCCCTGACTTGCCTTTTGTGGTGGTGGTTGTTTGTTTTTTGGTTTTTTTCCGAGACAGGGTTTCTCTGTGTAGCTTTGCGCCTTTCCTGGAACTCACTCTGTAGACCAGGCTGGCCTCAAATTCACAGAGATCCACCTGCCTCTGCCTCCCGAGTGCAGGATTAAAGGCGTATGCCGACACTGGTTTGCCTTTTTTTTTTTTTTTTTTTTTTTTAAAGAGACGGGGTCTTGGAGCTAGAGAAGGCTCAGCTGTTAAGAGCATATAGAGCTCAGTTTGCATCACCCACTTCACTTGGCTGGTAATTCCAACACTCTTCTGGCCTCTTCATGGCATTTATATGCATCTACATACACAGACACATACATAAATAATAAAATAAATCTTTAAAGAAAAATTGGAGGGGGCTGGAGAGATGGCTCAAGGGTTAAGAGTGTTGACTGTTCTGGAGGTCCTGAGTTCAATTCCCAGCAACCACATGGTGGCTCACAACCATCTATAATGAGATCTGGTGCCTCTTCTGGCCTGCAGGCATACATGCAGAGAGAACACTGTATACGTAATAAATAATAACTCTTTTAAAGAAAAAAGAAGAAAGAAAAATTGAAGATGGCTTAGTGGTTAAGAGCACTAGCTGCTCTTCCATAAGACCTGGATTTAATTACTAGTACCCACAAGAGGCTTACTTCTTTCTGTAACTCCAATCTCAAGACCTTTTCTGGTCTCCAAGGGCACCAGGTGTGCATATGGTGCATAGACAATACATGTAGGCAAAGCACTCATATACATTTAAAAAAAGAATAAAATATTTTTTAAAAGGCAAGGACTTTCTAGCCACTAATCAGCATTAAGAGTAATGGTAGAGGGCCTGGAGAGAGGCATCAGAGGTTCAGAGCACTTCCTGATCTTGCTGAGGACCTGTTCCTGCCACCCACATGGTGGCTTGCATCCGTCTATAAGTGTAGTTGTAGGGAATCTGGCCTCCTCTTCTGACCTCAACAGTGCACACGTGGTGCACACATGTACATGCAGGTAAAATTCATCCACATGAAATGAAAATAAGTAAATTCAAAAAAAATTTTTTTAACTAGAGTAATGGTAGATTTATCCCATTGATTGTTAGATGAAATTATCAAATGTGTGTTCCCATGGTTCTGCTTGCTGTCCATTATAAGGATTGTTTTCATTTTGCATTTTGTGGGTATTAATGCTATCTGTGAGTTCTTTTCCAATTCTTCCCCTATAGGGTCACAGTGTCATCCGTTCAGCAACCAACACCACCCTTCCACACATGTTGATGTCTCAACGTGTTATTGCACCAAATCCAGCCCAACTTCAGAGTCAACGGGGGCCACCGAAACCTGGCATTGTACGCACCACAACACCTAACATGAATCCCGCCATCAGTTACCAACCAGTAAGAGCGAGCTCTGGTATAGAAACAGAAAAATCCTTTGCTTTTCTTATCAAAAGAGCCACAGGTTTTAAGTTTTTGTATATAGAGAAACTAGGACAAAAGAGTGATTTGAATAGAGAGCATTCTCCAGAATGGATACTTTAAGGAATTATATAAAAATGGTGGTAAAGAATAAAAAATTTCTTAATAAAGAAAAATAAATAAATAAAAACACACATAGAAAAAAATGGTGGTAGAAAAAGGTAGAGCAGAGGTAAATTAGCTAAAATATGCCTTAAGAAAGAGACAGGGTTTCTCTGTGTAGCTTTGCGCCTTTCCTGGAACTCACTTTGTAGCCCAGGCTGGCCTCGAACTCACAGAGATCCGCCTGCCTCTGCCTCCCAAGTGCTGGGATCAAAGGCGTGCGCCACCACCCGGCTCAATAAAGAGATCTTAATTTAGGGGTGAGAGTGGAATGGAAATGGCATAAATACAGTACTCATGTACGAAGTTCTCAAAATAAATGCATGTATGAAAAAGAAAAAGAGATGGAGATATGTGTGTGATAAAAAACCATAGGTACATGGCAGAAAGCATCCCTGATCTCTTCTTTTTCAAACAGCTTTAGCTTATAGGTGCCATCATTTTTTTTTCTTATGTGCCAGGGTTATCTTTCAGTAATGAGTTGAATGTTTACTATTTTGAAAAAGCTAAGCAGTCCAGACTAAGATCATATAGTATCCTCTATTAAAAGTCAAGAATTGGTCTTCTTACACTTATCAGCCACATGTCCCCTGTTCCATTTCAGCAGTCAAGTTCTTCTGTTCCCTGTCAGCGCACAACATCTTCTGCCATCTATATGAACCTCGCCTCCCATATCCAGCCAGGGACTGTGAACAGAGTGTCCTCACCACTTCCTAGCCCCAGTGCCATGAGTGATGCTGCCAACTCACAGGCTGCAGCCAAATTGGCTCTTCGAAAACAGCTGGAAAAGACACTCCTGGAGATACCACCTCCAAAACCTCCTGCTCCCTTGCTTCACTTCCTGCCTAGTGCAGCCAATAGCGAGTTCATCTACATGGTAGGCTTGGAAGAAGTCGTACAGAGTGTCATTGACAGCCAAGGTAACACTTCCTTCTAGTTAAGTCTCTAAGCAAGGGGTTGCCAAGCCTCTGGCAGAGAATTATTACAGGGAAATGTGCAGTATTAAACAACTGCTCTTAAAGCCAGACGATAGTGGCCCACACCTTTAATCCCAGCACTTAGGAGACAGAGGCCAGCCTGGTCTACAGAGTAAGTTCCAGGACAGCCAGGGCAACACAGAGAAACCTTGTCTCAAAATAAAAAACCAAAAAACAACACCAAAAAACTGCTCTTAATCCAGGCCTAATAGCTCATTGCTCATAATCCCACCACTTTGTAGGGGGAGGCAGGAGGACTTGCTCCATGTCCAAGGCCAACCTGGGCTACACAATAAAGTGAAAGCCAGCTTAGGCTACAGACTGAGACCCTGTCTTGAAATTTTTTAATTTATTTAGTACTCCTAAACTGGGTATAGTGGGACATGTGTATAGTCCCAGCACTGAGCCTGAAGTGGGAGATTACTGAGAGTTTGAGACTAGCCTGAGCAACATAGCAAGAGCCTGTCTCAAAAAGAAAGTTGGGCCCGGCGGTGGTGGTGCACGCCTTTAATCCCAGCACTCGGGAGGCAGAGCCAGGCGGATCTCTGTGAGTTCAAGGCCAGCCTGGGCTACCAAGTGAGTTCCAGGAAAGGCACAAAGCTTCACAGAAACCCTGTCTCGAAAAAAAAAAGTGCATACATAGCCAGACGGTGAAAGTTGGAGGTACATACAGGTAACTAGTATTCAGGAGGCTGAGACTGGACAAGTTCAAGTTTGAGGCCCCACAGAGGTTATATGATGAGACCTTGTAAATTAAATTAAATCTCCATTATTACTACCAAAGCATCTCCCATCAGTTAGTTACACAAGCTGTCAGGGAGCAATATCTCAAAAAAGAGGGCTAAAGAGATGGCTCAGTAGCTAAGAACACTGGCTACTCTTGCAGAGGACCTGGGTTCAGTTCCCAGCACCCACATGGTAGCTCACCACCATCTGTAAATCAAGAAGATCTGATGCCTTCTTCTGGCATGGCATCAAACACATATGGTCAATAGACATCCACACAGGCAAAACACGCATGCACATAAAGCAGAAGTAAGTCTTAAACCAAAATAGAGTCTAGAGATGTAGTTCACTTGGTAGAGTACTTGTTAACCTGGGAGGTAGAGGTAAGAGGATTAGAAGTTCAGGGGCCTCATCAGATACATAATCAATTTCTAGATCACCCTGAAATACATAGAAGAATCCTATTCACCACCACCACCCCAGGGTGGGGAGGGGAAATGATATATTTTTGTTGTTGTTTGTTTATTTCAATATATTGTTTAGTTCCTTTTTAAGAGTTTGTTCTGGCTCACATTTTGGGAGTGTAATCCATCATAATAGGCGAGTCAAAGGCATCAATCATGAACTTGAAGCAACTGGTCACATCACATCCACAGTCAGGAAATAGAACAGTGAATACATGTTGTTTAGTTCCTGGTTTTTTTTTGTTTTGTTTTGTTGAAACAGGATCTCATATAATTCTGGCTAATCTGGAACTATGTGTAAACCAAGGTGGCCTTGATCTCACAAGGGACTTGCGTTGCCTTGTCCTCCACAGAGTGCTGCTGTTAAAGGCACAGACCACTGTACCTGCTCTTTAGATGAATAGAATTTCTGGGTTTCATGACTTTGTGCTGAGTTACTATATTCAGTCCCTGCCCTTTTAATGCTTCTGTTTGAAAACTGTATATACTAATATAAATAACCAAGCATCAACACATGAAAATTGCAACCCGGGGCTGGAGAGATGGCTCAGAGGTTGGGAGCACTGGCTGTTCTTCCAGAGGACCTGAGTTCAATTCCCAGCAACCACATGGTGGCTCACAACCATCTGTAATGAGATCTGGTGCCCTCTTCTGGCCTGCACGCATACATGCAGACAGACCACTGTATACATAATAAATAAATAAAATCTTTAAAAAAAAAAAAGAAAATTGCAACCCAATACTGAGCCAGACGTTCACACGATACAGTGTGATACTAACAGGCATTATTAAGCTTAAATTTCCAAACAGTATGGGAAAGTCCCTAGAGGACTGACTAAACACTAGCTGTAAACAGATCAGAGTGCTTTAATGTCAGCCAGGTAAGGTGACTTGTGCCTATAATTCTAGCACTTGGAATACTGAGGAAAAAGTGTTGCCATGAGTTCTAGGCCAGCCTAAGCTACAATGTAAAGCCTTGTCTCAAAAAAGTCTTCACAGAGTAAATATTTAGAGCCTGAGTGTTGTAAATCTGTATACTTGTAAAGGGAAAGTTAGTATATAGTGATGTTAAGAAACCAAAAGCAGCTGAGTAGTTGTGATGCATACCTTTAATCCCAGAACACGGGAGGCAGAGGCAGGCAGATCTCTTGAGTTCATAGCTAGCCTGGTCTACAGAGGACATTCCAGGACAGCCAGGAGTACACAGAGAAACCTTGTCTTGGAAAACTAAAATAAATTAAACAGAAGGCACTGTTAATTGGAGCCCTTTGATTCTGAATTTATTATTATGAGGTTTTTGTAACAAGATTACACAATGTAGCAGGTAGGGCTCAGCCTTACTCTGTAGCCCAGCCTCACCTGGCTCAGGGTCCTCCTTCCCTAGCCTCCCAACTGCTTAAGCTGAAATATTTATTAAATTGTATTGGGAAAAAAAGTGAAGACTTGGCGTGGTGGTGCATGCTTTTAATCCCAGGACTAGGAAGGCAAATCTCGTGAGTTTGTGGCCAGCATGGTCTACATACTGAGTTCTAGGACAGCCTGAGCTACATAGTGAGACCCTGTCTCAACAAGGCAGTAAATACGTTTTAGATTCATTAATTTTGATGAGTGTTTTTCCTGCATGTATGTATGTCTATCACATGTTTGCCTGGTGCCCTCACTTCAGAAGAGCACATCAGTCTCTGGAGTCACAGGTGGTTGTGAGCTACTGTATGGGTGCAGAGAGCCACACTCCAGTCCTCTGGAAGGGCAACACAGTGCTTTAACTGATGAACTCCAGTACCCTGAATTGTTTCGGTTTGTTTATTTTTGTATAGTGTCTTGTTTCAGTTTTTTTCTTTTTTTTTAATTTTGTTGGTGGAGAGAAAAGAGAATGGTGTGGAGGTGCCAACGAGCACACTGGGAGGTCAGAGACAGCTCTGTGAGATCATTTCTTTGCTTCCTCCTCTACATGGGTTTCAAAGACGGAACTCAGTTTCTTTAGGATTGCCCAGGAAGCACTTGTGTGCTCTGAGTCATCTTCACTGACCCTGTATATAGTCTCTGAGGGAACAGAGTTAGCTTGTGGGAAGGAAACTGAAAGGACGAGATGCAGAAGAGGTGGGAGATGTGACACCATTAACTGTTCTTTTTATTGGTGTCTAGGCAAAAACTGTGCCTCACTTCTGAGGGTCGAACCCTTTGTATGTGCCCAGTGCCGCACAGATTTCACCCCTCACTGGAAGCAAGAAAAGAATGGTAAGATCCTCTGTGAGCAGTGTATGACTTCCAACCAGAAAAAGGCTCTCAAAGCTGAACACACCAACCGGCTGAAAAATGCTTTTGTTAAAGCCCTACAGCAGGAACAGGTAAGGATTCTGGCTCCTACTCCACAGTCATCTGAACAGGTTTGCTTTTCCCAAAAGGTTGTTGTTTCTAGCTAGGCGGTGGTGGCGCACGCCTTTATTCCCAACACTCAGTGGGCAGAGGCAGACAGATCTCTGTGAGTTTGAAGTCAGCCTGATCTACAGAGTGAGTTCCAAGATAGCCAGGACTGTTTCACAGAGAAACCTTGTCTCCAAAACAAAACAAAAAAAAAACAAAAAGGTTGTTGCTTCTAGTTTGGAGGGTCCCATGTGGTTACCATAGACCTCTGGGTCTGGAAACCTAGGTTTCTTTTAAAAAATAAATAAATAAAAGCCAAGTGTAACTTTAATCCCAACACTCGGAGACAGAGACAGATAGATCTCTATAGACAGCCAGAGCTATACGGGGGTGGTGGTGGTGGGGTTCAAAACAATAGTAACAAAAAAGTACACCTTTTCTTGCCAAGTATGTGACACATGCCTTTAATTCCCAGCAAAGGGACTAAAAAAGTCAAGGCTTGAATCTTGACTTTTCTGTAGCTCTGAAGAAAGTCTCACCATTAGCTCTGAATGGCCTGGAACTTGTGTTCCTCCCATCTTTGCCTCTTGAGAGCAGGGATTACTGGCATGCCCACAACATCCAGACCCTCTATTCTCCACTTGATTGTCTTGTCAAACAAAGGAATGTTGCTCCGGGGAGTTTGCTGCATGCTTTCAAGTCTGCAGTCTGTAGTAAAATGACAAAGGAAAGAATAGGGTCAGGTAGCTCAGGGAAGCTCAGTGGTAATAGAAGTGTGTGAACATTCCATGATGCTAGCTATAGAATGAGTTTCCTCAAAGGGAAGGATGTGTTAAGATGCTCAGATCCTTTTCTCTGCCCATTTCCCACTCCACTAACCATCGGAGTCCTTAGGTAGCATCATGAGCCTTGTGGAAAATAGATAAGCAGGAATCAAAACTAAGGTCCTAGTTTAATGGTAGAGCACTTGCTTCCATATCTGAGGCTCTGGTTTTCATCTCCAGCACTGCATGGTAGTTATGTGCAGACATGAATGAATCTCTTTTTAAAAAAAATTAAAGAGATAAATAGGAACTCAATGATTCATTAGCTTTAATTACATTACCATCCATCGTCCTCCAGTTATCCTCATGAGATCCAGCTTTCTAGAGAGAAGGGAATGCTTTTAATCAATAAAACATGTTGGTTACTTGTACCTGGAGATCTCAGTGTAGCCATCTCACCATACTTTGCCTTTTTCTTATTATTGAAACTAGCTATCATCATTACAGAAATAAGACCCTTTGTTTTCTAGTTAGAAAATGTAGGTGCTATTGTGTCCAATCTCATCTCAATAACTCCCGACAGGAAATTGAACAGCGATTACAGCAGCAGGCAGCACTCTCCCCTACTACAGCTCCAGCTGTATCCAGTGTCAGTAAACAGGAGACCATCATGAGACATCATACACTTCGGCAGGTGAGGAACTTTCCCCTAACCCGGCTTTCTCTTGGGGGCTGCACTTCTGCAGGAATTGGTTCTGTTCTCTTTTACTTCTCTGCCTTTGTCTTCTATTTGAACTTCTGTAATGGCAAGGTTTCATCAACTGTCCCCTTGTTTCAGGCTCCACAGCCCCAGAGCAGCCTCCAGCGTGGTATACCCACATCTGCCCGCTCCATGCTTTCAAACTTTGCACAGGCACCCCAGTTGTCTGTGCCAGGTGGCCTCCTTGGTATGCCAGGTAAGATGCATTGATTTCAGAACTTATCTCACAGGGTTGACTAATTAGTGGACAAGTCTTTGTTCTAAGGATCTTGTATAGTTCAGGCTGGCTCTGAGCTTGCTGTGTAACCAAGGCTGTCCTACTTCTGCCTCTCCCTTACCCCAAGTGATAAAGTTATAGGCATGTATCACCTAGCTTTAGTGCACAGTTCATTTTGTGTATAGGAAGACGTGTGAGTATGGGTGCATGTATAGAGGTTAGAAGTCAATCTTGAGTGTCATTCCTCAGGCACTATCCATTTGTTTTTTGAGATAGGGTCTCTTATTGGCCTCCAGCTCATGGAGTAGGTTGCTAAAGCTCCAGAGATCTGCCTCCCATTGCTAGGATTATGAGCATGCACCACCAAACCCAGCTTTTTATGTGGCTGCTGGGGATCAAGCTCAGGTCCTCATTCATACTTGCATGGTAAGCACTTTATTGACTGAGCTTTCTGTCTAGAGTATAGTTCTTTTGTTTTTAGTATATATGAGCATTTCACCTGCGTGTATGTCTATATACCACTTGCATACTTGGTGCCCATTACGGCCACAATAGGGTATCTGATGGCCTAGAACTGTAGTTACAGACAGTTGTGAGCCATCATATGGGTGCTGGGAATGAAACCTTGGTCCTCTGAAAGAGCAGCCAGTGCTCTTAATTGCTGAGCTATCTCTAGCCCCTATGTACAATTCTTTATCAGTCCTTTTAGGCCCATTATTTTTTGCTTTCTGTTTTCTCCTTAGGGCATAACTACTCTTGGTATTCTGCAAATGTGTTTTTACTAAGTCATATGAGTGCGCTAGGACTTTGGTGGTGAAAACAGTAGGGTCCCCACAAGTGTAAATTGAATTCTGAATTCTGATATGCTTTCCATTGGGCATGCAAGTTTTTATTTCTGTGGGCTAAAATAGCAGGGTCTGCTGTCCAGCATGAATGATCTAGGTTTCTTCTCCACACTCAGTGGTCCCCAAATCAGAGCAGATCGTTGATTCTTTCTCATCTTTTCAGTCATTTTCCTCTCATCACTGTTTAGCCTTTTTCTTTTATGGCGTACTGTAAAGACTGTTCATTATTCCTGGGAGGGCTGACATTTATGGAGGAACTCTTTCCCTGAAGCTTGGGAGTTAAAGACTGTAGCTGCTGCTGAAACAAAGCTAGCTGAGGCTAGACAAGTGCAGGCAATTACAGGTGTTTCCTCCCCATCTCTTAACTCTGCAATTAGAAAGGACAGAAGGCAGTGCCATTTCTTAATACCTGTCCTCTTCTTTTGTCTCCTGAATCTAGGTGTCAACATTGCATATTTGAACACTGGCATCGGAGGACATAAAGCCCCCAGTTTGGCAGACCGGCAGCGTGAATACCTTTTAGACATGATCCCTCCCCGGTCTATATCTCAGTCCATCAGTGGACAGAAATAACGCCTGTTCCACTTACACTGCCCATCCTTGAATCCTTTACCCATTTCTCCTATTGCCCCCAACTTCCGTCGCATGCAGTGCCTGTACTGGTGCCTACCATACACGGAAAGCAAAACCGAGAAAACAGAAGACAAAAATAGACATCAACAAGAAAACACACGCCCCGCCCTGCCACCTCCCCTTTATCTCACACTGCTGCGATCTGTTCTCCTGCTGCTCTGTCTTCTCTCTTCGATTTCCTTTAACAGTGAGGTGGATCTTTGCCTCTGATAGAGGTCAGAATGAGGTCCTGGGGAGAATCTAAGCCCTTTGCTGTGTGTTTCTAAAGTTTGTTTATGCTATAATTATTATCGTTTTTAATTATATTGTGTGTCTTCCCTTTGTTCTGTGGACGGTTAACACCCCCCATCTTCTGTTTTCTTTTCTTCCCTGCCTCCTTTCTGCTAATACTCCCTCTTTTTTAAGAAAAAATACAAATGATATACCCATTCAATGATCACATGTAGATTGCAATGGATCCTCAGCTACCAAGTAGGACATAACTGAGAATGTTAGGGACAGAGATTTTGAATGCACTTAACCTGAGTCGTGGAGTGGGTATCATCAAGCAAGTAGGAATAGCATCCCAGCTATGGTTGGTCAGGATCTGGACAGTTATGGAAGCAATGTTTTGGTAATGAAGTTGAGCTCTTTAAGGAAAGGAGCTTCGAGGAAGAAGCTTAAAACAAAAACTACCTGTAGGGAGATGGGGAAAGAGGTGTGACATAAGTTTAATAGTGTCCCAAAGAGGACTGCAACCAGGTCCTGGCCTTTAGTTGCTGGGGGAATAAGATTGGTCTCCTGACCCCAGTGAGGACACAGACATCTGTTCCAGGCCAGCCATCCCAAGATCGTTCATCTTATTTTCTTTGTAAAAGTTGTCTCCCATCACATGTTCATACCCTCTTAACGGATGTTAATCTTCCTTTTAACTACAGTCCCAGAGGAATGGCTCCTTCCAGGCAGCAGGTGGCCGGGGTCCTAGAAGTTGGAATAGGTAGAAGTGAATCACGTGACAGAAGGAGAACCGAGACATAGAGGAGGAAGAGGTTTCTCCCAGCAGTCGAGATCCTGGAATTTTTCTATCCCTATCCCCTCTTGAGTGCTGAGAGAGATGGGTGTAGGTCCCTAATCAGGTTGGCGCTCTGCTCCACCTCTCCTATGCTGACTGTAGATCCAACTCCTCAGAGCCAAGCAACTCTTGTCAAACTAGCCATGGACCTCAACTATACAAGTGTTGTCTTCCCCAACCTCCCAAATTTTATTAATTTTGCCGTTCTGGTTTTTTTTTTTTTTTTCTTAGGCGCTACTAATGTAGAGAATGAATTGAATTGTGCAATGTTGCTGTTCTGGGGTTAGGGAGGTAAGCATCCTGTTTGCCCACACTGCGGCAAGGAGGAGGGGACCAAACTGTTTTTGAGGTAAGAGAAGCCTGAAAATGAAGGGTTTCTGCTCTCCTCAGAGTGTGCGTGCGCCTGCCTCTACAGCTCTAGAAGCCGTCAGAGTGTACTGGGGACACTCTGAGCAGATGTATGAGGAGTTGTGTGATATTTTGCCCTTGATAGCCACCTGAGGAAATTCCCTCATTTTTATTTTTAAAAACTAAATAATTTTTTTAAAGTAAGAAGGCACTTTTAAAATTATTCACACACACAAACTGCACACCTTTCCCATAACATTGGGGGTAGGGTGGAAAAAGAAGCTGAAATCAAGCTCAAATCCCTACTCTGGTCTCTCTTTCCAATACTCCAGTGCCACTGTGGGTGATTATACTGGCCCTACGGGCCTTCCTGGCTTTTTTCTTTCTTCTCTTTCCTTCAAATTCGTTGAGCACTTAATAAAGGAGCAGAGATACAGCTGTGTCTGGGCTCCCCAAGTGGTGAAGTGACCTGGAAGCTGGATGCTAGTAACAAGTAGTTTGAGCGGGTCATTTCAAGTGTTTTTCTGGGGAATGTGGTGCCCCTGACTGTAAGTGGTGGGGAGGGAGGGGGGCTAATGGAGCTGGGTCTGGGATTATTTTAAAATTATATACATATATATATATATAAAGATATATTCTTACATCTTTTCTTTGCCCTCTGTGCTTTGAAAGCACTGAATAAATTGATTTTGTTTCTCTCTTCCACAAAATGGGAAGATTTTTTTCCTCCATTTTTTAAATGTTTTTCTTACCAGTCATCTTGCCTTGTGGCATGTCTGTCTAACCTCTCCCTACCCCATGATGAAGTGCCATTTCTGTTAAGTCTCCCTGATCCCCAGCTCAGAGGTGCTCAGAGGTACAAGGTGCCCAAGTTTGTCAGTTGAGATTAAAAGGAACAGAGAATGTGCAATACTGTCCAGCTGGGGCCTGTCCCTGCCCTGAGCTAGGTTCTCTCCCTGGGAGCCAGGCCACTTTGAATAGGGTTTGGAAGTAAGATGTATAGAAATGGGGATGGTGGGAAGGAAAGCCCAGAGTACAGTGCCTGTTTAGGTGCTGAGGCCATAGGGGAGAAGGTAGATCTTCCCTGTTTTTATCCCTTCAGGGTCAATCACATAGAAGCTGCTTATGAACTAGTCTAGCTCTGTGGCCCTTTGCTCAGTTGCTGAGGTTTGGTTTCTCCTCCTCTCTTCCCCATCTTCATGTCCTTCCAGGGATTAGTGAGAGGGGTGAAATCTTTGTTAATCATGGTAAAGTGTTAGCCTTCCATCTCCTCCTTACTCCTGCCCCTGTCCCCCTTTCTTCAAGCCTCTACAGTTTACATCATTGATTGCCTTGTGTCCTTCCAAACCTTTTTTTAAAAAAAACAAAACAAAAATCTCTCATCCTCAGGCCATGGGCCCTTAGACACTAACCCTCATGCCCTAAGGATAGGAGGAAAGGCCCTGAGGTCAGCTGTCCTTTACCATTGGACTTTGACTCTCAGGGGTCAGGAGAGTGAGGAGCCAACCAGTACACTCTGGCTTCCTCTAGACCCTGAGGCACTCAAAGTAGTCATTCATGGATGGTGTCCTACTCTGTAGAAACCTGAAATGGGTGGATTAGTGGCAAGGCTGAGGGGTAAAATGAGGAGACAGAGGTCCTTATTTGTCAGTTTTATTTTGTCACTGACCATAGCATCTGAACTCCCTCCATCGCTGAATAAGTATTTTTCCTGCATTTTGGGATATATGTATGGTAGACATTTCTTTTTAAAGACACCGAGATAAATGTTTTCCTGCCTTGGTTACCTTTCCTTGCCCCTTTGAAAGGAATTAGCTATAGAACTGCTTTGTAAAGATGCTTCTTGATATTTTACTTTTGTTCCTTTCCCTAAACCATTTCCATTTCTCCCTTCCTTCTAGAAGGCATAACCCTTCTTTCCACAGCCCCTTCCCCCACTCATCCTAGGCTCCCTTCCTTTCCATCAAGATCTTCATTAGCTTATGATATTTGCTGCCGAGATGTTATAACAAGGACTCATTCGTGTATATAAGCTATTTCTTGATCCATTTAAAAGGAATTGTACATTGTGTAGAAAAAAAAAAACTGAAAAAGAGAAAAAAAAAAGCCCTAGCCATGGATATTGTGAAACTGTGTTATGTCATTTTGTAATGTGCCCGTTTGTGTATGATCCGTGCAAAAGGGTTTCTGGGGAAGGGGAGGGTGTAGGGAGGCAGGGCTTGTGAGGGTGGGGAGAGGAGTGGGCCGGGCCCAGCACACTGAGACTGGCAGCTGCTCCAACTCCATCCCTCCTTAAAGATGCCACCTCCCCCACCACCCACCCCTAATTTGTGCCTTGCCCTCCCCACCCTGGAGTAATCCCTCCAGGTCACCAGCACTGCCTTGGCAGAGCCCACTCCCTACCCTAACCTGCCCACTCTTCCTACCCCCAGCATTAGGTTGATACTGTGGGGAAGTGCTGGAGGTTGGGAGGTAGCCGAGGAATGGGGCAGTTCCTGGGGGCATCGAAACCAAGTATTATTATGAATTGTAATTGTATTTGCACTGTTTTCCCCTCTGATTGCATCAGCATATATACAATATACCTATATAACAAATCCAGTGTCAAAGCTTTCTTATGCAAGGAATTTCCCCACCCTTCAGAAAAGGAACCTCATGGACCTCTGAAAGGGTGGATTGTCAGGAGATAGTAGTAAAAAGGGAGGATTTTAGTTATCCTAAGAAAGTTACCTGCACCATTCTAGGCTGTGTGGATTGAGGTGAGGCTGGCTCCTGTGAATTACAGGGCTCTAGGGCTAGCACTGTAGGACACAGGCACAGTGTGGATATCTGGGGCCTACTGACTTGCTGTGTGATCTTTGGTGGAGCTCAGTGTCTTCAACCTGTGAAGTGAGAGAGGAAACCACTGGCCTCCACGCTTAAAATTCCACAATTCTTTCCCCATCTACCAAAAAACAAAAAGCACCCTGAGGGGAAGGGAGTGCTGGGCTGAAAGACCAGGGAGGAAGTGAAGAGTGACTTGTAAGTGTTACTTATATTGACAATGTCTTTGGGAAATTGCCAGTCCCTTGCTTCAATATTAATCTAGGAGAGGTGGCAGTGATGGAGGATGTTAAGCCAGTGACATCTTAGCCCTTGTGTTTCTAGCCATGTCATGACAGGGACCAGGCTCCAAGCCTCACCTCACAATCACAGAGTCCTTAAGGATGGTTAACCAATGAATGCCCACCATGTTGGTAATCTAGTTGCTATAGGATGTGGAATTTCCCTCATCTTGGTGACAAGGAGAGCTCAGATGTAGCCCACATCTTTCCTTCCCTCAGATCTCACCTGAACCCCCAAAGGCAACTGTTCACAATCTGTCTCCTTCAGAGGCCCAATTTATTCCCTCATTTCCTGGGCTGAGTGTTTTTACTCTCTTAAATTATTGACTCTAAAGCCTAGAGAGAGCATAGGTTGATGGGTGAGGCCTTGGTGAAGGTGGAGGATAGATTGGGGTGGGTGGCGGGGAGCAGGGAGGTGGGATGGGCAACGGCCTTCCCTGAATAGGGTGGGTGGGAGGGGAACAAGACCCTTTTGCACAACTCTCTTCTTTTAAGTTTCCTTTTTTTTTCTTTTTTTTTTAATAACTCATTCTAATTTTCTGCATTGTGTTTGGGAAATAAAATGGAAAAACTAAGACCAATAGGAACTGGTTTTCAAAAGGTAAATACACTCCCATCTGTTTCAGAGGCTGCTGAGCATTTCAGCAGTGAAGATTCAAATAATAAGCTAATTTTTGGAGAAAGGATTAAAAGAAAAACTTTGTAATATTTATCACTTGCAAGCTATGTTTAATAAAGAAAGGAATGGTTTCTAAGTTTTCCTGTGGCTTGTGCTTTGGTTGTGGCTCTGGTGGGAGAATCTGAGGAGTATTGATGCATGAGTTATGGCTTGTGCTCCTACAGTCCCACCATAATACTGTTGGCTCCTATTAAAGCCCTTAACTACCTCTGCTGTTCCTTTCCACCTCTAATACCCTACTTCAACTATTCGACTGTATGATGACTTTTTTGGGGGCGGGGCGGGGGGGATTTCGAGACAGAGTTTCTCTGTGTAGCTTTGGATTCTGTCCTGGAACTCACTTTGTAGACCAGGCTGGCCTCGAACTCCCAGAGATCCGCCTGGCTCTGCCTCCCGAGTGCTGGGATCAAAGGCGTGCGACACCACCGCCCGGCTTATCAGATAACTTAAGAGTCCAAAGGTATTAGGAGCAGGAGTCAAGCTTGGCATATATATACATGCCCTACCCATCACACACTTGTGTTGGTCTTAGTAGAGTATAATTGTTGGTAGCTGGTTTCTCTGGACAGTGTTTCAGCATCAGAGATTCACACCAAATCTTAACGCCAGAATGCATCCTCTCCAGAAAGGCCTAGAACTGCTGTCTCAACACAAAGCATCAGTCATCAGATGGCTCAAGGGTTAAGAACACTAGCTGCTTTTCCAGGAGACCTGGGTTTGATTCTCAGCACCCACATAGCAGCTCACAACTGTCTGTAACTCCAATTCCAGGGAATCTGACACCCTCACACAGACATACATGTGGAAAAAACATCATGGACATAAAGTAAAAATTATTTTTTTAAAAAAAAGATTGCTGAAATGGCTTGAGGTTAAGATTACTTGCAGCTATTGTTGAGAAGTTGGGTTCAATTCCCAGCATCCATATTGACTTCCAAGAACACCAGGTGTGCACATAGCACATGTATGTATGTGCAGGCAAAACATACATATAAAAAAAATTTTTTTTTTTTGAGAGACTTCTCTTTGTAGCCCTGACTGTCCTGCAACTCACTCTCTACCTCCCTAGTGCTAGAATTATAGGCGTGGGCCACCACTGCCCAGCCAAATCTTTTTTTTTTTTTTTTTTTTTTTTAATGTATACAATGTTCTACCTGCATGTGTCTACATGCCAGAAGAGGGCACCAGATCTCATTACAGGTGTTTGAGAGCCACCATGTGGGTGCTGGGAATTGAACTCGGGACCTCTGGAAGAACAGGTAGTGCTTTTAACCGATGAGCCATATCTCCAGCCCCCGCCCCAGCCAAACTTTAAAAATTAAAAAAAGAAACAAACTGCCAGGCAGTGGTGGCACGTGCAATGTAGGTAGATTTCTGAGTTCAAAGCCAGCCTGGTCTACAGAGTGAGTTCCAGGGCTACACAGAGAAACCCTGTCTGGAAAAACTAAAAAAGGCATTGGGCTGGAGATGGCTCAGTAGTTAAGAGCACTGGCTACACTTCCAGAAGACCTGGGTTCAGTTCCCAGCACCCATGTGGTAGCTAACAACTGCCTGTAACTCCAGGGGGATCTGATACCCTCAGTTTGACCTCCACAGATACCAGCCATACATGGTTCACAGACATACATGCAGGCAACGCGCGTGTGCATGTGCGTGTGTGTGTGTATTTTTTTTTTTTTTAAACGAGGCAGTGGTGGCGCACACCTTTAATCCCAGCACTCCGGAGGCAGAGGTAGGTGGATGTCTGAGTTTGAGGCCAGCCTGGGCTACACAAGAGAAACCCTGTCTTGGAAAACAAGAATGGAGGAATACAAGGCACTGCAGTACATGCATGTAGTCCCAGCCAGTGATGCAGACCAAGGCAGAAAGAGCCTTATCCTAGAAGTTCAAAGCCAGCCTAGGCAATGTAACAAGGCACTTTTCTAATAAGTAAATAAGCAATATTAGAGGCTCACTCAGGTCTGTGTAGAGGAAGAAAATATCACTGCTTGCTAGGAACAGGGACCTCAGAAAAGGCAGCTGGCTGCTGGAGACAAAGAATGTGAAACCTTGGATAGTGTAGTTATGGTTTGTATTGCTCTGATGAAACACCTGACCAAAAGCAAGTTGCAAAGAAAGCATTTATTTGACTTACACTTCCACACTTAGTCCATCACTGAAGGAAGCCAGGGCAGGGGCTGCAGAGAGATGCTTACTGTCTTGTTCTCCATGGCTTGCTCACTCTGCTTTATTACAGACCCCAGGACCACCTACCCTGCAATCACTAATTAGAACATGTCCGACGGGGCTGCCTATAGCCCAGTCTTAACGGAGGCATTTTCTTAACTAAGGTCCCCTCCTCTCAGAGGATTATAGCTTGTGTCAAGTTAACATAAAACCCACCAGTAAAGTGGCCCAGCCAGGGCAATGGTTCTCAGGTAGCCTGCACAGAGGTGGTGGCACTGCACACTTTGGTGGAGAAGCCCAGGGTAGCAGGATTACAGAGAAAGACAAAGTAGATGGCAGCCCCAGCCCACCTGGAGGCTGGGATGGATGGGGTCCGAGTCCTGGGTGGCAACTTTGGCGGAATGAGCCCTTGAATGGGGATTATAGGCTGTGGCCACCTCCAGGTCAAAGACATTCTCAAGTGTGCCTTTCCTCACAGCCTCTTAGAGACCAGCTTGGCATCTCAGTAACCTCTCTCCCTAACCACGTGCCCCAGCTCCTGATAAGGGAGCTTAGACCCCTCCTGATACCCTGGCTGGTCTGTCCAGGTCTCTGAGGAAAGCAGAGGAGGATGCTGCTAGAGAGACTCAATTAGTTAGTCTGCCAGACCTGAAGAGCAGTGAGGAAGCCTGAGAGAGTGCATACAGAGGCAATCTCCTGGAACACTCCCAGAAACCTATTGAGTCTAGAAGGGGCCGGGCAGTGATGCCACACGCCTTTAATCCCAGCACTCAGGAGGCAGAGCCAGGCGGATCTCTGTGAGTTCGAGGCCAGCCTATGTACAGAGCGAGGTCCAGGACAGGCACCAAAGCTACATGAGAGAAACCCTGTCTCGAAAAACCAAAGCAAAACAAAACAAAAGAGTCTAGCAGGGGATGACTAAGATAGGTAGGGCCCAAAGTGACTTTTCCTGGACACACCATTTGGGCAGAGCTGAACTAGAGCCACTCATGGCCCTTGTGCCTAATCTGTGAGTGAAGGCCTTTTTTACCCACACATCCACACCCAGCTTGCACTGGCCAAGGTATGTCCTCCAGTGCAGGTAGCTCTTAGGACACTGGCAGAGATGAACAACGCCATACCGTGCAGATCCCTGGGAGTTAAGTGTGGCTCTGGGTTCCCTATCATAGCCGAGTGGGCACTGGCCTGATTGGAACCCATGCTGTTTTCTGCCTCGAACTGGTAAAGAGCCTCATCTTCAACAGAGACTCCCACTCTTAGTGTGCTAAAGAAAAGCAAACAGCCAAAACTCACAGGCTAAAGGAGTGGTCCTAAAGGATGAAGCTGAGACCTGCTCAGAGAAAGAAGGGCACATCACTTTTATGAAGCAGTCACTAGTACAGCAGGAAGGGGACAGAGCCACAGGTGGGTGGAGGTACTTGCTGGAAAGGGAAGGCTCTGTGTGTGTGTGTGGGGGGGGGGGTGTTGTTGTGGGATATTTGTACACTGTGTGAAGGTGTATTTCTGTGATTGGTCTAATAAAAAGCTGAATGGCTAATAGCCAGGCAGGAGGTATAGGCGGGACTTCCAGGCAGAGAAAGAAGAAGGGGGAGTAATCTACGTGGATGAGAGAGGTGAGATGAGACACTGAGGAAGCAGGATGGGCGGAACGTGACAGAATATAGATTAATAGAAATGGGTTAATTTAAGTTATAAAAGCTAGTTAAAAACAAGCCTAAGCTAAGGCCAAGCTTTCATAATTAAAGTCTATTTGTTGTTATCTGTGAACTGGCAGCCCAAAGAAAAATCTGACTCTGTGTGTGTGTGTGTGTGTGTGTGTGTGTGTGTGTGTGTGTGCGCGCGCGCGCGCAAGGAAGAGAGGAAGGCACCCTGAGACCCAGGCTCCCTGCCCCTTCCCATCTGGGTCGTTTCCTGACCTGGGAGCTGAGTGCCGCAGGCCCCATCCTGCCAGACCTTGGAGGCTCACCCTGCACACAGAGAGTACCCTGCACTTGTGCTGGCTGTGGGTGCTTGACTGATTAGGAGCACAGACACAGATACCCAAGTGCTGGACAGACACATCAGAAATCACCAGGTTCCCAGTACCCAGAACTTGGATGCCCCTAGACTTGAGGGAGCAGCCATCTGTGGGAAAGCGTGAAGGAAGGCAATGGCCTGGGTAGGGTAGGAGAAGCGCAGCTCTATACCCAGGAGGCTCAGGAAACAAGTGGCTATCGGGGGCAGAGGGGACTGAGTCAGATTCTAACACCCAGGTCTGTACACTGTGGGAGTTAGATACTGAGGCCAGGCGGAAGCCCACTGAGGTGGAAACAGGCTAATGCGTAGGAGGGAGAACCCTTGCCATCTCCCATGTGGCTTCTGCTCCAGGACATCTGTGGCCAGGCTTTAGAGCTGCCCCATTGTGGCTGCTAGTTCATCAGGTGAAATGACCTATGCAAGACTGGTCATGGTGGTGCATGGCTCTGATCCCTGTAGAGAGGACGCAAGAGGACATTTGTGAGCTGGAGGCTAGTCTGGGCCACAGACCAAGTTTAAAGCCAGCTGGGGTTATATTGTGAGGCCCTCTCCTGGGGGAGAAAGAAAAATTAGAGACTGAGTGTGCACCCTATGTGTCAAAACCTTAGCTAGACTCACCTTCCCTAGGGGCCTCCCCCGGGCACTCGAAGAATTAGAGACTTGTGTCAAGTCTTGGGACAAGTGTCAGAGAATATTTAGAGAGATAAATGTTTTCCCAAAACACTACCACTTTGCACCTAGAACACATGCTCATTATGTGGCAGCCCCCCCCCATTATGAAAAAAATTAAAACCACCATGGAGGCTGCTGCATGCCTGGCACTGTCCTCAGCCTGGGGCGGAGGTTCTCAGCCTTCCCAGTGCTGCAGCCCTCTAATACAGTTGCTCACATTGTGGGGACCCCAGACCACAAAATTCTTTTTTTTAAAATGATTTACTTATTTTTATTTTATGTGCATTGGTATTTTGCCTGAAGGTATATCTGTGTGACAGTGTCAAATCCCCTGGAGCTGGTGTTATAGACAGTTATGAGCTGCCATGTGGGTGCTGGGAATTGAACCCCGGTCCTCTGGAAGGGCAGCCAGTGCTCTTAACCGCTGAGCCATCTCTCTAGCCCCAATAAAATTCTTTTGTTGCTACATTCTAACTATAATTTTGCTACTGTTATGAATCGTAATGTAAATATCTGATATGGGACCCCAAAGGAGTCATGACCCACAGGTTGAGAACTACTGGCTTAGAGTGTAAACTAGCCTTGACTTTTTTTTCCTGTTACTCTTACTGATCTTTTTAAACCTTGTATTTTCTGGTCCTTTCTAATAGGAACTGAACTTTTCATGCCCTTCACTTAGAACCACGCAGATTCGACTCCTGAGTCTAACATGAAAATTTTAGCAGGGTCTTCTGGTTCGGGCCTGTAAATTCTAGCTACTTAGGAGTCTGAAGCAGGAGGATCCCAAGTTCAAAGCCTGTCTAGGGGCTGGTAGTATAACTCAAAGTGATAGAGCACCCGCCCAGCATGTATGAGGTCCTAGACTAAATTCCCAGCACCATAAGACAGAACAGTACTAATGAACCGATGAGGAACTCCTACAGTCTCAATATTTGAGAGGTAGAGGCAGGGCAAGGAGGGTGAGGAGTTTGAGGCCAGGCTGGGCTGCTCTTCCAGAGAACCCAGGTTCTATTCCCAGTACTGATGTCAAACAGCCCACAACCACCTTGAACTCCAGCGCTAGAGATTCTCACACCCTGTTCTGGTTTCCAGGAGTGCATGCACACGTGCACACACACATATACAGAGAGAGCACTAAAAATAAAATCATTTTTAACTTTTGTCATTTAAAAAGTGTTTTAGATCTATTTACGTGTATGAGTGTTTGCCTGCATGTATGTACACCATACATGCCTGGTGCCTGCAGAGGTCAGAGGAGGACATCGGATCCCCTAGAACTAGAGTCACAGATGGTTGAGAGCCACCATGTGCTGTGGGATGTTCTGTATGACAAATGTGTTGCTCTGATTGGTCAATAAATAAATCACTGATTGGCCAGTGGCTAGGCAGGAAGTATAGGCGGGACAAGAAGGAGAATAAAGCTGGGAAGTGGAAGGCTGAGAGAGAGAGAGACACTGCCAGCTGCCACGATGAGAAACAGCATGTGAAGATGCCGGTAAGCCACGAGCCATGTGGCAAGGTATAGTTTTATGGAAATGGATTAATTTAAGCTGTAAGAACAGTTAGCAAGAAGCCTGCCATGGCCATACAGTTTGTAAGCAATATAAGTCTCTGTGTTTACTTGGGTCTGAGCGGCTGTGGGACTGGCGGGTGAGAGAGATTTGTCCTGACCGTGGGCCAGGCAGGAAAACTCTAGCTAGAACCATGTGAGTGTGGAAAACCAAACCCTGGTCCTCTGGGAAAAAAAAAAGCAGGCAGCTTCAGTGAGACTGTCTCAAAAAGTTAAAAGGCAGCTGAGGTTGTAGTTTGCCTAGCTCAATCTTCAGCACAATTAATTAATCAATTAATTAAAATGAGTTTTTTCAAGGGTTGAATTTTAAATTTTAAGTTTCCCTCAAGCTATAGAAGAGGACCCCCACCTCCCACCTGCAGCAATGGCTGTCCACTTAGAGCCTGCCTCAGGCCAGAGGCTGCTGAGGTTGTTGCTAGAAAGCTCCATCTAGTCAAACTTTTCACTGTTGGGAATCTTCCAGTCTCTTACTGTCTGTAGTTAACATGTCCGTATGCGGGGCGCTGTGCTGTGAGCCCCACACACATCACCTCACTTGATTATTTCTTCAGTTCCCTCGTTCCCCCCCAGAGGAGCCCCCAGAGCCTGGACTCTGACGACCACGGTAGCCCTAGCTAGCGGACAACATGAACCCTCGACCTCTGAGTTCCTTCAAAGTCTGGGAGAGTCTTCCTCTCTCCGAGCATGCCAGAAAGAGTGCCTGTCCCAGACAGGGTCCTCCACAGGTGAACATGCCACCAGTGAGCGGTTTGAGTTCAGCCCTTGATCCTCTGCTCTCCCGGGAGTCTACCCAACCAGCCCCTTTCCTGGCCTTGAAGCAGCCCTTAAATGCTGGGTACTGGTTGCCTTCTGCCCCTGAATAGGCACCTGCTCCTTCTCCTGGCTTCCTTGAAGCTCACTGGTCACTCATGCCCCTGGAATCACAGGTAGGACATTTTCTTACTGCCTCCTGGTAGCCTGGAACTTGGCCATGAACATTTAGCATCCTGGAAGCGTGGTAGCCTGTTCTGCTGTCCGTTAGTCCCACACAGGAAGGTGGGATAGTAGATGGGAATGGGAATAATGGTCCAGGGGACCCCCAAGGGGCTCCTCCTACTTTCTCAGAGGAAACCATCCCCCACCCTTTGCTTTGGGTTTCTTAAGTCAGTTCCAGATCAGAGATCCCACGATGTCACCTTTCCCTTCAATCTTTTTAAAATTATTAACTTGGCCGGGCGGTGGTGGCACACACCTTTAATCCCAGCACTTGGGAGGCAGAGCCAGGTAGATGTCTGTGAGTTCGATGCCAGCCTGGTCTACACAGCGAGATCCAGGACAGGCACCAAAACTACACAGAGAAACCCTGTCTCGAAAAACAAAACAAAAGATTATTAACCCTAGGGGTGGAGGTAGACATCTGTAACGGCAGCACCCAGGTAACTGAAGTAAGAAGGTTGAGGCTAGCATGTGGATAAAAATGAGCACACACACCCCAGTTTTGTTTTAATTACATTTACTTTCAGGAAAGGACAGCTCATGGGAGTTAGTTCTCTCCCTCCACCATGTGACACCCCGGGATTGAACTCAGGTCCTTGGGTGTTTCAACAAGGGCCTTTACCTGCTGAACCATCTCATCTGCCTTCCCCGCTCCCAACCCCTGGGAGAATAAGAAGTTTATTAGAAGAGTTACTGATCCATGTGCAGACAGTCTACGTTTCTTTTCTATTGCTGTGACAAAACACCATAAGCAAGGCATTTGGGACCTCACGGTTCCAGAGGGTTAGACCCCATGACCATCATGGTGGGGAGCATGGCGCAGACAGGGAGGCATGGCTCTGGAGCAGTAGCTGAGAGCTTTATATTCCCGATCTGAAGGCCGCAGGCAGACAGCCACTGGGCCTGGCCTGAGCTTTTGAAACCTAATCCTTCCCTAAGGGTTCCACCAACTGAGAACCAAGTATTCAAACACATGACCTATGGGGACCATTGTCAAACCACCACAGATGGCCGCAGCTTGGGGATGTTCCAAGGAGGGTCAGGCAGTACTAGAGGCAGACAACTTGGCAGGGCTCTAGAGAGAATCAGCTTGGTTTTGTTTTTTCTTCTTCTTTTCCATTTTTCTTTTGTGTTTGTTCCGAGACATGGTCTCAGCGTCTCTCTGGCTGGCCTGGGACTCACAGAGGTCTGCCTAACTCGGCCTGCCCAGGACTTGCACCACCACACCAGGCCTCTTTTTCATTTATTTTCTTTCTTTTTAAAATTAAAATGAGCTTTTTATTGGTTTAACTCACATGCCTGACACAGCCAGAACAGACAGTTTCTACCTCCATCACTCCAGTCTTCCCCATCCTGGAGTTCCTGGCTTGTCCCAGGAGAAAAGAGTGTCCTGGGCAGGGATGATGGCCGGGAAGAACGTATGTATGGGACTTGAAGGGGGCTTAGGGTGATGGTGGAGGGAATGGGCACTCCAAGTCCACTCCTAAAACATCCGTCCGGGAGGAGAGATGTTGACCTGCACAGGCCCCTCTTCCTCAACACAACGGGAAGAGTTAGGATTTCTTTCTTTTCTTTTCCTCTTTCTTTCTTACTCCCTCTTTCTTCCTTTCTTCCTCTTTCTTTCTCTTTCTTTTTTCTTATTCCTTTTGTTTTGTTTTTGAGGTAGGGTTTCACTGGGTAACAGCCCTGGCTGTCCTGGAACTTGCTCTGTAGCCCAGGCTGGCCTCGTACTTAGAGATCCGTCGGCCTCTGCCTCCCGTGTGCTGGGACTAAAGGTGTGCACCACCACCGCCCAGTCTCTTTTTAAATTTTTTCAGTTTATGCATCCTTTGGGGAGACTTCAATGAGCGCCTCTGCCCTGGAGCCTAGGGTCTCCGGCCCATGCCGGCTTAGTTATACCTAGGAACCCTCTAGTGGCCGATTAAGGCATGACTCCACTCACCAACACCAACAGCACCCGCATGTCCTGCCTCTCTTGGTGTCCTCAGAGGCTGTTGCAGCCTTCACTCAGGAAACGAAATCTCCCGCCCCACTTGACCACCCAGGCTGTTTCCTCTCAGTTACAAAGCTTTTCATCCTCACCCTCAGGAGGCACTCCCTAGTGCACACATAGCTGCAGACGCAAGAACTCATACAGGCTGACTGAGCCCTCTCCCCACCTCCCTGAGAGCACCTACTGTCCTCTGGATCCAGTATGAACCCCATTCTGGGCCTTGCCTTTCTCAGCACCCATTTCTGGAGTCGGCATCTCTGCTACCTGCACACTCCCTGCTCTTCTGTCCTGGGCGTTTGCCCTTCTGCCTCGCTGACCTCCATCTGCCTTTTTCTGTTCACCCTCCGACACCTAGCTTGACCCAGCCTAACCCAGAAAGGCCCTGGCCATCCCTTGCCCAAGCCCAGGCCTGCTTCCCATTGTACTTCTAGCAGGTGCTGAGCTCTAGGGAGCAACAGGAAGGAGCAGGATCCCTCTGGCCTGTGCAGAAAGTAAGATGCTCAGAATTCCAAAGCATCTTTTCACAAACAACCAGCTAGACACACTCTCCCTGTGCCCAGAGCCCACCCTGGTCCTTAGCCAGGGGCAGATGGGCACCCTGGATAGTGCAGATGCTGGTCACATTTTATGCCCTACAGTGGTAGGTGATCACAACCGCCTGGCTCACACTGGTAATGTGGAGGATTCCACCAGACAGCAGTGTGACCCAGAGGACACAGAAGTCACAAATCCCCAGTCCGCACCCTGCCCCCAGCCTACCAGACAGCACACTCCCGGCTTCTGCTCAGTAGTGGCCAGTGATGGCCGGGACTGCACCACTGTGCTGCAGGAAATGGACCATTAGGCAGACATTTGAAGCGGCTAGCACCGCTCTGCTTCACTGTGGACAACCTGGACCTTGGTGGAGTGGGATAGAGATAGGGGTTGGGTGGTGTGTGAGCATCCACACAGTAGACCTGGGCTCAGCCACACCTGCCACTTTCTATTGCTCATCACTACCCAATCAGAGAGTCACCTGTCCGTGACTTTGGTGGACTCTAAACACTTGGTTTTCCTTCATTACAATTCCTTGGTTTGTAGCCAAGCCAACTGGACTGGAAGTCCTTCCTCAACCTCCAAAGTCCTGGGATTATAGCCATTCCTTGCTCCTTGATTTAAAAAAAATTACATATCACAATTGTGTTGGTATGAAGTCAAACATAATCTAAGTTGGACACATTACACACCCATTCTTTTTTTTTTTTTTTCAGTTCTTGTTTAGATGAAATTATGGAGCTTAGGGATGTGGAATTGGTAGAGTGTTGTTGCTTGTTTTTGCTCTCTTACTCTTCTGGCTCTTTGCTCTTTTGGGGGGCCCACCACCTGGCTCCCAAATAAATATCACGAAGGCTTATTATTACTTATGAATGCCCGGCCTTAGCTTGGCTTGTTTCTAGCCAGCTTTTCTTAACTTTAAACTATCCCATCTCTCTTTTGCCTCTGGGTATTACCTTTCTCTTACTTCTGTATATCTTACTTTCACTCTTACCCCATGGCTGGCCCCTGGCATTCTCCTCTCCTTGTTCTCTTGCTCTTTTTTTTCCTCCCAGATTTCTCCTTCTATCTATTCTCTCTGCCTGCCGGCCCCGTCTATCCTTTCTCCTGCCTCGCTCTTAGTGGTTCAGCTCTTTATTAGACCATCAGGTGTTTTAGACAGGCAAAGTAACACAGCTTCACGGAGTTAAACAAATGCAGCATAAAAGAATGCAACACATCTTTGCATCATTCAACAAATGTGCCACAGCATAAACAAATGTAACACATCTTAAAATAATAGTCTACTACAGTAGAGTGCTTGCCTAACTTGCACAAAGCTCTGGATTCAGTCCTCAGTATTGCATAAACCAGATGTGGTGGCGCAAACCTGTAACATAGACCAGATGTGGTGGCCCAAACCTCTAATCCAGCACTCTAGAGGGAGAATTGGGGAGGATCAGAAATGCAAGGCCAGCCTCAGCCACACACTGACTATGAGGCCAGGGCTATAGGTGAGCTGCTTCATGTAGATGCTGGGCCTTGAACTCAGGTTCTCTGGAGGAACAGAAGCACTCTTAACTGCTGAGCCATCTCAAAAGTGCCCAAGGCAAGTCTAGTGGCTGAGCTCTTCCTGCCCAGGTCTACTGTGGGTACCTCTGCGCCATGTGGGTACCCTCTTGGGTGCTGCCATGTCTTCTCATCCTCTGTCCCCATAGCAGTCCCAGCACTTTCCGGCTGAGCACAGGCCTGCTGGCTCATCAGTCCCTGACAGTGGTCTTGGGTTTTACAGCGGGTGTTCATGGGAGGGCAGGAGATCCTAGGCAGGTAGTCATTTGACATCAGGGTGGCCCTGCTGTCACTGGCCAAGGCCAGCCCAGTCTACTGCCACCAGGCAGGGCAGCTCCAGCAGGGGCTCCCACATGGCCACCGAGTCCCTTGACTCCCACATGAAGGGCAGCTCAGAACCTGTAGAACGGCCTGTAGGGACAGTCAAGTACTGCTGAACCTAGGGCCTCCTCTCATCTTTGACTAATTCTGTGCCTGAGGGTGGGACCAAGGGACAGAAGTTGACTTCGAGGGATCTAGGTACCAAGGGTGGAGCTGGGAGGGAGAGCGCGGCCTGGTTGTTATCAGAGCTGGCTGCTGTCCCACAGTTGGTCACCAGAGCTGATGTCTGACAGGCCTGATTGATGGCCTCATTCAGCTGAGCCCTGGCAACAGGACAGGGCTGGGACAGATACAATAGAGAGGTTAGGGGCTGAGGCATGGCTATTGTGTTCCCGGGAGACAATGGAGACACCTCCTCCTTTCCCTGTCTGCCTGTCTACCCATAAGGTCAGCTTCCCAGGACTCCTGGCTCTCCCTTCGCCCCTCCTGAAACTAGATCAGCCTCTGAATAGGGAAGGAACCTGCTCAGGCTCACACAGCACACACCTGTAGCAGGCTTTCCCAGACCGCCAGCCCCCAAATCATGACATGGAGACTTCTTATTACTTATGAATGCTCAGCCTTAGCTTATGCTCGGGTCTTTTGTATTTTTGTTTTGTTTTTCTTTAACTTAAATTAACCTGTTTCGCCAGGCAGTGGTGGCGCACGCCTTTAATCCCAGCACTCGGGAGGCAGAGCCAGGCAGATCTCTGTGAGTTCGAGGCCAGCCTGGGCTACCAAGTGAGTCCCAGGAAAGGCGCAAAGCTACACAGAGAAACCCTGTCTCGAAAAAACAAAACAAAACAAAAAAAAATTAACCTGTTTCTCTTTATCTCTTTATCTCTACATTTTGCCACAGGGATTTTTACCTTTCCTTCATTTTGTGTGTCCCCCTCTTTCCCTTTCCCTCCCCCGCCCCCCCCAGCCTAAATTCCTCCTATTTATTCCCTCTGCCCACTAGCCCCACCTATCCCTCTCCTGCCTAGCTATTGGCTGTTCAGCTTCTCATTAGACCAATCAGGCGCCTTGGGCAGGCAAGGTGAAACAACAACACATCTTTAGATAGTTAAACAAATGCAGCATAAACAAATGTAACACACCTTTACACAGTTAAAGTAATATTCTGCAACATAAACAAATGTAATTTGTTGTATTCCACAATACACACCTGTACTAGAAATCACACCCTTACAGCCTATCTCACTCCAGGGAGCAGACCACATTCATCGTCAAAGAAGCCACAGATAATCCGTCACTAGGAGATGCTTCTGCCGATTCAAAGTCAAGTACAGAAGCACAGGTCCACAGTCACCCACCTCAGAAGCCCAGGAGCATGACAGAGCTCTGAAGCCACGTGCACAGACACCCCTCCACAAACATCACAACCCATTACCCAGCCTGCAAGTGGGGTGGGACCGATGGGCGGGCAGCAGCAGCCTTTGAGAGGCCTACAGACCCACGCCTCTGCTAGGAATATTCTTCCCCATCTTAGGCCCTAAGTGCTAGCCATATGACCCTTCAGCTCACCTTCCAGCCCTTGGGGCCTTAAGAATGTCTCTGTGAGTTCGTGCTTCCAGAGAATGTCTCTGTGAGTTCGTGCTTCCACAAGGCCCTGGTCCCCTAGCTGGCTCCCACAGCCTCTGTGCAGCAGGCCTTCAGGGCACCCTGCTTCTGCTGCCTCCTCCTTCACTCCTTCCTCCCATCCTTGGCCCACCTGCCCACCTCTACATCTCCCTTCCCACTATTGCCTACCACCTTCACCCAACTTTCCTCTCAGATCCTGCTAGATCCAGGTTGCCTGGACCCCTAGTGCCTCCCCCAACCCCAGCCTTATACCAGGCCCTGCCCTCTCAACCCCACACTTGTAGGTTTCTGCCCTCGCCTGGGGCCCCTGGGCCTTCAGCATTCCCACCAACACTTAGGTGCACAGTGCGGTGCCTCTGACCTTCATTTGGGGCTCCCAGATTCTTGGGAGTCAAGTTCTAGGGTCAGGGGCTAAGGCTGCTGTCCTTCCTCTGTCCTGTGTCCTCTGGAGGCTAGGCCTCTCTCTGTTTTTTGTCCTGGTCCCCCCCATACCCCTTACCCCACTGCCTTGGCCTCTCACATAGAAACATTTGGGGCAGGAAGAATGGGGGGGGGCGTGAGAACAGGGAAATGTTGCAGTGGTCACACCTGCCCCTTTCTCAGTCTCCAGAGCCTCAGACCCCCCTCCTGCTCCCCTCAGATGACCCAATGAGAGTGAAGTTCTAGGCAGAACTGGGGTACCTGCTCCACGAGTCCATCTCTGAGCACCCAAGGCCTAGTCAGTGGTGGCTTTAGGGGCCTTGAGTAGGAATGCCAAACCCCAAATCTCTGAGCAGAGCTGATGCCTCAGGTTCTGAGCTAGGGCCTGGGGGTCGGGGGAGATGACTACTTTATCGCGTTAGCCCAGCCGCAGGCCCAGCAGCCTCTCACCATTCATAGTCACTTCCCAAAGCTGTTCTGTTTTCACTGGGACAATGGAATTGAGCCATGGGGGGCAGGAGGTCGCCAGCCACTGAACGTTGGGGACCTCCACTGGCCCCACCCTAAAGAGAAGAAAGAAGCCAAGGCCTCCAATCCCAGACTGGACTGGCCACCTAAACCAAGCAAAAAGTGGGGCTGCCTGCCACCCAGTGAGCCTGGGACTCAAAGGGAGCTGGTTTGAAAGTTGCTATTTGTATCTACGGGATCCCTATCCCCTGAACTCCAGCCTCCTTCCTAAAAACAGAGCTCCCCAAAGAGTAAGAGGGGTTCCTAGAGAGGTGGGTCTGTCATTGCCAAATGGATCTCTGCCTCCCGAGTGTTATTAAGCGGCACAATGTCGTTCATTAAGCGGTGCTGTTTACTGTGTGAGAAAAGCCACGAGGTAAAACAAACCCCACTCTAAGAGTTTATTAAGGGAAGGAAGTAGAAGGGGGTTCTTAGGCCTATGGAAAGATCGTGCAGGAAGAGAGGGGAGGGATAGGTGGAACTCACTTTGTATAGGTCCCCCCTCCCCCGAACATGCTCATGTGCATAGATTATGTAGGACTTAAGGCCCTGGGATGACTAAGCATCTTGCTGGCATATTTGCAGTCATGGGGGAGTGGCTAGGAATTCTAACACCGAGTGCTGGGGTTAAAGGTGTGTGCCACCACTGCCTGGCCTCTATGTTTAATCTAGTGTCTGGCTCTGTCCTCTGATCTTCAGGCAAATTTTATTTGTTAGAGTACAGACAAAATATCACCACACCCCAGAGGGGCCTACAAACTCAGAGCAACCAGGAGAGCTAGCCTAAGTCCCTGTAGTAGTTCATTTTAATTGTTAACTTGTCACAATCTAGAATCGCTTGGGAAGAGTCTCGTTGAGGGATTGTTTAGTTAGGTTGCTTTCTGGCTGTCTGTGAGATTATCGTGATTGTGTTGATGGATGTGGGAGGACAGCCCACTGTGGGCAGCACCATTCCCTGGGCTGGGGTCCTGGCTTGTATGAGAGCGAAGGGAGTGGGCTGAGCAATAAGCATGCATGCATTCCCTCCCTGCTGCTGACTATGGATGGGATGTAAGGGGCTCTTTTAGGTCCCTGATGCTAGAAATAAGTTTGGGTTGCAAAGAAAGAGACTACCATTTCAGCTGAAGTGTCTGGACAAGCAAACACTGCTGTTGACCAAGAGCGTGAATTGGGGAAGCATGAACACACCTAGACAGGAAGTTCACTTGGTTTTTATTCTCCCTCAGGTGGTGGCTGTGTCTTTTTCCTGTTGGCTGGGGTCCGACCGCACAGTCTTGTTCAGTTGGCTGGTCTAAAAAGAATTGGCACAGAGGGAACGAAGGAGAGAAAGAGTCACAGCTTCAGGCCATCGATTCCTAGGACAGAGCAGTCTGTGTTTGTGTAAATAAGGGTTTTATTGGCTGGGGAGGGCTAAAACACTTGCATAAAGTCTTACAAGGTAGGGAAGATAAAAGGTTTTTTTTTTAAGATTTATTTATTATGCATATAGTGTTCTGCTTGCATGTCTGCCTGCAGGCCAGAAGAGGGCGCCAGATCTCATTACAGATGGTTGTGAGCCACCATGTGGTTGCTGGGAATTGAGTTCAGGACCTCTGGACCAGCATCTCTCCAGTCCGATTAAAGATTTTAATTCTTGGCCGGGTGGTGGTGGCACACACCTTTAATCCCAGCACTTGGGAGGCAGAGGCAGGTGAATCTTTGTGAGTTCGAGGCCAGCCTGGTCTACAGAACGAGATCCAGGAAAGGTGCAAAGCTACACAGAGAAACTCTGTCTCGAAAAACAAAAACAAAAACCAAAAAAAAAAAAAAAAAGAAAAAAGATTTTAATTCTTTGTCCTTAACACATTTTATAGTATTTAATAGAAAAGACTTATCAGGTGGTGGTGGCCCATACCTTTAGCATTCGTGAGGCAGTGGCAAGCAGATCTCTGTGAGTTCGAGGCCAGCCTGGTCTTCAAAGTGAGTTCCAGAACAGCTAGGGCTACAAAGTGAAACCCTGTCTTGGGGTGGGGGTGGGGAGGGGGGAGTAACTTGGGGGAAAGAGAGTTTGTTTATTTTTACCTTATAGGTTATAAGTCAATTACTGAGCAAAGCCAGGCTAAGAACTCAGGGCAGAGACCTGGAGGCAGAAACTGATGCAGGGGCCACCAAGTGATGTTGCTTTCTGGCTTGTTTCTCATGGCTCATTCAGTCTACTTTCTAACAGCACCTAGGGCCACCAGCCCAGGGTGGCACTGCCCACAGGAAGTTAGGTCCCCCCACATTAATGAGAAAATGTCAGGCATGGTGGCACACACCTTTAATCCCAGCACTCAGGAGGCGGAGGCAGGCAGGGATCTCTGTGAGTTTGAGGCCAGCCTGATCTACAGGGCAAGTTCCAGACCAGCCATGGCTACATAGAGAGACCCTGTCTCAAAAAAGAAAAAGAAAGGAAGGAAGGAAGGAAGGAAGGAAGGAAGGAAGGAAGGAAGGAAGAAGGAAGGAAGGAAGGAAGGAAGGAAGGAAGGAAGGAGGGAAGAAGGAAGGAAGGAAGGAAAAAATGTGTGTGTGGATGTTTTGCCTGCATTATGTCTGTGCACTTGCATGCCTGGTGCTCACAGAGGCCAGAAGAGGGCATTGGATTCCCCGGAACTAGAGTTACAGGTGGTTGGGAGCCATCACACAATTAGAATCGAACCCAGCTCCTCTGCGGGGGCAGCCCGTGCTTTTAACCACTGACGGCCATCCCTCCAGCCCTTACCTGGAATTCTTTCATAAACAAGAGCTTTCCAGGGCCAGGGAGATGACTCAGACGGTAGAGTGCTTGCTTGCACACAAGCGTGAGGACCCAAGCTTGACTCCAGCGCTCACATAGAAGCTAAGCGCTATGTGCACCTGTGATCCCGGCAGCAGGAGGTAATCTGTGGCTCACTGGTCAACCAGAATACCTGAATGGGTGAACTCCAGGTTCAGAGAGATTCTGTTTCCAAACAAAGAAAAGTGGAGAGAGATTGAGGAATATGCCCTGTGCTGATCTCTTGCCTCCACATACATGTGTACACACACACACACACACACACACACACACACACTCACTCACTCACACTTGAGAACTTTCCAAATGGAAATGGAAAAAAGGGCTGGGTGGTGGTTAATCACAATACTCAGGAGGCAGAGGCAGGGGGATCTCTGCATGGAGGCCAGCCTGGTCTACAGAGTTCCGGGACAACCTGGACTACACAGAGAAACCCTGCCTTGAAAAACAAACAAACAAACAAACAAAAAAAAAAAAAAAAAAAAAAAGGAAAAAAAAAGAAAGAAAAGAAAGAAATGGGGGAAAAAAGAAGGGAGGGAAGAATGGTCTTTTCTTTTTTTGTTTTTTGTTTTTTGTTTTTTGTTTTTCGAGACAGGCTTTCTCCATGTAGTTTTGGTGCCTGTCCTGGATCTCACTCTGTAGCCCAGGCTGGCCTCAAACTCACAGAGATCCGCCTGCCTCTGCCTCCTGAGTGCTGGGATTAAAGGCGTGCGCCACCACTGACCAGCAAGAATGGTCCCTTACCACCTAGGACAACCTGGTGACTCCCAAGGTTCACACAGAAGGGACCAAGGCTCCGTTCTTTCCTTAGCTGCTCTTTTCTCTGGCTGCACCTCCCACTTTAGTCTCGCTCTCAGAAGACACTCTTTAAAACCCTCTGTGTTTCCAGGGCATTCTCTAATCAAATGCGCCACTGGCGGACAGACAGGAGCCCCGTGTTCTTTATGGTTGCCCATTCTTCGCTCTCTTTGTTTGGTGGCACATACTTCCCAGACCTGGGAATCAACCTTTCCTCCAAGGAGCTGGGCGTTCTCAGAGCTGCCCGACTGTCTTCACTTGTTAGCCTTTCCAGTGATACTTTCCAGTGATACTTTCCGGGGACCCGCCGCCGCCGCCGCATACACTCGCTCGGGCCTCACATGCTAAGCAAGAGTTCTATTCCTTTTTCCTTTTGGGGTGTGTGTTTTTCCATGTGTGTGCATCACATGTGTGCCTAGTGCCCACAGAGACCAGATGAGGACCCTGGATTCTCTGGAACTAGAGTTACAGATGGTTTGTGTCTGTGTGGGCACCTATGCAGAGATCAGAGGTCAACTTCAAGCGTTGCTGCTCAGGAGCTGTTCACCTTGTTTTCTTTGGTTTTTTCAAACAGGTTTTCACTCTGTAGAGCAGTCTAGCTTCAAACTCACAGAGATCTGCCTACCTCTGTCTCCCTGGCGCTGGGATTGGTGTGTACTACCACATGCCACCTACCACCTTGTAATTTTTTTTTTGAAATCAGGTCTCTCGCTGATTAGGTCAGTAAACCTCAGGATCTGTTTGTTTCTGCCTCTGCAGTGATGGGACCATAGGGCTTGGCTTCCTTGCTTTCTTTTTATTTTTCTCCTATTTTTTGTTTATCTTTTTATTTATTATTTATTATTTATTATTTTTCAAGACAAGGTTTCTCTGTGTAACAGCCCTGGCTTTCCTGGAGCTCATTCTGTAGACCAGGCTGGTCTCGAACTCAGAGATCAGCTTGTTTCTGCCTCCCAAATGCTGGGATTAAATGTATTTGCCACCAAGCCCTGCTTTTAGAAATGTCCCCCCCAACCATAAATATCTGGTGTTTACATTTTATTTATTTATCTTCACATGTATGGATGTCTTGCTTGAGTATATGTTTGGGCACCATATGCATGCCTGGTGCCTGTGGAGCGTGGGATCTCCTGGGACTGGAATTACAGACAGTTGTAAGAAGCCACGTGGGTGCTGAGAATGGAACCCGAGTCCTCTGGAAGAGCAGCCGGGGCTCTTAACCACTGGCCCGTCTCCCTAGTCTATGAAGTGCCCTTTGAAACACAAGTGCTTCAAAAAAGCAGATTATCACAATAAATAAGGAAAAAGGGGAGGGAGGAGAGGAAGGAGAAAGGAAGACAGGTACATCAGCCATGATGGTGCAACAATGTAATCTTAGCACTTGGGAATTGAAGACAGAAGGATCAGGAGTTCAAGGCCAGCCTGAGGTACTCCAAAAGACACAAAATCAGGGGCTGGAGAGAAGGGACAATAAAACGTGCATCATTCAGGCTTAGAGGCCTGAGTTTTGTACCCAGCATCCACACAGACATCGGAGCATGGCCAGGCATGATGGTGGAATGGCACCTGCCCTCGATCTCAGCTTTCATGAGGCAGAAGCCAGCAGCTCACTGAGTTTGAGCTAGCCTGGTCTACATAACAAGTTTCAGGCCAGGGTTAAATAGTAAGACCTATCTAAAAAAAAAAAGCAGGATGTGGTGGCTCACACCTTTAATCTCAGCACTTGGGAATCGGAGACAGGCAGATCTCTGAGTTCGAGGCCAGCCTGGTCTACAGAGGGAGGTCCAGGATACACAGGGAAGTCCCGTCTTGAAAAACCAAAACAAACAAACAAACAAACAAACAAACAAATAAATAAAGGCACTTTCCCACAAGGAACTGCAACATTTCACAAAGTGACTGGGAGCTTTCCAAACTGTACAAGTAATAGTAGGCTTGTGTTTGAACAAGAAACACTCTTGCAGTTCAGTGACCAAAAGCCTAATCCCCAGGTCCTGAGTTACATGTGACACCAGAATCATTAGTCAAGGCTAGCCTGGTCTACTAGAGCAAAACCCTGGGACTAAAACACAAAACCCCAAACTAAAGCCTTGTCTCCTCATGGTCCTGACAGCAAAGGCAGTTCCTTATGTGGAGGAGGAGAGGAAGCATCAGCAGGAGGGAGGCAGGCTGAGTGTGCCTAGTGGAGAGTGCCTAGTGGAGAGTGCCTAGTGGAGTGTGCCTAGTGGAGTGTGCCTAGTGGAGAGTGCCTAGTGGAGTGTGCCTAGTGGAGTGTGCCTAGTGGAGAGTGCCTAGTGGAGAGTGCCTAGTGGAGAGTGCCTAGGAGAGTGCCTAGTGGAGAATGCCTAGGAGAGTGCCTAGTGGAGAGTGCCTAGGAGAGTGCCTAGGAGTGTGCCTAGTGGAGTGTGCCTAGCAGAGAGTGCCTAGCGGAGTGCCCACCTGGCACGCACAAAGGCCTTGCATTGGATGCCAAGGACTTTGTAAGTGCAGCAAGGTGGCTTGTGCCTATAATCCTAGTACTCAGGAAGTGGATGCAGGAGGATCAGAAGTTTAAGGTCATGCTCAACTCCCTGTATGGTAAGTTCAAGGACAGCCTGGGCTACATGAGATCCTGTCTACACACACACACACACACACACACACACAGAGAGAGAGAGAGAGAGAGAGAGAGTGAGAGAGAGAGAGAGAGAGAGAGAGAGAGAGAGAGAGAGAGAGAGAGAAATATATAACAGGTTGCTTAGTCTTTTCAGAGTTCAGGCCTCAATTTCAGTTTCCTGAGACTTGAGCAAGCAGTGTCTGGGAGGGCCATGAACAAAACACATAGTCCTTGCAGTAGCTCCCTTTCTGCACGTACTCTGACTGCTCAAAGTTCAGCCAGATGTTTACTGTCTGGGACCCTTCACCAACTTAGAGCTACGTGCATGGGTCAGTGTGAAAGCCTGGGTCACTGAGTCAGCCCCCACAGTCAGTACCTGCTAGGCCAGCCTCCCAGGGTAGCTCAAGGACAAAGCCTGGGACTTGTCCAGGCCTGCCCCCAGATGGAAAACTGTAACCCCCAACTAACCCTGGCCAATTAAAAGTTACTAACATGATTGCCACTCACATAAACCAATCCTGAGTCTGTTCCTATGTAGTCTGTGGACCTCAAGCCCCCCTCGCTTTAAAAACCCTGCCTCATTGTTACTCAGGGTCTCTCCTGTTCTGCTGCTGCATCAGGCAGAGTCCTGAGTCAACTCCTAACAATACAAAGACTCTGCTTTTGCATCTTGGTGGTCTTTGGGAGACTCTGGGTACAGCAATATTTATCTATAAAGTGGAATGAAACATGGATACATCAATCTAAAATACGCTAAGTGAAACCAGGCAGTGGTGGCACATGTCTTTAATCCCAGCACTTGGGAGGCAGAGGCAGGGGAATCTCTATGAGTTCAAGGCCAGCCTAGGCTACAGAGTGAGTTCCAGGACAGCCAGGGCTACACAGAGAAACTCTGTCTCAACAACAACAACAACAATAATAATAAGTAAATGAAATAAAATAAAATATGCTAAGTGAAAAATATATAAAAGATCACAAAGTCTATGATCTCACTTATATAAAATGTCTAAGCTGGGCATGCTAGCTGACACCTGTGAAACTTGCGTACATTCCTGAGGCCCGCGGGGCCACCTCACGCCCAGAGAAATGGTGAGCCTGCATCTTTAGTCCCTAAAGACCTAGGGAAGAGATGCCAGGTGTTTGGGTCCCGCCCCTCCATTCCTTGCTCAGCTTCTGGGCCAACTAGGGGAGGGGAAGCTTCACAGAAGTCAGAGGAGTAGCTTGCTCCATGGAGCACGGAGCAAGAGGACTTCTCCAGCCTTCCTGCCACTGTGTGCGCTTGCGCAGTGAGCCTGGGCTTGCGCTGGGCAGGTCGGACTAGGTGGAGTCCCGGGTGACCAAAATCTTCTGGAGAGACTGGAGAGACGCGGCCCAGGAACTAGGAGAATGTCAAGGCCACTTACAAATGGTGCAGCTTTGCAACCCTGAGGTCTTAGTCCTGTGCGGCGCAGAAGCATTTCCAGGCAATTACAAAAACGTGGAGGTGGCTGTGTCTTTGCTTAGAGACATTGAAAATTGAACTCCTAGAATCTTATATATTTTTTTATTTTTCTCAATCACCTAAAAATATAAAAACTTTTTGTGGGGCTGGGGATTTAGCTCAGTGGTAGAGCACTTGCCTAGCAAGTGCAAGGCCCTGGGTTTGGTCCTCAGCTCTGGAAAAAACAAAAAAACAGAAAACAAAAAACTTTTTGTGTGCATTCCAGGAAAAAAAACAGAGATCACACTTTTCGGATTCCTGCCTTGGGATGGGGTGCCCTTCCTCCCTCCTGGCCTTAAGTGTTCCGGAAAAGACTTCACAGCCACAGTACTGGGAGACCAGCGAGATGGCTTGGCTGAAAAAGGCACCGGTTGCCTAGCTGGATGACCCAAGTTTGATATCCAAGACCAATATGGCAGAAGGAGAAAATGGACTTCAGTAAGTTGTCCTCTGACCTCCACACGTACACTGTGGCTTTGCTTCTGCTCCAGTAAATTTAAAAAAAAAAGAAAGAGAGAAAGAGAGAAAGAAAGAAAGAAAGAAAGAAAGAAAGAAAGAAAGAAAGAAAGAAAGAAAAGAAAAGAAAAGACGGCGCACGCTGTGATTCTTTCCACTGTGGCTTCTCGGGGAGGCTGACCGTCCCCTGATAAAAGGGCACCAGCCTGCAAATTCTGCAGTTATCTCGTAATCCTACTTTTGTTTCAACTTTTTTTTTTTTTTGTAGGAAAATCTAATTCTTTTGAATTAAGTCAGCCTGAGGCAGGGAGGTTCAAGGCCAGCCTGGACTACACAGTGAGTTTAAGACCAACTGGGCTACACGTAAGAGTCTGTATGAAGGGCCTCCCCCACTAGAAAACAGTAAGGCCTGCTTTCAAGCTTTCCCCTTGTATCAGTAGTTGCAGCCTCTGAGACAGAGCTGAGCAGTAGCTGGTCCCACGACTCGGGGACAGAGTGCCAGAGTCCGCCCCTGGGTCAGCCTTCTTCCTAGTCTGTGGTTAAGCACAGGCATCCTGCACTCACAGCTAATGTTTTACTACAGAGTGAAGTCTGGGGTCAGCGTTTAGGCCAGCACCGTTCAGTAGAAATGCGTGAGCCATAATGTGAAAAACAGGAGACACGCTGAATAAACTGAATGATTTGGAAGATCGAGAGAGAGCAAGTGAGCTGTGTAATTCTAAAGTAGCAATGCTGTATTAAGGTTTTAACTCCATATAGTCAAGATTGTATCTCCTCATGTAAGCAACATATAACGTAAAAACATTCTATTTATTTTTTTTGAAAAGGGGTCTTATGTAGCCTAAGCTGGACCTGAACTCACTCTTTCGCCAAGGATGACAGACTTCAGATCTTGCCTCTGCCTCCTGAGTGCTAGGATCACAGGCATGTGCCACCACAGCGGGCCTTATGGTTTATGTGGTGCTGAGCATCAACCCTGGGTTTCCTGCAAGCTAGGCAAACACTCTACTCACTGAGCCAAACTCCCAACCCCCTATTGTTTTTGAGATGGGTTTCTGCTGTTTCCCAAGCTGGCCTCAAACTCCTGGGAGTGATTCTCCCAGGGGTTGGGAATACCAGTGTACATCACTTTCCTTGACTATAAAACAACTATTAACGAATTTGTGTCCTAGATTTTTCATGTGGTATGTATTGTATGCATATTGCATATTTACAGCAGATCCCACTTTTGACTAACCGTACTTCAACCTCTCTCTCGTGTGGCTAGCAGCAGACAGTGCACATTTGGGTCCGTGATTCCAAAGGGAAGAGGTGTCCACTCAGCTCTTGGGCCGGGAAGACCTGGGCAGAGGTGGTAGAGGCTGCCACAGAGCGGCTGCTGTTAGCCAGCTGGCACCTCTGCCCACCCACCCCACCCGGGCTTCCCTCACTGTGGTACTCTTTAGCAGTGAGCCCAGTTCCTAACGAATCAGTCAGTGTGTGGGTGCTGACGCCATCCCGGTTAGAGCGGGCTCTATCTTCAGGGAGGCTGAACAGAGCTTGCTGGTGAACATGGGGTGGGATGCAGGCTTGGATATCAAGAGGGCTGGCGGTAGGGGTCCAAGCTTTGGAGGCGAGGCGTGTTTCTTTCCTTTATACAAATAACTAGCACTTGGGAGGCAGAGGCAGGCGGATCTCTGTGAGTTCGAGGCCAGCCTGGGCTACAGAGTGAGTTCTAGGAAAGGCGCAAAGCTACACAGAGAAACCCTGTCTCGAAAAAAACCAAAAACGAAATAACTAGATAACTCTTCTTGTTTAAAATTTTATGTGCATATGCCTTCATGTGCCCACAGAGGCCAGAAGAGGGTGTTGGTTCCTCGGAACTGGTGTCACACACAGTTGTGAGCTGCCTGAGGGATGTGCTGAGAACTTAGCAGCACCAGCAGCCGGCGCTCTTAGCCACTGAGCCCTCCCCACCGAGCCCTCCCCACCGAGCCCTCCCCACCGAGCCCTCCCCACCGAGCCCTCCCCATCGAGCCCTCGCCACCGAGCCCTCCCCACCGAGCCCTCCCCACCGAGCCCTCCCCACCGAGCCCTCCCCACCCGTCGATGGGTGTTTCTCACCGCTCATGTTGGGGAGCGGGTGAGGAGGAGAGAGAAAACAAAAGGAGCCCCAGCTCCAAACAGAGGCACCCTGGTTCCTGGGAGACCACCTTTCCAGATGGTGAACTTTCCAAATTCCTCCTTCAGGAGACAAGGAGAGCCCTCTCTCTGTTTCCCAGCATCCCTGTTCCGCGTGTAGATTCTCAGAACCCCCTGCTGAGGGACTGTGGAAGTCAAATTTCCCCTTCTTGAAGTGGGTGACCAGGAACAGAGACACGGAGTCTTGAGGCTGAGGGCCCCCTTCCCCTGACCGGCTTCTCTAGATCACGGGACCTCCTTCCCCAGCCTGCCCACATTTGTTTTCCATGGTTGAGACTTCCTCAGGACCAGCCACACATAAGGCTGTGGTGAGGTGTGAGCAGGCCGCGGGATGGGGAGGGCGGGGCGGTGGGGCGGCAGTGTTTCTGAGCGCTTCCATCTGCTTCTGCCATGGGAGGCAATCCTTTGGGATCCTACAGCTCCTGAGACCCAGCAGTGTAAACAAACACTCAGGAGCACAAACATCAACCGCCAGGGTTCCTCCAGGACCAACCAGGGTCAGATGTGGTTATCAGAAAGAATCAGCCACAGCTCAGGGTCACACAGGTCAGGACAGGAATGTGGAGCCCGTGGCTCCATGGGAATGCAGCCCCACAGACACACAGAGATGAGCCAGATAAGCTCCAGCTGTTTATTACAAAATAATAATGACTCCATATACAAAAGATACCCGAAAACCCCTGGTACAGCCATGCTGGCCTGTACCCCCAGCGCCCCTCCCTTAAGTGGAAGGTCTCAGATTCTAAGGTCTCCAGATAGGAGGGCCCTGTACCGGGCAGGTGTGAGGGGCAGGTAGGCACCCGCATCCTGGTCCAGAACATAGAGAGGGTCAGACAGCGCACTGGGGTCAAAGCCCTCATTCGCCATCCTAACCTTCTGCTGTTTGAAGGTCTCGGTAGTGGCCAAAGACTCCTGGGGAGAGAAGGGTGTTTTCAAAGGGAGTTGGAGGAAAAGGAATCTGTCCACTTAGTTCAGGAGAGTTGCCTGAACTCTGGTCAGGGGCAGGTATGAGGGAAGGGGACATCATGTAAAATTAAGAGGAGGTAGCAACAGAGAAAAGCGTGAGCCAGGCCTGAAGAACGCGGGGTAAGAAGGGAGACAGCCCACTCAGCAAAGAGCTTTCCATGCAAGCATGAAGACCTGGATTCAGTCACCAGAACCTGTAAGGACTGCTGGGGGAAGGTGGAGTCGGGAGCATCTCTGAGGTTCACTGACCAGTCTACCCTAACTGGTAAGCCTACAAGCCAAGAAGAGACCCTGCCTCAAAGGAGGTGGCTGGCATTCCTGAGGATGACTCCCAAGGCTGTCCTCTGCCTCCATATTCACATGGACACACCCGAGCATGCACATATTCACACACACAAAAGATAAAAAAGGGGGAATGAGAAGCATATGTCTAGCAGAGGGAAGTGTCCTTTCTCTTCACGGAGTGTCTTACGTTGGGTCCCTTTGTAGAGTTAGGGGACCACTAACACCTGCAGATACATGGGTAAGGGGTTGGGCCAGGAGTGGCCGGTTACCTGGAGCCTGAGGAATCGAGGTCGGGCATAAGGTGGCAAGTTCTCAGAAACATGGGCGTAGAGCTGCACAAGGTCCAAAGCCTGCGGAGGCCGCAGGGCCAAGGCTGCCATGCCAGCCCGGCCTTCATGCCCTGGTGGGTGTGGGAGATACATAAGCCCTTCTAGTCCTAGTGCCTGAGCACTACTATGTGGGGTACCGGGCTAGACGACTCCCCACCTTCCATGCCTAAGCACCTGGCACCGTGACTCCATAGACGTTCACCTCCTGAAGGAAGTCCAGGGCCTCGAGGACCTCAGCCACTTCAGTTGTGGCCACATTCTCCCCCTTCCACCTGTTGGGAGAGCAGAGAGAAATGGAGATAATATTGCTGAGGAGATAGAGAGGCTAGGGGATAATGCTGCTGACAAAGCCTGAGAGAGAGAGACGGGGTTGGACTTGGGATGAGGTGGGAAGAGCATCGAGTTGGGTCTCTGAGGTTTGAGTCGCTGAGTTTGAAAGTCTGGGAAGATCGGCAAGTTACAGATACCTGAAGGTGTCTCCGGTGCGATCATGGAAGTGAAGAAAGTCTTGCTTATCACAGACCAAGAGGTCCCCGGTATTGAAGAAAACGTCCCCAGGCTGGAAGACATCCTTCAGCAGCTTCCCCTGGGCCAGTTCTGGAGCCCCAGCATAGCCCAGAAAGGGGGACTGCTGGCTTACCGGGGCCACCAGTAGCCCTGGCTCACCTGGAAAAATTCTGGGGTCACGGGTGGGTTACCCAATGTCACCCGGACCTCTAGGCCCCACCCCACCTCAGTCGCCAAGTCCAAACCTTGTCTGCCAGCTTCATCCCAACCCACGCACAAACCTGGAGATGTGGCCACACAATGCCCCTGGGCATTCCGAATAGGCTCCCCTGTCATGACATCGTATCGAATCAGGGAGAAGGGGAAGACGTGCTGGGGAAGGGGAGAGCCACACTGGGTCACCAGCTTCAGGAGCATCCTTTCTCACTATCCCCCTGCTGCTCCAGGGGTGCTCATGCTCTTCCTGCCTCTCACCTTGTAAAGCCAGGAAGCGCGCCCCACCGCCCCCGGCTGTCCCGTGTAGTTGAACGTAGCCACGTTGCCCTCAGTCATTCCGTATGTCTCCAGTATCTGCAGAGGTCCAAAGCGCTGCACAAAACGCTCCCAGGTGTCGGGGCGCAGCCCGCTGCCCACTGCCAGCCGGACCTTGTGGCCATGCTCTGCCTGGCTCTGGGATGAGTGGGAGAGGGGCACACACTGCAATATCAAGCTTCCAGATCCCCAGGGGGAAGTTCTGTTGCTCATTCCCCAGGACCTCCGCCCACCGTGCGCTCCCTCCCTAGGTGTCGGAGGGCCTGTTCAGCTGTGGGCTACTGGCACGGTACTATTTCTTCTCTCCAGCTTCCAGATGATGGTCTCAGTGTCGCCTGCTGTCTGGCCGGCTCTGAAGCCTACTCACCGGGGGCTGGTTGACGAGGTATCGGCACAGCTCTCCAATGTACTGGAACACTGTCACTCCGTGCTTCTGGCAATCTTCCCAGAACTGGCTAGCTGAGAACCTGGCCTTCAGCACCACCGTGGCCCCTTCCAGGAAAGGGAGGGAAGATCAAGAGATGACCCTCACCACCTCTGCTCCCTGGGAAGGACCTGCTGGAGTCGTGTCTTTAGGAGGCTGCGGTGGAGAATCCTTTCTCACTTGTGTTTGGCAAGGCTAATATTCCTTTCTGGATCGATACGACCCTTCTCCGTTGTCTCCCTGAAGTCTAGAGTCTGTGAACTCTGCAGCCTCCCTACCTGCTCAGCCTGTGGCCCTGAGTGGGTAATGTTTCCTACTATACACCAGGAGTTTCTACCGTAGGGACCGCCTCCCTCTGCCTAGGACTCAGGACACCTCCCCGCCAAGGCAGGCATCGAAGGTACTTCCGCACTTGCTGAAGCCGTGGCTCTTAGCCAGTGAGTCACACATCAGATAGTTACATCACGATTCCTAACAGTAGCAGAATTACAGTTATGAAGTAGCAATGCAATAATTTGATGGCTGGGGGTGGGGGTCACCACAGCATGGGGAACTGTATTCAAGGGTCACAGCACTAGGGAGGTTGGGAACCACCGTGCCAGAGGAGTATATGGGGAAGACTGACCAATGCCCAAGCAGCCCACAATGCCCAGCAGGGAGCCAGACATGTGGTACAGTGGGAGCGCGAGGTAGATCACATCCTTCTGGTGGACGCCACACAGCTGGTAGAACCCCTGGCACTGCAGGACCTTCAGGTGACTGATGCGAGCAGCCTTGGGCAGGCCTGAAGGGTGGCAAGAGGGGGGACGGTCAGATGAAGGGTCTGAGCTCTATGTCCCGGGGACGTGGGTAGTTTGGGGAGTGGCAGGAGAGAAGCTGTGCCTGGGATGGTGTCCAGAGTGACCTGGAAGTTTAAGAGGCCCCAGTCCTGTCCGCAGACCTTGCCACCCTCTGCCTCAGTGTCTGTCCTCACCAGTAGTGCCAGAGGTGAAGATGTACAGGCAGGTGTCCATTATGCTCTGGGGGGCCGAGAGGTACCCAGGCACTGGCTCATCCACTTGGGCTGCTGCCTCAGACATCACATTGCTGATTCCAGCAAGATGAGTTTCAGGGCCCGTCGCCCACAGGTGGAGCCCCATGGCTCTCAGGGCCGGCAGGTCGGGCTCCAAGGACTCCAGGAACTCTACAGGGATGGGCAAATGCAGCTTCATGGCTCTCCAGCGACCCTAAAGCCTGCTCTCTGTCCCTGTGAAATGCTCTAGGGTGAGGGCGGCACTACGGGTGTCCCATATCGCGCCTGGGACCTGTAATCCCACGGCCTGGGAATCCTTTGGGTTCGGCACCAATCCCTTCCCAAACCCAGGGCCTCTTATTCCTACTCACTTCTGCACTTGGGTTCCGGGACCAGACACGCCCCTTCTGGCGCGGCAGCCTTACCTGGAGCCAGCACCATCGCGCTGGCACCGCAGCTGCGGAGGCAGTGCAGCAGGGGCCCTCGGCGTAGGGCGGTGGGCACGAAGGCCGTGCGCAGGCCGGCTTTGGCCAGTCCGAACCAAAGCCATAGGAATTCCGGGCCCGCGGGGAGCAGCAGCGCCACAGTCGCCCCGGGTGCCAGAGGGGGTGCGGTCGTCCCTCCTCCCGCCGCGGAGTCTCGGGCGGCAGGCGCCGCGCGTGCGCCTTCCTCGGTGCTGCTAGTGCCCGGGCCGCCGCGGTCCCCGGCCCAGCCGCGTGCCTGCAAGAAGGCGCGAGCAGCCCGGTTGCTCTCGCGCTCTGCGTCCGCGTAGCTGAAGCGCCGGGCTCCGTGAATGAGGAAGGTGTGTGCCGGACGCTCCCGGGCCAGGTGCGCGAGGCGCCAGGCCAGGCTGCAGCCGCCCTCGGGGCTCTCCGGGTCTGCGGCCGCGGCGGCCAGCGCGCGATCTCGAAGGGCCCTTTTGCAGCGGAGGGCGCGCACTGTGAAGGCCACGTCGGCCAGCAGCCAGCGCAGCTGAGGCCAGAGGTCCAGCTTCAGCAGCAGAGGCAGCAGCAAGAGTAGGGGCAGCAGTAGCAAGAGGGCCGCCATGGTGCCCTCTTCCTCTGGTCCGCCCTGGCCGCTCGCATACACTCCGGGTGGTCCCTCCTGAAACACTGATCTTGGTCAGGCTCCGAGAACGTTAGTCCCTGGGATCGTGGCGCGCGTGCGCTGGCACCCGCCCTTCCCACCCAGCCTCTGTGGTGTGGCGCGGGAGCCAGGAGTGGGGGGCGGCCCGGCCCTCCCCACAGACCAGGCCCCGCCCTAGGCGCACACGCTTTGGAATTTGACTGCTGGTGGCCAGCAGCCTGCAGTCTGAAGAGGTGCCCTACCCTCATCCCTACAGAGGTGCGTTTTCAGGGCCGGCTAAGCTATTGGCTGGCTGAAGGAGTCCTGGTCCAGGAGCCAGGGCGCATCTGTCATTCTTTCCTTTGGTGGTTCTTTATCACCCGTCGTGGGATGGTAAGATTGCTCTCTTTCCAAGGAGTCTGAAGAATTTGGCCCCTGGCCCGTTCGGGTCTGCAAGTCCGGGCAGGACAGCCAGATCCATGTGCTGTGCGGCCTCCAGCTAGCAGCAGCAGTAGCAACCCCAGGGAATGGGTGGGGTCCTGAGAGTTAAGTAGGGGAAAGGTGGAGGCCAGACTGCCAGATTTTTGGAGGGAGGCCCTTCATTTTAGGCAAGGATACAATAATTGGGACCAGCCAGCAAATGCTTCCCATCCTGGTTTTAATAGGTGCATGGAAACTGGGGATGGGAAGAGGAAGAAAGAGAGGCCTCTGGTGGTTTAGATTTTTAAAAGTAGTGGCTTTCAAGGAGCATGGATTCTCTGAAGAGTCAGATGTCTAGGCAGAATCAAGGAAGTATAAGCACCATCTTCATGCCTCTCCTCAGCGAGGCGTCGAATGTTAAGGGAACTAAAAGCAAAGCCCGGGCTGCTTCTCTGCTGCAGCCAGACTAAGAGGGTCTCCTATCTCTGGTATTAGAACTGCATCCTCTCTCCTTCAAACCTCAACGTTGAGCATCCTTTCCTGCCAACCCCTTACAAAGCATGCTTAATAAAGCAGAGGACAAATACTAGCTTTTGAACGATCTGGAGTTGTGCACATGAGTATTCACAGGTGGGAAGGCCCAGAGTGGAGGTCAAGATCCTCCATCTCACTCAATGAGGTGGGTCTCTCAACCAAGCCCTGAGTTCACCAATGTTAGTAACTAGCTAGCCACCTTCCTGCCTTCTGAGCACTGGGATCACAGACAGACCACCACATCCACATGCCATTTACATGGGTTCAGGGGTCAGAACTCTGGTCCTCACACTTGTGTGGCAAGAGCTGGATCTACTGAGCCGTCTCCCCTGGCACCCTCTGAAAGATGAAGTTCCTGAGAGGCAATGGGCAAGGCCAGCCTGCGGGGACATGGTGCCAACATCAGCTTCTGAGTGGAGGAAAAGGTCAGATGCCTGACTCACACTTTTAGCGGGAAGGGTAGCCAATCCCTCCTGTAGACATTGTGTTGGGCGTGGGGGGAGGCACAAGTAAAGGCATCAAACTAAACAGAGGCACTTACACATAGGATGAACACAGATATCAACTCAAGCACAAAAGATGCTCTGGCTTGTTTCATTATCACTTAAAAACAATTTTAAAACTCGATTATCTTTGCCAAAAGAAAAAGCAAAAACAGAACCACAGAAATCAGGCCATTTGACAGTTCTGAGGAACTTGCCTCTGGGACTCCCCTAGGCTCTGGCTCAGCTTGAAGTGTCAATGTTGGGCCAACCCAAGCATCCCAGGCGCAGCAAGAGGCTCTCACGCTGTCATCAGGTTCTTTTCTGAAGGCTGTGGCATCTGCCCAGATGGGCACTGCCCACCCCAGGTCAGATGCCCATTTCACACTGGCGTATAGACCACCGTCCACAGACTACAAGTCTGTACAGAGAATGCAGACTGAAGGGAAGCAGGAGGAACGCCCATTCCTGCAGCGTCTGCTGTCATCCTGCTTCTCTGTCCAGCGGCCTCTTGATCACTCCCTTCTCTGTCCAAACGGCTCTTTGGAGACTGGGGGAGGAGCCAAAGGCTAAGGACTTTCGCCATGATCTGGTCTGCACAGCTCTGGCTGCTGTGAGAACCCTACCCGTGGGAGCAGCAGTCGAGAGGAGCAAAGAGCTGCAGGCCCTGGGATGGGGGGGGGGGGGGCTGCATGGACGTTTCTCAGGCTGGGCCACAGGAAGCAGCTCGATCCTACCCCAAGTGAGGGGGGCTAGGAAGGGTACACCCTTGCGTCTCTCAGGCTGGGGCGGGGTGGGAGCACCAGGCCTCAGTCACTGTCAGAACCCACAGCAGAGGAACCTTTTCGTTTTCGTTTGGTGGGCTTAGGCTTCGTATCTTCTTCCTCCTGGAAGAAATGGGGGGGGGGGGAGAAGGCGATTACTCATCTAGGCAGTGGCTGGCCACACCCTACCTGTGCCTATCACGCCCTCCTCCTGCACACTGGCTATGGCTCTCACCGAGGCACTGCTGGAACCCGACTCTTCTTCAGCATTGGGGGGCTGGGCAGTATTCTTTCGACTTCGAGGGCTGGACAGGGCGGCCTTCCTCCGGCTCTTGGGTGGCTTAGTGGAAGAGTCCTCGTATTCCTCCGCCAGGGAGAAGAGGTCGCTGAACCTAAGAGGAGCAGGCTTCCTGAGATGGGCATCCTGCCCGGCCCCTCCCTCTGTGTTCTCAGTAGCTGACCTAGTCTGTTTCTCAAACCCAGGATCTTGCTGGTCAGTAAGCCTATGTCCCCAGCAGCCCTCTCCTCCCCACCATTTCCCAAAGAAGGGGCTCACTTCATCTTGTGGGCCTCGTCACAGCTCGCCTGGACATGCTGCAGCGCCTGCAGGATTGGTGTCTGGCTAAAAACTACAGAAGCGAGAGGAGGGAAGCACAGTTAGTGTGTCCGGAAGCTTACTACACAGCATCAAGTCGTTTCTTCTGTGGGTTTGAACCGTGGTCTGGATATCTCATCCCTGCCCCCTGACTGGCTGGAGGGGATTTGAACCAGGGCAGCACCTCCCGCAAAATGGCCGAAGAGGAAGGGAGCAGGGAAGGGGCAGCATACAGTTTTGCTTGGTGTTGGCTAGGTTGAGTCTCAGGTTGTCCAGGTGCTCCAGGATCTGCTCCAGGGTCAGCTGGGCCAGCTTGCTGCTAGAGCTCCTGAGGCTGCATGCCGAGACAGGGAGTCAAACATGTCCACTCCACCAGCCCTCCTTAGGTCACAGCAGTCCTCAAGGACACAGGGCTGGGGAGGGCTCAGGGGGTGTGCACTTGTGAGACTCAGTGACGGTCCTGTATTGGAGGTCACCCACAAACCAGGCTGGTATAGCATCAGCAAGCCACCAGCCCCGGGCAGCAGTCCCCGACCGCAGCCTGCCCTGGTGAAGAGCTACTGCGGTGCCCAGGTGTGTGCGGGGCGGCGCCCAGGTGTGTGTGGGGCGGCGCCCAGGTGTGTGTGGGCAGATGCCCAGGTGTGTGCGGGGCGGCGCCCAGGTGTGTGCGGGGCGGTGCCCTGGTGTGTGTGGGGTGGCGCCCAGGTGTGTGTGGGGCGGTGCCCTGGTGTGTGCGGCGGCGGCGCCCAGGTGTGTGCGGGGAGGTGCCCAGGTGTGTGCGGGGCGGTGCCCTGGTGTGTGTGGGGCGGCGCCCAGGTGTGTGTGGGCAGGTGCCCAGGTGTGTGCGGGGTGGTGCCCTGGTGTGTGTGGGGCGGCGCCCAGGTGTGTGTGGGCAGGTGCCCAGGTGTGTGTGGGGCGGCGCCCAGGTGTGTGTGGGGAGGTGCCCAGGTGTGTGCGGGGCGGCGCCCCACCTCTGCCTCTTGCGCGGAAGGCTGTTGTTCTTGATGAGCAGGGCCTTGATGTGCTCTGCCAGCAGCTCATCGTGCTTCATGCACCAGTGCCTCAAGATGCTGGTGGTGAACTGGTCGTCAGGATGGCAGGGCCTGCTCAGCACCATCTTCACCATCTCCTCGCTGGGCCTGCGAACGAGAGCAGCCTGGGTGCCATGCACACATAGCTGTCCGGCCTGGGAACCGCTACATCCCTGCCGACGCTGATTCTCCAAACGCCGGCCTCCTGGCCCCTGGGCTTCCTCCTCTCACATCTCCACCCCTTCTCTTTGGGCCAAGGAATTCCTGGTTTCGTTCTCTGAAGAAGCCAGATGAGAAGTGAGATTCTCCCACTTCTGGGGTGGTAGGAGGCATGCCTATGGAGGTCAAGAGTGAGGCCCTGACTCCCCCAGAGCAGGCAGAAGACCCAGGAAGCAAAGGGACACAGAGCATGCTAGACAGATGCCCCAAAGTCCCACAGTCCTGTACTGCTGTCACCTTAGGTCAGCTGAACATCCAGCCTGAGGGGAGCGGAAGGGAGGGTGGAAGCTGCAGTCCCCACAGGACCCTCCCTGACTTTCCACTTCAGCCATTTCTAGGTCTCAGGCGAGACAGGAATAAGATGGAAGCTGCACTCCCAGCACTTGCAGGGCAGGGGCAGAAGAACCAAGAGTGACCTCAGGCTACAGGACTATGTGGAGGCCAGCATGGGCTATAAGAGACCCTGCCTCAAAAACAAACCCCAACAAAGGCAGACAAAAGAAAGAAAAAGAGCTGGGAAAGGAACATGGTCGTTCCAAGGATCTGTCCAAGGCTGCTGCCAAGGAGGGATCGAGGACGGGGGAGACCTCTGCCCTCTCTCCCCAACACCTCCATCAGGCAGGGCAATGGGGCCAGCGGCTCTTCTCTGTCAGGTGGTGAAGGCAGGTATGGTCCCTTGCCCCTGACCTTCCCTTTTGAGGAGCCTGTGGCGGTCTGAGGAGCGTGGGGAGGAAGAGGGGCAGCAGAAAACAGGGCCGTCCGGTCCCCACCTCCCACTTCTGAGGGCAGCCCAGGGAGCTGCTTATTTGTGAGTCAGCCAGGGGAGGGCAGGGACAGGCAGATGGCCATGGTAGGAAAGCAGGACCAAAGGAGCGAAGCTCAGTATCCCTTGGAATGTTGAGGCCTGGAGCCACCCGTTTGGAACTCACTTCTCTCTTCGGAGCTGAAGCAGGAGACAGGACAGGGCCTCTGGGTGTTCTGTGGGGGAGGAGAGAGGGTTTTCAGGGGAATGTATCATTTCAGGAGGTCAGGTGAGTACGTGAGTACTTCTCCTATCCCCTAGCCAACAACCACTGGAACAGAAAGACAGTCTTGTTCCAAGAACCAGGAAGAACCAGTGCCTCACTCAGTCTGGAGCTGCTGGGGCCTGGTGCCCTGCTCAGAGGAGGCCCTGCAGGGCTAACTAGTGTACACGTGCGTCTTGGTGGTGAGGAGTGGGGCCCTGGGTTACCTCAGAAGCCTGGAGGCCTCACCTTCTTCCAGCCCACAGCCCACAGTCCTACTCACCCTTGTATTTGAGGTGCTGCAGGATAGGGATAATGGTCTCCAAGGGGATGTTATGGGCCAGGAAGAGCTGCCAGGCACAGTACTGCTCAAAGGTTTCCCAGTCCAGGCTCTGAACTGGAAGAGACAGAAGAAACCCTTCTGTCTGTCTGTCTGTCTATCTGTCTGTCTGCCTGCCATCTCTCACACATATATACATGGTTGATGCACTGACTAGTAGCACCCCAAACAGATAGAGCTAAAATCTAGATCCTGTTTCTTCCCAGATAACACCGACTGCTACCGCTTTTGGAGGGCTGCAACATTCCCAGCAACCCAAGGGCTGGAGATGTGAGGGTGAGGAACCTTTCCATGCTACAGAGCAAGACACAGAGATCAGGTGGCATGGTGTTCTCTCTCTCTCTCTCTCTCTCTCTCTCTCTCTCTCTCTCTCTCTCTCTCCATTTTCTATGCCCAGAACTACTTTTGTGTCACTGGTAAACACACGGCTGACGTCCCTTTCCTCTCCAGGTACCTGAAGACCCGGTTACTTACTGAGTATGTTGAGGACTGAGTCTTTCCGAAACATGACGAGGTTCCCCATCATCACATGGCACACCAGCTCCTGGAGCTATGGAAGAGGAAACATCAGACCCAGTAGCTCTGAAAGAGGCCAGCGGCCAGGAGGAGAGGGATGACACACGATTTGGAAGGGTGAAGGAGTCAGCTACAACAGCAACAGGCTTGCAGCACACAGGCCTGTTATGGAAAAACTACCCACACCCTGGTGTCAAAGGAAAGCAAGGAACCACATCTGTCTGGCCTGAGCCAGGCCTGAAATGAGAAGACCCTGGGAGGCTGGGCTCTGACCTAGTGTGGGGAGGGAAAGGCACAGGAAGGAGTCTCAATTCTAAGTCCTTCTCTGAGTGGGAACTGAGTGGACATGAGGAGAAATGAGATCCACCCCATTCAGACAGGGACTCTACAAAACTACAATCTCAGCTGGGTGTGGTGGTGCTCGCCTTTAGTCCCAGCACTCGGGAGGTAGAAGTAGGTGAAGCCTGGTCTACAAGGTGGGTTTCAGGACAGGCAGGGTTATACAGAGTACATGGAAGCTATAATCTCTAGGAGCCCTATGTATGGAGGTCAAGTCGAAATGGCCCGAATATTTTTATTCTTAGCCGAAGAGAAGGTCAGGCAAGAGCAAAACACACATGTATGTGCATGCACACACATCTGCCCACCCTCAGATTTATTTCCCTGTGCAAACAGGAACTTCCGGAGAACATGGAGAAATATCAGGGAAGATGGCCTTGACTCCAGCTTCTCTCTTGGGCTTTGCTTTGCCCTAATGGCCTGAAGGGCACCCACATGCAGTGGGAGGCAGAGAGCCTGAGGGGTGTGGGCTCTCATGTACAGGCCTAGAGAGAGAACACGGACCCTGCTCTCCCTAGTCCTGCCCTCCAGGCCTCAGAGAAGTCAAAGCCCATGTTCACCTGTGCAGAGTCAATTACGGCCACGATCATGTTCAACAGCTCCCCACTTCTCAAGGTCTCATCTGGAAACTAGACAGAAAAAGACAAGTGATCGGGGCGGGAATGTGGGCGGGACCCTCGGTTTTCATCTAGCCTCCCCACCCCCATCATAAACTAGGTTCTAGTCCTGCACAGAAGCAAACAGCTACAGATCTGGGAATCTGAGCCTTGTAAGGCCCAGGTTTCAGTGTCTGTGTATGTATATCGTGAGCGGACTGTGTAGGAAGAGAGGAATGGGGGGCTGGGAGATAAAGCCAGAGCTGACAGGGCTCGGACACGATGGCCAGTTCTGTTCTCTGCATGCCTGGCAATGGAGAAACCCAATCTGAGCAGTCTCAGCCACAGAAAAGGTCAAGGGGGCCTGGGTCTGGGGCTGTGTGAGGGCCCGGGTGGAGAGAGAACGGGGAGGGGATGCCTCCTGTGCCCCTCCTCCCTCCAGGCCTGGCAGGATCACAGTTCCTCCTGCCATGCCCACACCCTAAGCCTCATTTCCCCCTTCCTGGGAACTTTTGCCAAGAGGAGGAAGAGCTCATCTCTCCCCTCTATCCCAGCTCTGAGAGAAGATTTCAAACCAACAGGGAAATGAAAGTGAGTCTCTACTGCAGAAGCGCTGGCCTCGCAGACATCAAAGGAGCTTTGGAGATAGGAACAGGGACCTTTCTACTTTAGGAGACCTGTCCTGGCCCAGAGGATACAGCTAAACCCGAGAAGCCAAGTAAACAGGTGGAGACTGCAGCTCACATTAGAGCTGAACCACAGAATACCACTTTTGAGAAAAGCTTCAGCTTATAACAGAGGGGAAAAAGACAGCCACGTATGGGATGCAGTGACCACTGAAGTCAGTGGGTGCGTGGACACGGGATGCAGTGACCACTGAAGTCAGTGGGTGCGTGGACACGGGAGGCAGTGACCACTGAAGTCAGTGGGTGCGTGGACACGGGATGCAGTGACCACTGAAGTCAGTGGGTGCGTGGACACGGGAGGCAGTGACCACTGAAGTCAGTGGGTGCGTGGACACGGGAGGCAGTGACCACTGAAGTCAGTGGGTGCGTGGACACGGGAAGCAGTGACCACTGAAGTCAGTGGGTGCATGGACACGGGAGGCAGTGACCACTGAAGTCAGTGGGTGCGTGGACACGGGAGGCAGTGACCACTGAAGTCAGTGGGTGCGTGGACGGCACCTCAAGAGTATGCAATAGCACTTGGGAAAATGAAGTGGGGGATCGCCCTTTAACCTACAGTCAGCCTGGGCTTCATAGTGAATTTTAAGCCAATCAGGGCTACAGAATGAGAGTGTCTCATACCGAGGTGGTCATCTCCTGTGAGCCCTGCACGGCTGCCACCCGGCTGCCGCCCCCCGCCCGCCCCACATGGACCCCGTGGAGACACGGACCTCTGTGTAGATGGACGGTGTGAGGTGGCAGAGCAGGCGCACATCATCCTCCTGGCAAGCCTTCATGTCCATCATGAGGCAGGTGTGCAGGTCGCCCAGCTGGGTAGCCTGGGCAAACGACTCGTACAGGTTCATCTTCCCTGCGGCAGCTTTGCTACAAGACCAGTGGGACCTAAGTCAGCAGTGCACCCAGCATCCCCAGAGGTGCCCATTCCACTCTGCAAGCGCTGCTGAGGGACCCCACAGCACCCCTTGCCTTCCCCAGAGTCCAGAAACTTCAGGGTCAGGAGACACTTTTCTTCCCCCAATACTGGCTTTTGTTTGTGGTGTTTTACTTGTTTGAGACAGGGTCCCACTATATATAGCCCTGGCTGACCTTGAACTCACTTCATTATGTAGACCAGGCTGACTGATCTTAGGGAGATCTACTTGCCTCTGCCTTCCAAAGAATGCTAGTATTTAAGTGTACACCACTATGCCCAGCGTCCCCAGCAGCGGCTGTAACCACCAGCAGGGACTGTCCTGACTCCTGAGAGCAGAGGAAGAAAGGCCCCTCTCAAGCTGGAGAAGCAGCAACTAACATCATGTACAAAGCCTAAATTGGAACTGAGGCTTAAATGTAAGAACTAAAAGCGTGTGGCCCTCAGACAAGAAAATACATGAAGCTGGGCCTGGCAGCATACGCTTATAATCCCAGCACTCAGGAGGATGAGGCAGGAGGATCTTTGGAGGTTCTGAGAACCTGTCTCAAAATGAAACCAAACAAACAATAAAAACTCCACGTAGGCCAGTCAGTACTTGGGAGGTGGAGGCAGGAGGATCAGGGGGTTCAAGGCTATCCTTGGCAAAGCAAGTTTGAGACCATCTCAAAAACAAAATAAACCAGACATGGTGGCGCACGCCTTTAAACCCAGCACTCAGGAGGCAAAAGGCAGGCGGATCTCTGAGCTCAAGACCAGCCTCATTTAGAGTGAGTTCTACGACAGCCATGGCTGTTCCTGAGTTCCTCTGTACACAGAGAAACTTTGTCTTGGAAAAAAAAAAAAGCAAAAAAACAAAAACAAGGTCTGGAGAGATGGCTGAGCTGTTAAAGAGGCCCAGATTCAATTCCCAGCACCTACATGGCAGTTCACAACTATCCATAGCTTCAGTTCCAGGGGATCTGACACCTTTACATAGACACACATGCAGGCAAGACATCAATGCATATAAAATAGGAACAAATAGATAATTAAAAAATGTCTGAAAAAAGGCCCGGCAGTGGTGGTGCTCGCCTGTAATCCCAGCACTTGGGAGGCAGAGGCAGGTGGATCTCTGTGAGTTCCAGGACAGCCAGCACTGTTACACAGAGAAACCCTGTCTGGAATAGCAAGGGTGGAGGGGAGTCTCATGCAGCTAAGGCTGGCCTGGAACTCGTGCACACACCTCCGAAGTGCTGAGACTGCAAGAGACTAGACCTCCAGAGAACTGAGGGGGTCAGGATCTGATGGCAAGATTGGGAGGCAGTGGGCATTTCCTGGAGCTTGGGGCCCTGTTCGAGGCACTGGGGCATGTATTCACAAGATTTGTTCCTGGCCTTCTCTGTCCCATTCTCTTCTTGGCTGTTCTGAGCTGAGCAGCTTCCTCTCCCACAAGCCCATGATGCCCATGGCTACGATGTTCTGTCTTACCACAGGCCTGAAAGAACAGAGCCAGCAGACCCTGCGCCGAGCTATCTGAAACCATGAGCCAGCATACATTTTTCCTCTTTCTCTCACTGTGTCACAGTGATGAAAAATTTACTACCACAGGACGTATGGACCCTGGATTTAACCCCCGGCACCCAAACTAACAAACAAAATGGACTGTGCTGCTGTGGATAGCTAAAAGGGGAGGGGACTGGTGTGCCTAACAGAGAGGCTGCCTCTCCAGAACGCCCCAACACCACGTAGAAGACAGAGACCACACCCACCTTGCCCTCAGGTAGTAGAGCAGGTGGTAGCCGATCTTGGGTTGTTTTTGATACAGCTCGGACAGAAGGTCCAGAAGCAGCGAAAAGCTGCTGTTGTCCTCCTGCATCTGGCACAGGTTCCTAGATGGGAAGAAGAAGGCCATCACCTAGAGCAGTCCTTCTCCCTGGAGGACAGGGACATCTGTGTATGTCAGGGAAGCCGGCAGGCAATCAGCTCTTCAGCTTACCTAAATATTAGGTAGAGAGGCTTCCCTACAGATTCCTCCAGGGACCTAAAAGAGGAAGGTTAAAGGGAGGCTACATGAAGGGAGAGTCTATAGGCAGATGATACGGAAGACCAGGCATCTAACCCACTTCTTTCCTACCCAAAGGCAAATCCTGCTGCCTAGTGGTTTGGGAACAGACAAACAGGCTCCCAACACAGAAGCACAATCAGAGGATGTCATCCTCACTGAGGAACAGACTCTTGCCCTTCAGCCAAGTCGGGCCAGGGGCCAGTCCCTCCAGAAGCAGCAAGGCTTGGGGCCACTGGACTGGCCGCAGGCCTGGAAAAACAGGGCAGGGATGCTGGCCCACTGCCCAGTACTCAGGGCCCATTAGTACATGTGAGCATGGAAACACCACGCGAAGGGGATTTTTTCTCAAGTCTACAGTGATGTGTGCCTCAGATCTGGGTTGGAAGAGCACACTCTGGCTTCTGAGGCCCAGGGTGTCAGAGATGAGCCTTACTCTTCAGTGACCTCTTCAGGCAACACCTCCCCTCGAAAGTGGGCCTTGAAGAGCTCCTGTAGGCAGGAAGCAAGGACAGACAGCTGCTCCGAGTCAAAGTCTTCCTGGTGACAAGACAAGGGAGGAGGAGACATTAGGACCCAGACGCAGCCTCGTGGTCCCACCTGCCCCCGAGCCTCTGGGTCCTCCTGTGTCTACCTCCCAGCTCAGCTCACTCATGTTCCCTGCCTCAGAAGGGTGCATCTGGGGGAGGGGAAGGGTAGAGCTCCATTCCCAGTGAGGCATGTGTGAGGAGCTGTAAGCTGGGAAGGTTTGGACTGCTTTCTCCCTGAGGACTGGGTTCCCCACTTACCTCCAGCACCTGGTCCACAATTTCCTGCATGACCTCACATTGGGCCTCTGTGTCACTACAGCATACAAGTGAGAGGAAATTAGTAACAGCAGGGGTAGGACACATCCCAAGCTGGGTACGTGCACGTGCAGACCCCCAAGGGAGCTATGAGCTCCCAGCTCAGAGGGGAGATGTCTGGGTAGCACCTGCTGTTCTGTGGGCAGAGGCCCAAAGAAGTCCAGGACAATCCTCACTTGCCCTGCTCCAGTCTACAGTGGCTCTTACCTCCAGAATCCAGAAAGTGGGGTCTCAAGGTGTTAGGGACTCCCCTATTCCCAGCCCATGCTCCCCAACATCAGCCAAAGACATGTCTCATGAAGCTCCAACTGCCCTCCAGACCCCACCATCCACCCACACTTTCTAGGTAGCAGGAAGCACCCGCACTGGACCTTCTAAGGTGGGGAACAGAGTTAGTACCCACCTTCCTTTCTGTAGCTGCAGCACTTTGTCCCTTAGGGACTCGTCCAACTGGTCGAGGTAGGGGGTGACATCAACAGGCTCCTCCACAACGGTCTCCTTGATGGGGTGGAAGCGGAACTCTCTCTTCTTCCCTGAGGATGGTTTGTTAAGACTCTAGCACCAGAGACAGTCCCCATGAGCTACCCGGTCCCTCCTCACAGCCTGTGTGCCTGTTGACTCAGTGGGGTGAGTCCCAGGCTGTACGCACGCCCCGGCTCATGCCCACAAATGGGCAGGACCACTTGCTCGACCCTCCTGCCTTTAGTGTCAAATGCTAAGCTTTGGACCACTGAGCCTCATCCAGTAACACACAAAACTCAAAGCTCATGGGCAAAGAGGTAGGACAGAAAGACTGTAGACAGCCTACCTGAGGAGTGGGCCTGGGCTACCACAGCTCAGACACTCCCTGCTGCTACCCTTACCTTTGCTATTGAGATCCTCCTCATCATCACTGAAGGCTGCCTCTGCATTGTCATAGCAACTCTCCTCCTTATCTGACAGATGGTTGTCCATCTCCATGGAAACGGGCTCTTCAATTTTGACTTGTGAGTAAAGAGAGAGAGACTCTGATTGGCCCTGGGCCCCCCAGTACACCCCATGCTTCTGGGAATGAGACTAGTGGGAGGACGCAGTTTATGCCCCAGATGGGTGACTGCTGGAAGGACAAACTTGCCTTGTCAGTTCTCTGTGACCCACCTAGAGGGAGGGACAGCACAAGACATGACTTCTCCATGTCAGCTGATGAGCGAGGCACAGCCTTTCCTTTTCTGAAACTGGGCTTTCTGTATCCCAGGATACCCGTGGTCCCCTGGTCTTCCTGCTTCCACCTCCCAGGTACTAAGATTACAGGCATGCACTGCCAAGCTCAGCTCTAGGGACGTTTACTAGTGTTCTTTATTTTAAAACCAAGTTGAAAGTAGTGCTTGGCTTAAGCCCTTATACCAAAACAAAAAATTGTGGGAACCAGTCTGGCAGATGGCAGTCTGAAGTCAGGAGCAAAATGAACACGAGTGGATGTGAGGAGGGGCCTGGACTAAGGACTGGGAGACAGGTGCATTCCTGAGAGATCACTGGGCAAAGGGAGGGAGCGAGAGCGAGAGGGATGAGTAAGGGTTCAACGGAGACCAGACGGTCGGCTGTCTGTGGGGAGTCCGTACCTTCCACGGGTGGGGAGGGCGAGCTGCAGAACTCAGGGAATTTCTCTCGGAGCATGGCCCGCAGTTCCTTATCCAACTTAGGGTTGTCAAACAGGGGAGCCAAGTGTCTAATGGAGAACACAGATGACGGTCACACCAGAGCTGCTCACTGCCACCTCAGTGTGGACACACAGGTCGAGTAGCACAACGTGCCACTTCAGACCCTTCAGAGTCAACAGGGGCAGACAGGAAGGCCTTTGAAGCCTCTGGTAATATGATGGCAAGTTAGAAATTCTGGAGTCAAGGGGACACTGGTCTTTCTGTCCACAGCACTATTCACACCTGTTAGGGAAGGAGTCAGCAGCGCTGTGACAGTATCTGGATGCCATCTGGTCCAGAGGGGGCGGACCTAATGAAAAGTGGGAGAATCCCCCACCCCAACACACACATTCCTTACGCCAAGACTCGTTTCTCCACAATGTGGTTGAGGGAAGAAAAGACGCCCTGCCGCACATGGCCTTCCAACGGTGGGTAGAAGTTAGGAATGATCTAGAAGGGAAGAAGTGGAGGCAGTAACTACAGTGTGCTGCTGGACAGTCAAGTGACAGTGAGACTGTGTGGCTGTAATGTCCCTGACTACTCCAGGCTGTGAAGACAGAACCCTTGGACTAGCCCCAGCTGTAGCAGAAAAAAAACCCAGATTCTGTCTTTAGTCACCATCTTGCAGTTAAGACACGTATGGCAAGAAGGGCCAACCGCACTGGAGACAGCGTTTGCTAACTCAGGCACAGGACTACAGTCGAGGCACACTGGGAAGGCCCAATCCCTGGGAGAGGAACAAGGAACTGGACACTGCTCACGCAGGACGGGAAAGCAGAGAGAGCCACGGCGGCACTTACTCGGCACATGAAGTCCAGGAGCGTGGCAGTGATGGCTGGGTGGGGCTTCATGGAGTGATGCATGACCAGGATGGCCGGCTCTAGAGTGTGAGATAAAAATCAACAGTCCCCCAACATCAGACACCGTTTCCATGTCTACTGCTAGCTTCTCGATACCCGTGAGCCCCTAGGAAGCACTAAGTCTATCCCCCATCTCTAACTGCGCTCAGTCCTCATCTCCCTTCCTGTACCAGTATTTGGCGTGGAGCAAAGGAGATGGGAGAGAGAGAGAAAGGGCCTCCCCACTCAGAGCCCCACTCAGCAGCAACTGTTGGTCTCATCAAAGCCACTTTCCTCTTAGTCAAGGGAGGAGTGAAGGGGAACAGGGAATCGCTCCTGAATCAGCCACTCCCACCCCACTCCCGAGACCCATGACTGCTGTTAGCAGGACGCACAGTGGGGGTTTGGGGGGGGCGGGTGGGAGGATGGTGCTGACTGGTCCCAATCACATACCTATGTTCATAATGCTATCCTTGTCTGGGCTAAAGAACAGCCAGTCATAAAACAGAGCCAGCTTGGCGTTGGAGGCAGCAACGTTGGACTGGAAGAGAGAGAAGGAAAAGGGCTAGTTCCACCAATCAGCACCCATCTTCCCAGAGCCGAGGGTAGATTCCAGGGCCCACATGGCTGTTCTGTCTTTAAAATCCAGCTCCCAGTAAGAGCTGGCATCACCTCAGAGTGAGGGGCACACAGTCTATTATACGGGCACTGGACTGGGTTTTTCATGTGTGGAGCAGTACACACGCCTAATCCCCATAAGGAGAACAGCATGGGAACACTGATCACCCACAACTTGAGGTGATGTTCACTGCAGCCACAGCTGCCTTTGCTGAACAACCCAGGCACCTCCCTAGAGACCCCTAGGAAAGGCTCGCTGCCTGAACCAGCACATTCCAGGAACACCATAAAATGGGGGAAGGGTGTGAGATGCTTAAGAACAGAATCACCCTAGCACAGAAAAGTACACTGGAGGGGGATGGCGGCTCCCTTAAAGGTTCTGTGTTTGGGGAAAGGAAGTGTCCAAAGTTGATGCCGAAGTTGTGGAAATAACCATCTACGGCAGTGGTTCTCAACCTTCCTAACGCTGCGACCCTTGAATACAGTTCCTCAGGTGGTGCTGACCCCCAGCCACAAAATTATTTCACTGCTGCTTTATAACTGTAATTTTGCTACTGTTATGAATTATAATGTAAATATCTAGTACGCAGGATATCTAATGGGTGACCCCTGTGAAAGGGTCCTTCGACCCCAGGTTGAGAACTGATCTAAAGGAAGAGTCAGGGTAGTGTAATGACTTATGTCTGTGATTACAGCACTTAGGAGGCTGAGACAGGAGGATTGCTGCAAGTTTGAGGCCAACCTAGGCAACACTCCAAGACCTTGTCTCAAAAAAATAAAATAAGTTGGAGATAACTCAGTGGTTACAGAGCTCTTGTGAAGGGATTGGGTTTTCTTTCAGCACCAACATGGCGATGTCCAAGCACCTGTTCCAGTTCCCTCCTCTTAACCTCCACCCTCCACCAGCACACACACACACACACACACACACACACACACACACACACACACTCACACACACACACACTCAGGCACACACACATACCATAAAATAAAAAGTGAGTAAAATAAAACACAAGTATGAAAACCTTGAATCTGAATAGGAAAGAGATCAAGAGAATAACTATTATGGTTTCTAGAAACAACAAGGAAAAACTCAGGCCCTAGGGGTCCCTTAGGGACCCAGGTAGGAATGCCTCGAGAATCCAGACTTTTGAGTTGGGCACAGAGGCTGGTGCACACCTAGTCTCAGTACTGAGGGGCCTGAGACAGGAGGACTGTAGCTTGGGGCTAGCCAGAGCTCCACAGAAAGATCTTGTAGCAAACAAACAACAAACAGTAGTGGAGAAAGATGACGAGCCTAGTGAAACCCACGCTCAGATGAGGAGCGACCAACACTTGCTAGAGACAAAGGGAGGGCTGAAGAGCCTGAGGCATTCAGGGGCCCACAGTGAAAGGTCCATTCGGGTTCAGATGGCCCTGGAATCAGGACGGAAGAAGTCCAGGAGCATGCTAGAAGAGGCAGCGTTCCCCACCCAGCAGTCTCTGCCCCGTGGTCTGGCCCTTTACCGTGCATGTTGTCAGGAGCCAGCCAATGATGGCCCATCGGGGCAAGATGTCTGAACTCAGCACTTCGTTGGAAGGGTGGACTACCCCACAGATGTACCGAATGAGGTCACAACGCAGGGACTGACTGTCAGGGGTTGAGAGGTACTGGCGCTGGAACCAATCCTGGTATCGCTTTTGCTGGCCAAATCGCACCTAGGGAGGAGGAAGTGGAGAGGAGGGTGGGCTGATGAGTAGGAGACGGACCATGTCCTTGTGACAATTAAGCTCTCCTTTTGGGGACGTCCTGATCTTAACTTTCCAGCTGGCCTGGTGATCAGTGGTTCGCACACTCCTGCAGCTGGCCTCAAGCCACTGGCCTCCCAAGCAGCTGCAGCCCGTTCCCGCTGCTAACGCTTGTTGCTGCTTCCCTGGCCAGAAGCCTCAGCTCTTCTCCCTTTCTGGAGCTACTGCTGAACGTGAAAGAATGTTCCTGGAGAGTAAGTGTTAACCGGGCCACCACTGAGTACTGACTGCTTCCTGACACAGGATGACTGAACAGGACTGTTACAAGGCGCAAACTCTCCAGACCTGGCAGCAAGTCCTTCCCCAAACACACCTCAAATGTTTACAAACCACAACACTAGAGCCAGATGTGGCGGCCCATACCTGAAATTCCCGCACTCCCAAAGCTGATCGATATAGGAGAATGGCCAATAGTTCAAAGATAACTGGACTACTACCCTGTCTCAAACCAGGCACCTAATAACCAAACAGCAGCACTCAATGGGGCAGATCCGGAATTCTCTTCTAGTACCCTCTCAGAAAACATCAAAATAGATCAAAGCCGGGCGGTGGTGGCGCACGCCTTTAATCCCAGCACTCGGGAGGCAGAGCCAGGCGGATCTCTGTGAGTTCGAGGCCAGCCTGGGCTACCAAGTGAGTTCCAGGAAAGGCGCAAAGCTACACAGAGAAACCCTGTCTCGAAAAACCAAAAAAAAAAAAAAAAAAAAGATCAAAAAGGTTAACAAGATGCTTCCAGGTCAACACTGTGGAACAGAACTTGTGGCAGCAACAGTGGCTGAGCACCTGGAACACAGCAATTGTGGCAAAGACACTAAATGGTAACATATAGATGTGTGATGGCTAGTTTTATGACATAAGCCAGAGTCGTTCTGGAAGACGGAACCACAGCTGGAGAAATGCCTCACTAGGTTGGCCTGTGGACAAGGAAAGCTGTGGTGCATTTTCTTGATTGGTGCGTGATTTGGCAGGGCCCAGGTCTCTGTGGGTGGTGCCACCCAGGGGCTGGTGGTCCTGGGCATTACAGAGAGCAGGCTGAACAAGCCATGAGAACTAGCAAGTAAGCAACACCTTCTAGGGCTGCTACTTCAGCTCCTGCCTCCAGGTTCCTGCCCTGCTTGAGTTCCTGTTCTGACTTCTCTCAGTGGTGGACTACCGTGGAAGTGTAAGACAAAGTAACCATTCCCTTTCCAAGTTGCTTCTGTTCATGGTATTTTATCACAATAAAAGAAACCCTCACTAAGGCAGTATGTATATGCTCTAAATGTGGCCTTTCCAGAGACACAATGTTGTGAAGTAATCCAAGCTAGCCTGGAACTGGAGATCCTCATGCCTCAGGGTCCCAATCCATGTGGCATCCCATCCCACTACAATTTGCTTTTTCTTTTCTTTCTTTTGAGACAGTCTCACTAGGTGGCCCTAGCTGGCTTTGAATACATAAAGGTCTGTCCACTTCTGCTTCTCAAGTGTTGGGACTGAAATGTCAAGCGTATACCACCATGTCCAGCATTTTTTGTTACTGTTTTTCTTTTAAAGAAGACAGGTCTCATGTAGCCCAGGCTGTCTTTGAACTTGTACCAGTCCCCCTGCATCATCCTTCTGAGTACTGGGATTGTAGGCAGGCGCCTCTACAACTCCTTTGTCCACAAACATCCTCAGAGACAGGAAAACCACGGTGCAGCCACGTTTGGAAAGCAAAGACCACAGCCTACACCGCAGATAGACACCTGGGGACAAACACTGGAAAGGCTGCTTCTAAAAACAAACTTCAAAAGAGCTGGATTCTGCCTTGCTTCTTCAACACTATACCTCGAATACTTCCTCTAACATTTTTTAGGGTACTGTGCAATGTGCAGGCATAGATTGAACCAAGGAAAACCCCCCAAAAGGTAAGGGACTTAGCCACTATTGTGTGGGGCCGTAATCAGCGGTGTCAAATCTGCAGGGAGCTCAGCTAACACCAGACACAGATCATCTCACCCGGGACGTCATGAAGAGGAGCTTCGTCTCCATGTCTGGGGTAAGACGACAGGCTAGAAATTTTCGGGATGTTCTCGACTGAAGTAGCTGTAGGATACCTGAACCAAGTGCAAAAGAGAAGTAAGAGACCAGAGAAATGGAAGGCAGAAGAGGAAACCGCCGGGCCAGGGCAGGTGTGGTTTTGCTCACGGGCCTATTCCATGACCAGCCCGAGAAGCCGAGCAAAGGCACACGAGCTTGCCACCAGTCACACGGCCTGCAGCGCTTCCCTTCAGCAGGCCTCCCAAAGCCCCATACCCATGTTTTCATAGTTACAAGGAGATGGGAAATTCAGGGGGAAATATGAGAAGTCTGCTTTTGTTTTGTTTTGAGACAGGGTTTCTCTGTGTAACTAACAGCTCTGCCTGTCCTGGAACTCAGTCCTGGAACTCACTTGGTAGCCCAGGCTGGTCTCAAACTCACAGAGATCCTCCTGCCTCTGCCTCCCGAGTGCTGGGATTAAAGGTGTGTGCCTCCACTACCTGGCTAATAGTGGAAGTCTTTCTTAGCCTGCCTTCCTGTTCCTAAGGGTGACACTCTGAGATCCTAGAACCAATGTGATTGAATGGCTCAGCCATACACACTGCAGGCAGAAAGACTCTCCAAATCCTGCCTGTCACTGACTCGCTGTCTGGCCTTCAGCAGGCCGCTTCATCTCTTTGAACCTCACTTTCCCGTGTGGAAAGTAAAACACTCATCTTAAGGGCTGTACAGACGATTAAATGAGCTGGCACACACTCTCTAAGGAGGAGGAGCCCAGAGCAACCCAGCACATGCTTAAGGTCTTAGAGTAGCCCACATTCTGGGAAAGTCAGACACGAAGGACCTTGCCAGGGGAAAACACACACACACACAAACAGACCCTTGTAATGAGAGGTAGGACCATTTCTTTTTCTTCTCTATAGCTCTAGGAATCAAGCCCAGCACACTGTAGGTGCTTTATCACTGAGCTACACCCTGGCAGCCTTCTTCCAGGACTAATAGGACCCTCTGCCGACTCCACCTGGTGAACTGGCCTCTCACTTCCCTGTCAGCCACAGTGAAGCCAGAGACTGGCCATCCATCACCCTGTCAAGGAGCTCTGGGAAGGGAGAGGATCACGGCTTGCTCTCCGAGTTGGTGTTTTAAATTTTTCTCCCATTTTCATTTTCTGATGTGCACATGTGGACTCACATGTGTCATAGAGGGTGTGTGGAGGTCAGAGGACAATTTGGGAGTCAACTTCTTTGCCTTCCCCCATGTGGGGTTCTGGAGACTGAATTCGGGGCATCAGGCTTAGCAGCAACTGCCTTTATGAGTCATCTTGAGGCCTTGTCTTTTTTTTTTTTTTTTTTTTTTTAAATTAAATGGCAGCTGGAGGCAGGTAAGTAGGGCCCAGTCAGGAACTGTTCTGTGGCCCTGCCATTCCCATGCCCAGCTGTACTTGGCCAAGTGTGTCCTACCTCAAGCTTTCTCTGATTCAATCTCTCCAACAAACCTCTGCCCCTTCAAATCCACTCAAAACAACGAGGACAAGGCCGGCGGTGGTGGCGCACACCTTTAATCCCAGCACCCGGGAGGCAGAGGCAGGTGGATCTCTGTGAGTTTGAGGCCAGCCTGGGCTACAGAGCATGATCCAGGACAGGCACCAAAACTACACAGAGAAATCTTGTCTCGAAAAAAAAAAACAAAAACAAAAACAAAACAAAACCCAAACAAACAAGGCCAGGGCACACCCAGGGGCTTACTCACCTGTAAACTGAGGACTCAAAGCCTGAGGGTTATGGATGATATCCTTCCAGAGCAGTTCAAATTCTGGTATCCTAGCAACATTCTGAAGTAATCTTACAAGGTCCCGGCCAATCATCAAACATTCCATGAACTGAAATGGAGGGAGGATGGGGAATGGGGAGCAGGAAAGAGTTTAATAAAAACATGCATTGTTCACTTTCTAGATGGAGGACAAAGTATAGCACGTTCTATGGAGGGAAAGATGGCTGAAGGAAGAGGCTGAAACTGGGGACCATAAGGAAGAGGGGAGCCTGGCTGACTCTCCCATCAATCAAGCACCCTCTCCATTTGAAGTTGCTTTGATTCAGTTCAAGGGAACCAAATTCCAAAAGTATGGGACTGGGAAGTAACACCCCACATATCCTACCCCAAAGTTCATTCTGTCCAACAGAAAAGACAATTTGTAATTAAAGAAATGATCTGTATATCTGTGTGGTCCAAACAATATTGATTAAAAGCATGTGCCTATACAATTATGTGAACACATTTCTAAGATTTTTGAGATAGTGTTTCTCTGTGTAGCCTTGACTGTCCTGGAACTTGCTCATACTCATAGAGATCCACCTGCCTCTGCCTCTCACAGTACTGGGATTAAAGTGTGTGCCACCACCAACTGGCTTTGAAGTTGTTTGTTTGTTTGTTTAAGATTGTCCTGGATTTTACTCTGCAGACCAGGCTGGCCTGGAACTTACAAAGATCCACCTGCCTCTGCCTCTTGAGTGCTGGGATTAAAAGTGTGTGTGGGCCACCACATCTAGCAAGACTTACTTTCACACTATGTATATCAGTGTTTTGCCCACATGTGCCCACAGAGGCCATAAGAGAGTGCTAGATCCCCTGGAACTGGAGTCACAGATATCAGTGAGCCACCACGTGGGTGCTGGGAACCAAGTCCAGGTCCTCGGCAAGAGCAGCATACACTTTAACTACGGAGCTTTAAAGTCTTACCTGATAGTGCTTTTAACTTAGATTTTCTTATGTGGCCAGTGGCCTCATAGTAGCTTAGATTTAGGATATCTCTCTTGGGAGAAACTGTAGTAAATAATTCATAATCCACACAAGTAAACATGTCAATTACTTCCGGGGTAGGTGGGGCTGATGTAACAGTGGGCATACAAGAATAGCTGTGTTGTACAACAACGTAAACTGAAACTGACCAGAAAAACCCTGGATGCCAGCATTATGTGTGGCGTTTCTAGGAGCAAGGGGTATTCCATGCCAGCTCCCTGTCCTTTACTTCTGAGCTGTCTAGGGATGATGAAAATACCACATCTAAACCACCTGCACCTCTAACAAGAGATCTCTGGCCCAGATGCATAAAGGCCATTGGGATACCACATCTAGATATCACTTCCTCATACTGATTTTGTCCTGTTCCCTTACCCGTTCCCGAAGCAAGGAGATACAGAAGTCAACTTCCTTCTGCCGAAGGGTCTGGAGCTGGGCGGTCCCATGGTGGTCCACGATCAGTCGGAGGTATGTGTACACAGCCATGGCGATGAGGATGCTGCTCTTGAGGACCCACTCCCTGCAGGAAGGGAAGACACTGCACCTACCTCCTGCCCAGACCTACTTGCTCTACCGGCCTGCACCTCAAACTCCTTTGAAGACCACACACTGAGAATGGCTTCCATCTTTTGAAGGTTTTTCTCAGGTGTTATTAACTAACTACGAGTCAACTAAGGTAAAGGTAACTAATTTTCTTTACCAGAAAAATGCCCAACAAAGGTAGGTGCTGAATGAAATCAACCTCTTCTAACATAAGCTTTTTCACAGCTGCCAATAAAGAACTGTTTGTTGGTACATTCAACCACCACGGCCCACCACATGCGAAGCGGTGTTAGGTGAGGCACAGAACAGAGCCAAGCTACGTTTCTCCTGCTCAGCTACGGAACGTGTTTTCTGTGTCAGTAATTCTCTTAAGTGTGACGCAAGGACCTCTGGGGAATTCCAGGACCCTTTCAGGACCTGGAGTTCTGGGAACACACTGTGCTAGCCCTCTATCGGGCTTATTATAGTCAACCATGCCACAAACCTTTCCCTGGCTCTAGCCACCAACCCCACCCTCAGATAATGAGTCACCTGCCCTAAACCCTAAACCAAAATCTGGGAGGTTGTTGGGGGGGGGGTGTGTGCATGCGCGGGTGTGCGACACCTGAATTTAGACCGTAAAGCCCATTTTTCCGGAGTTTTAGATTTTCCCTGGAAAACAGTGAGGAAAGCATGATCTGTTCAAAAGGGGCAAAGGGAAAGCCACAGTGGGGAGCTTCCCGGCATTCTAATGCTGCCTCCAAGTGCCAAGCAGTTTGTAATTGCTTTGACACCCCTGCTGGAAGGCAGAGAACTGGAGGAAGAGGTTAATTACCACAACCAGGCAACATCCTGGCTCAGGAAAAGTAATCAAGCCACTTGATTAACTAAAAGACTGTGGCCTTCTCTTTTCTTTCGATGTCTTCTTTTCTCTCTTTCTTTTGGGTGTGTGTGAGTCGCTTCTGTTTTTTAAGACAGGGTCTTGCTAGATAGCCCAGGCTAGACTTGAACTCACAGTAATCCTCTTGCCTCAGTCTCCCAAATGCTAGGATTACAGGCATGCACTACACTGCCCAGCACTGTCCTGTTTTCACAAAATGGAAATGCTACTCAAGGACACATACTTCCTTTTACCCCCACATCCCTAAAAATACTTGGAAAGGTCAGGTAAACAGGATGGTAAGCTAGAACACATTTAAAATGCCAAGGCAATCCCTTTCACCACAAATGTGAAGGGGCTGGGCAGCAAGGCGGCTGCTATGTGACCTGCCTGGGAAATTCAGCTTTAAGGGATGACGGACAGAATCTGACATCAGGAACAGAATGAGAAGATCACTTTTGAGGAAGACTCCTAGCAGAGGGGAAGGACAAATCTGACCACAAGGATGGAATAATGAGGAGGAGAGGGAGATGGAAGTAAGGCCCTCTAGCCAAAGGGAGTCGAGAAACAAGAGATCCAAAGAGAAGCAGAGGCCTAAGTAAGAAACTGCTAGAAGCCCCATTGCTGGCGTGATGACACCAGCCCCGGGCAGCTGCGTAACTGCGCTCGGGCACTAGGTGGCGCTGCACAGCAGGCCTGGGCAGAGCACAGCTTTGATTATGAAGAGAACCATTTTTTAAATTGAAACAAATATGGACAATATTAGGCCTCTTAGTCATTTAGCTACTGGATGTCCTTACTCTGAAAGAGATGCTAGAATTATGTGAGGCAGAAACTGGAAACATAGGTCAAGGTGAAGTCATAAGCGAATTTACGTAATAGAACAGCCCTCCCACCGTTTCCAGGCCTTCACTTGGATGGGGAAGAGGAGCCAGAAAGTCAAACGTGCCCCTGTATCACCTTCTTCACCCACACTGCCCCTGGGCCATTCCAAAAAAGAGCATGTGCTGGACTGAGAAGCTTGGAAGGGAGATGAGGTACCTCCAGGCCCGAGTGGTTGGTTGGCCCCCTCTACTGAGCTCATTTTCCCCCAGCTCCCCCAAAATATAAACATTCCAAGGAGGTCTGGGTCAAAAATAAACCCTTATCAGATGAAACCAGTTTTTCCTGGGCTCTGAGATATTTCAGCAAGGTCTTTCTTTCCCACTCCTCATCCCTTGGGACACACTGTGGCATGAGTCCTTCCATCTGCCACCTTCCCACTGCATCAGACTCTGTTACAGACTCTACAGCCACGAGCCTTCCTTCCCATGTCCCATACTCACACCCCTCATGGCCGTATCTGGTCTTGCCCCACCCTTCACGGTAGACTCTACCTCTGCTCCGTCAGGATATCCAGAACACTTTCTGCCAACCAGATATTTTTGGCTGTAACATCACCACCTGATTTCAAGGGGATGGGAGGGGGAAGAATCAGAATACAGTAGCTCTAATTAGCAACTCAGCTAATCGAACCAACAAACCTCTTCACTCCTCCTGCCAGTCCACCCAGCTATCCCATCACTACTGCCCTGAATGCTAGAATAACCTCTCTCTCTTCTTCTAGGCTTTCAAGGTTTCCCCTTTGCCTTGAGAGAAAGGAAAAGAATGCTCTGATTTTCTAGAACTGCTACTTTACCAGAGCCGATATTTTCCTATCCACCAGGAAATGCAGAGGGAATGCTTTGTCCTTGAAAAGTAATGTCTCAGACAAACAGAAGCCCCAGTTGAAAAGCAAAGGTGGTGTGTGCACTAGGGCCTAAGAGATGCGGGGAGCTGGTACGGCAGCAGTCTAGTGTCCGGGTGTCAGGGTGGGATTCAGGGTCCTGACAGATTAAGGGGCGGGTGTGTGTGTGGGTGGGTGTGTGTGCATGACATGTTATTTCTATACACGAGTCTTTGGATCTTGCTACTGAACTTCCTGGAGCAGAATTAACATGCAGTGTTGCCAGACAGCCACGCTTCCATGAGAAGTGGGGCTGGGGTGTCAACGAGAAGGAGGTGCCGAGAAAGAGTAAGAATACACAGCACACCAATGTTTCACACCCTGAGACCGCCCTGGGTCTCAGGGAAAAAATTCAGTGTTTACATAGTCATATCACAACCATTGGGGGCCGTCCACACGGAGCAGGGGTCTCAGTGTTAGAGAGAGCCCTACAGAAAGGCAAAGCACAGCCAGGTAGGATGGTGCAGGCCTGTACCATCAGCACCGAGGACGCTGACGCAGGACTGGGAATGTGAGGCCAGCCCGGGCTACACAGCAAGACTTTTTCATTTAAAAAAAAGGGGAGGGGGGAGAAAGGGTGGAGTGGAGTTGAGCATGGTACATTTTAGTGGTAGAGTGCTTGCCTAAACATGAGGCCTTAGGCTCAATTCTCACCACCATAAGAAACAAAACAAAAAGACAGGCACCAATGGGCATTGGTGAAGCAGAGCTGCAGGGTCGGCCTCGTTTTTTATCTATTATTAATACTTTGTTTGCTTTCTTATTTTTAACAGGAAAACAAAACACAGGCGATCTCAAAAGCAGAAAGGCTTGGGCAGACCTTTCCATAGTCAATATTTCAGACAGAAGTCATTGATGCCAAGATTAAAAAAACCCCTAAATGTCAGGGACTATTCTGTGACAATGTCCCTCAGACTGGCCCTCGTTAGTTGCCAAAATCACTAGGCAGCCAGTGTTTAGAACAGGGGTGAAGCCAGGGAAAACAGAAAGGCAGAGAGCACATGGCTTCCTTCTTTCTCCCTGCCCCCCTTTCTGATCGAGAAGCTCCTAACTCCAGGGTGGTGACTGGCTAATACAGGCCAGACACCTGGTCAGGTCTTAATTTAGCAGGAAAGAAATCAAGACAAGACTCATTGATTCAAAAGCCCCCTGTGATTTTTCAATCCATTTTTTCCTGCAACGTATGTGGCCAGAAGATGTCCTCATCAGGGTCCAAGACCCCATCAATCAAGTTCCCTAGATACTTAAGCATCCTCCATTGCCTAGGCTTATCTCTGGGTTCCTTCCCTTTCCTCGTACGCTCCTGCCAACAAGCTTACCTGCAATCTGCTTCATAAATGTCATGCAAACACCGTCAGCTCCCAGAACTCCACTCTTCACCAGTTCCCGAACCAACCACACCAACTATAGGAGAGGAAAAGACATACAGAGCAGCTATGTGAGTCTGAAAAAGGAGCTAACTGAGTCACCCACAATTTACGTGCACAGTAACAGCGGCAGCCCACACCCTCTCCCTTAAGAGGGTCCACCTCCAGCCTATTCCACTGAGCTCGGCTCTTTTCTTGTTTGGGGTTCGGGACTGAACCCTTCCATGTGCATGCTAAGCACATGCTCTAACCCTGAGTTACACTCCAGCCTTCCTTTTCTTTCTTTTTCTGGCCTTACCTGAGTACGACAGGTATCTTGCAATTTCAAGTACTTCTCCATGAGTATCTGGTTGATCTTGTTCAGGACAATGTTCATACCATCACGACTCACCAGAGCCAAGTCCCGGTAACACTGTGAGAAGTAAGGCTTGTGAGCAGTCAGTAAGCTAAGACCTTTTCCCCACAGTCACCCGGCCAACCCCAAGCCAGTCTCTTAAATAACAACAGTGGGATACTGAGTGGCAACAGAACACATTGCATTCTGGACTCTCTCCTCTACACGGCTTCTCCATTCCAAAACTACCCTCCGCTCTGCCTCTTGGGTTAGGGAAAAGGACTAAAAGATTCTCTAATAAGGCAAGAAAGCCTGCTGGGCAAAGCTCCTGGTCCTGTCCCTGTCCCCCAACCTCCCCTTTCAGGAAGTGTCACACTGTTTGATGCCACAAGTTGAGCAAACCCAGGTGGGAGCCATCTGCGTTTCATCTGCCAGTGAAAGGTCACTGAAAAATGGGTTTGGGTCAAAGTCAAAAAGAAACCCAGAGATTCGTAGACTTGCTGCAACCCAGTCAGATGCAGCAAAGGGAATACTAAGGGACGAGGGTCTGGGAGAAAAAACAGAAATAAAGTCCAACTTTCTTAGCTCGATATAGTGGCACATGCCTATAATCCCAGCATTTGGGGGTTAAGGGAGGGGAATCACAAGTTCAAGGCCAGCCTGAGATACAAAGTGAGACCCTTGCTTAAAAACCAAACACTTCCTTGTTTGTTTCAGACAGAGCCTTACATGGTAGCTCAGGCTGTCCTGGAACTCACTGTGTATGGCAGGCCTTCTGTCTCTGCTCCGGAGACTACAGATATGCACTAGTACAGCCACGCAAAGCTGGACGTGGGGGTGCACAACATTTTTTTTAATGACTGATTTATTTTTATTTTATGTGCACTGGTGTTCTGCTCACATGTATGTCTGAGGGTCTAGGGTCACCCAGAACTGGAACAACACAGCTGTGAGCTGCCATGTGGCTGATGGGATTTGGACCCAGGTCCTCTGGAAGAGCAGCCAGTGCTCTTAACTACTGAGCCATCTCTCCAGCCCTGGTGGTATACAACTTTAATTCTGGCACTCAGGAGGCAGAGGTTCCAGGCCAGTCAGGGCTATACAGAGAAACCTTGTCTCAGGGGAAAAAAACAAAAGCAAACAAACAAAGCAAAACTTTTATATTTTATTTAGTGTGTGTGTGTGTGTGTGTGTGTGTGTGTGTGTGTAGGTCAGAGGAAAACTGTGGCATCAGTTCCTTCTACCTTCACTTATATCCCAGAGATTGAACTCTGAACTTGTCTGAGACAGAGAAATTATCAGGCTTGTATGGCAAGTGCTTTTACCCACTCAGGCAGCTTGCCGGCCCCCAAACATGAACTTTCTTAGCCTTTTCTCTTGAATGCCAAGTACTGAAAGGGGGGTCCCTGCAGCATCCTCAGCCCTGGGGGGAGCGGGGGAGAGAGTGTAGAAGTGTCTTGTGAGTCACTGCTTCTCTTTCCCTTAGAGCTTTTCCTTCCTCATCAATGAGGTCAGGCCTTAGGGAAGCTCATTAGCTGCCTCCCCCACCTGCTGAGCTCTATCCTGTCAGGGTCCCAGGCAAAGGGCAAAACTTCAATAGAGAGCTTCTTAGCTAGATAGAAACGTCACAAGGCAGGGTGCAGAGATGGCATCGAGATTAACAGTAAGCTGGGTGGTTGTGTCGGCGGTGGTGGCGCTGTTTGCCTTTAATCCCAGTACTGCGGAGGCAGAGACAGGATCTTAGTGAGTTCGAGGCCAGCCTAGACTACACAGAGAAACCCTGTCTCAATAAACAAACAAACAAATAAACAAACAAATAAATAAATAAATGGAACACGCCACCACCACCAAAAACAAAAAGATTAACAATAAGCCGGGTGTGGAGGTTCCTGCCTGTCCTCTCAGCACTTGGGCAGGAAGGAAGAAGATCAGTTCAAGACCGTCCTCAACTAAATAATAAGTCTGAGGGCAGTCTGAGCCACATGAGGCCCAGTCAAGAAAGAAAGGGAGGAAGGGAGACAGAGAGAGCGAGAGAGAAAAAAGAAAAAATACGTCATGATCGTGACACAGGGCTGGACCCCTAACCAAGAAGGTATTTGCACACCTGAAGTGGTGGTACCCGCCTTTAGTCCCAGCACTCGGGAGGCAGAGAAAAGAAGATCTCTGAGTTCGAGGCCAGCCTGGGCTACAGAGTGAGTTCTAGGACAGTCACTCAGGGCTACACAGAGAAACCCTGTCTCAAAAAACTAAAACACCAAAACCAAAAGCAGATTCCATGCTTTTTTTAATGGGGGCTTTTTGTTTCTTTTTGTTTGGATACTTTTTATCTTAATGATTTTGTTTGTTTGTTTGTTTTGATTTTCATTGTGTGTATGGTTTTTTTTTTAAATTTATTTATTATGCACACAGTATTCTGTTTGCGTGTATCCCTGCGTACCAGAAGAGGGCGCCAGATCTCATTACAGATGGTTGTGAGCCACCATGTGGGTGCTGGGAATTGAACTCAGGGCCTCTGGAAGAACAGCCAGTGCTCTTAACCTCTGAGCCATCTCTCCAGCCCCATGTATGAGTTTTTAGTTGTTTGTGGAGGTTTTTTTTGAGATAGGATCTCTCTCCATAGTCCTGGCTGTCCTGGAACTCACAGAGATCCACCTGCCTTTGCCTCCCAAGTGTTGGGATTAGTCATGTGACACCATGCCCAGCCACCATTTTTGTAGTTTTGTTTGTTTTAGAGACAGAGCTCATGCAAGAGCGCTGGATGGTGGTGTCACGTGACTTTAATCCCAGGACTGTTACCCAGAGAAACCCTGCCTCAAAACCAAACCAAACCAAACCAAACCAAAACTGAGAGAGAGAGAGAACACATAAAGTTAGGTGGGGAGGGAGATGGGGAGGGGAGGAGTTGGAGGAGGGGAAAAATAATCAAAAGAAATTTTTGAAGAAAAAATTAGCAACAATAGTAATAGCTAATACTCATTGATCTCAGCACAAACTTTGTCTACGTTACTGCACTTGGTAAATCTAAAAGCCCTTTGAAACAGATGTTAGTTACTATCTTTGTACAGGTGAGGAAGTAGCCACAGGAAGAGGGAGGGGAAAGGGGGGAGGGGAGGAGGGGGAGAAGGAGAGGACAGAACAGGGGAGGGGTGGGGAGGGGTAACAAGAGTTTGGGGAAAAACCGGCATTAAATCCAGGCAGTAATCACATCTATAATCCCAGCTACAGCATGAGATCTCATCACAAAACAAACAGACAAACAAATCCAGGCAATCTAATTTCAAATACCATGCTTAACCACCTCAAAAACAAATATGAAAACTAACTAAGGGAGACAAGACTGCCAGAGGTGGAGGGAAGATTACAACAGCTCTGCAGTTACTCCATTCGTACACTCACCCACCCTAAGCACTCTACAGTGTGGTCCTCACTACCTGTAACAGCTCTGTGGCCTCAGTGGGATGTGGGACTCTAACAAGATCTGTTCTCATCATTCTCCCCGCCTCTTCTGTCCTCAAATCTAACTGCTCTGATGAAAAAAAAAAATCAACAGAGATTCTTCATGTGCCACAAATTTCTCATACCCAAAGGAGAATTTATCCTGACTCTATCTAGGGGGTAGACTGTTGAGAGATTAAAAACAAAAACCACAAGGGAGTGAGCACAAGACAGGCAACCCAGTTCTGCTGACATACTGGTTATCAAATTGGGAGAGTACATTCTGGAGACTCCTCACAGGTAAGTCACAGAATGTCCTAGAGGAAATGAGAGGGAGAGGGAGAAAGAAAAACCCATGCTGAGCTAACCACATCAGAGCCTTGTCTGCTCAAACAAAAGAAGAAATACCAGAAATGTAGCCCAGACTCAGGACAGGGAAGGAGGGCCAATTTTTCAGGAGGTATGAGGCCAGATGAAGAGCCGTGATAGTGTCTGCCTAATTCCACCTTCCACCAGGGATCTTTATCAGTTGTAACCGCTGATAACATGGCAGCTGGGTACCCACAGTACCATGTGCCCTATGCTGCCAGCTGTCGAAACCTCTGTGCCAGCTTGCTGACTGCTTTGGAAGAGAAGCAGATGGGAAGAAAAACAAAAACAAAACAAAACAGACAAGAGCAGTGATCTCAGACAAAAGAAAAAGGACAGGGTGGTAGAGAGGCAGCGTCAGCCTGGCCCTGCTGAGGACAGTGACCCAGCAGCTCCAGCCTTCTCCAGACTTCCAGCAATGAGAGCCTAGACCAAAGGCCTAGGAATGAGTCTAGGAATATCTGAGGGAGAGGGACTTGGGCACGGACGCCAGGGTTTTTCGGATGCCAGGGTTTTTCCAGTTAATGTTTTTCATTGATGCTAGAACCTGCAGAGTTGAGATCCCACTTTAGCCTCCGTTCATCACATCAGCCCTTGCTCCAGATACTTAGCTCAGACCCCAAATAAATAAATTCAAAAGCTATAAAGCATCCACATAAGAGTTGCCAGAGGAAGGCGTAACTGGGATGAAGTTCACCCATGCCTACTATACTCTCCAGCAACACCTTATCTGCATTCTCTTTTTAAAATTACTATCGTAAAGTACCTAAACCGGAATAAAACAGTATTACCACTCAAAAAAATAAATAAATAAAAATTAAAAAAATTACTATCATTGTGCATGCACTGTGCTGTGCACACACCGTGCTGTGCATGCACATGCTACAGGCACATGCGGAGTTCAGGGGACAACTCTCAGGAGTTCTTCTCCCTTTGAATCTGGGGACCAAACTCAGTCACCAGGTTTGCAAACAAACGAGTTTAGCTGCTGAGCCATCTTTCAGGTCACTTACCTGCAACATCTCTAGCTCACCTGTTTAACCCACCTATCCATCCACTGACAAGTTCCTAAGAGCTGATCCTAACTCCTGAGCTTGCTTACTACCATCCAGGCCTCAGAAGCTCCCCAGCTCACTCTTCCCACCCAAGATTCTTGACTCAGTTTCCACAACTATCTTTATCATCCATGCTTCATAGCTCTATGCCTACAAGACCCAGGAACAAGTAAACCTTAAATCTACCCTGGATTTCTGTGCAAAGGCAGAATTAAGCCAAATAAACGCCTAGAAAACAGTCTTCTTGCTTAAGCTAAACTCTAAGACAACACATTAAGACCAGTCCTTATCAGCAACTCCTGCCAGGAACTTCTGCCCGAAGCAGAGAAGGGTAAAGAACTGGGCAGACTTGCCACTAATTCTTCCGCCAGTCTGACCCAGCTCAAGTGTCCAAACAACTCACCACTGATAGGTCCTCCCTCATCTAAGACTGTAACGTGCTTGCCTAAAGAGGTCTGACCTAGGGACCCGCAGGTAGAGGATTTACTTAGAAATCTTTAGCACATGAACATGAACCTGTGCAGCCGTCATCAGTTATGAAACCCAAAATAGGGTGGTTCAACTCCCTTGGGAGCACGGGCCTGCCACACTGCAAAGAAGTAGAACACTCCAGCTCTCACTAGACTCCCTGGCCAAACTCATGGCACAACATACACTGACGCTTGAGAACCTGTGGTCTCTCACCGCCAAGCCAGGCAAGAGAAGAGAGACAGCGGTCACGGCCTGCTCCCCTCCCAGAAGCTCACTGATTGATTGACCCTGGCAGATCAGACCTCACCTTTTCCAGAAGGCAAGGCTAACCTGCACTGAGATGACTTCCACTTATTGTTTTGTTTATTTGTTATAGGTAAGGCCTTCCTTTGTAATGCAGGCTGGCCTGGAGCTGATTTCGTTATTTGTATGTGTGTTTGTCGGTACAAGTTTATGTACACCATGTGTGTGCCATGCCTTGGAGGCCAGTGAGGGTGTCAGATCCCCTGGAACTGGAGTTGCAGGCAGTTGTGAGCTGTGATATGGATTCTGGGAACTGAAGCTGGGTCTTTGGTAAGAGCAGTGTATGCTCTTAACCATTGAGCCATCTCTCCAGCCAATTTTTATTTTATTTTATTATTTATTTGTTTGTTTGTTTGTTTGATGTGAGACAAGGTTTCTCTGTGCAGCCCTAGCTGTCCTGGAACTCACTCTGTAGACAAGGCTGGCCTCGAACTCACTGAGATCCGCCTGGCTCTGCCTCCCGAGTGCTGGGACTAAACCACTGCCCGGCCCACCCAATTTTTATTTCTAAAAATCTACTTATTTATTTAACTTACTGGCTTGATAGTTGATATGTAGCTCTAACTGGCCTTGAACTCAGGGCAATCCTTCTATCTTAACTTCCCAACTACTGATCTTACAGGTACGTATCACCATGCCCAGTTTAGTTGGGGTAGAGGGAACTGGGGCTCAAAGCCAGGGCCTCACACTGCTACACAGCACTAACACTGAGCTAAATCCAATCAGATTTTTAAAAATTTTATGGTGTGTGTGTGTGTGTGTGTGTGTGTGTGTGTGTGAGAGAGAGAGAGAGAGAGAGAGAGAGAGAGAGAGAGAGAGAGAGGGAGGGAGAGAGGGAGGGAGGGGATGAATGAACTGGACACCTTTTGGGAGTCTGTCCCCTTCCCTCTACTATAGGTCATGAGGATCAAACTCAAACTCAGGTCATCAGGCTTATGTGGCAAGTACGTCTGCCAGCTGAGCCATCTCACTGGCCCTTAAATCAGATTTTAATTACAATACTATAAAAATACATACAAGAGGAAATAAAATCACAGCCCTATCCATCTTCATCCTTGCCAACAACGTCTTTAAAGGCAGTGAGCTCCTATTACTGCTCAGCACCACCAAACCAATGCCATCCACTTATCTCTAAAAATCCGGGTGATAAATTCACTGTGAGATGAAAACCCAGCACTTGAGAGGCCGAGGGGAGGAGTTCTAGGTCAGCCTGGATCATGTCTCAAAAGGAGAAAGAAGAGAAAGGGGAAACGCACAGATGGAATTCTACCTAACGAAGTTCAAAATGACTGGTCTCCTGGGGAAGCAAGACCACGTGAAGAACTACTGTCCAACCCCTTCATCTCCACAGGCACCAGCTGGCACCAGAGAAGTATAAACACAGCAGGTTCCCACATCCACACACACTTCACTGATACAAGCATCTCTGCCAGGGAACCAGGAGCACCCCGTCTGTATCCCTGAGAATGAGATTCCTTCAGTTATCCCTGCCAGGGAACCAGGAGCACCCCGTCTGTATCCCTGAGAATGAGATTCCTTCGGTTATCCCTGCCAGGGAACCAGGAGCACCGTCCGTATCCCTGAGAATGAGATTCCTTTGGTTATCCCTGAACAAATGGCAGCAGAGCTAGGTTCCCAGGCACCTGATGGAGGAGCTGCAGTCTAGAGGGAGAGAGCTACAAAAGCCGCACAGGGTTCAGACACAGGAAACGGATCAACTGACAGAGCAGAGCACAACAGCAGGCAAAGAGCGCATCTAATTCCTTCCACGCCAGCTGTGCTCAGGAAAGGCCAAGAACTAAGTCCCCTCACTCGTCACTTCTGTCACAGGGTTCCAGCCAGACTCCAACCTGAACGGTTATGCCAAGACTCAAAAGATACAAAGTTGCTGGAGAGGAGCTATCTAGAGAAACAGAAGACAATTTATAAAAAGAACAGAATCCCGAGAAACTATCCTGCTGGTCCTGAGCCTTTGTGGAGCCTCTTCTGTCTATGAAAAGGCCAGGCTGGTTTCCGGCAATACTCCTTAGGAAGTCAGGCTCCACTGTGCTCTGGTGTTTTCTTAATCATTACATTAAGTTATTTAATCTAAAGGTTACATGCTACAATTTTAAGGCTGTTTTCTGTCTGTTCTTCTGGGTAAGAGCTCTCACGGGCTTGGCTGTCCTTTATCTCTTCCATCCCCCAAATTAAATGCCAACCTTTGAGCTTTGTGTCTTACGCCTGAAACTTAACATTCATGTTATTCTTATTCTCCTAACTGCTTTTTCTTGCCTTTCAGCTTTAGAACCTGGGGTTAGGAAAGACTCCAGCGAGAGACTAATGAATTCCCTGAGAATAAGAAGGGACTTGAGATCATATCTGGAGAACAAGGTGATTCAGCTCTTGTCAACAGTGTGATGTGACTTCAGTTAAAGAGTAAAGGTCCCACAGATTTATAAGGACCCAGGGAAGAAATCGCCTTACCTTCTGGGCTTGGGCGGGTTCAGTAAGGACAAGAGTAAACAGGCCTAGGCAGATCTCTTCATGCTGGGGGGGTCCTTTGCATACCTGGAAGGTAAGAGAGAAAAAAAAGGAGTTGTCACTTACATGTAGGAAGTGCAAGCACAATTTCTCCTAGAATTCTTGGGACTCTTGAGTAACATTTAATGGAGAAAAATCAACTCTCAAATATGATGATTTCCTTCTCTTAAAAGGAATGAGGCACTTATTTCAGGAGATAAGGGAAGGGGACAATTTTACTGCTTTCTCTGACCACCTGAAGCTAGAGCCAGAAAATACAGGAGTGCTTCAAGTGGGGAAAGCACAGGAGCTGTGGGAACCCTGCAGTGAAGACATATCCACTCCAGTCACGACCACAGGCAACCACAGAACCGGGGTACTTCAGCACAGCGATGATGACACCTGATCATGTGCGAGTAGTACCTCAGCACTTACTCTGTAAGACTCTTCTCATTTCTAACTATTATTTACTTTAGACTATTTTTTCAGTTAACATACAAAGTAATAGGATTCACTACAGGATTTTCACATGTATTTCATTATTTAAATTTTTTTAGTATTACCTAATATGTACATGCTATTATATGTGTGGATGATACATGTATATGTTGTATGCATATGTTCAAGGAGGTCCGAGGTAGGCGACGGGTGTCTTCCTCAATCTCCACCTTTAGCTTTTGAAATAGAGCTTCTCACTAAATCTGATGCTCATAGATTTGGCTAAGCTGGTCAGCCAACGAGCTTCAGGGAGCCAACTGTCCCCACCGCACTTCATTCCCAGGCTAGGGTCACATGCATGCGCTGCCACTCTTTAGAGATTACCCAGGACCCATGCTCAGATCGCTACGCTTGCTCAGCAAGCACTTTACTGACTGAGCCGTCCACCTAAGCACATTACCTAAATTCCTTCTCATTCATTAATTAATGTCTGTGGTGTGTATGTGCACGCACAATGTCATGGCATGACTACGGAGGTCACAGGACAACTTGTAGGAGTTGGTTCCCCTTTCTTCCACGTGGGTCTCAGGGACTGAACTCAGACAGTCCAGCTTGGAGGCAGACAAGCTTGTGCCATCTTGCCTGACTTATATAACAACTTAAAAGCTCAGTTATTGGCCGGCCAGGTGGCTCAGTAGGTCAAGGGCTTTGCACGCAGCCCACACAGCCTTGATTCTCATTCCTGGATTCCATAGGACAGCAAGAGAGAACTGACTCCCAAGAACTGTCCTCTGATTTTCTTTGACAATTTATAAAAAAAACTTTTATTTATTTAGACTTAGTCTTAGCCCTAGCTGACCTGAAACTTGATGTGTAGATTGTGCTAGCTGAACTTACAGAGATCTGCTTGTGTCTGTTTCTCAAGTGCTGGAACTAAAGGCATATGCCAACCCCCCCCCAAAAAAAAGCCAGGCAGTGGTGGTGCACTCCTTTAATCCCAGCAGTCGGGAGGCAGAGGCAGGAGGATCTCTGTGAGTTAGAGGCCAGCATAGTCTACAGAGGGAGTTCCAGGATAGCTAGGACTACAGAGAGAACCTGTCTCCAAAAAAAAAAAAAGGGCAGGTGCCATCATGCCTGGCAAAAATTTTTCCAAGATTAAAAAAAAATATAAACTCATGAGACCAACAATATGGCTCAACAGATAGTGATTCCTGCTGTGGAGTATGACAGCTTGTTTGTTCCCTGGGACCCACGTAGTAGAAGGTGAGAATTCACTCTAGCAAGTTATCCTCTGACCTCCACATGCAACGTCATGTATATGCACACACTCAACACACATACTGAAGTTTCTTCTGTTGTTTGTTTTTCAAGACAGGGTTTCCCCGTGTAGTTTTGGTGCCTGTCCTGGGTCTTGCTCTGTAGACCAGGCTGGCCTGGAACTCACAGATCCACCTGGCTCTGCCTCCCAAGTGCTGGAATTAAAGGCGTGTGCCTCCACCGCCCGGCCCATACTAAAGTTTCTAAAGAAAAAAAATGCTTGTTTTATAGTTTCTTTGCAAATCATTCTTTTTTTTTTTTTTTTAAAGATTTTATTTATTTATTATGTATACAATGTTCTGCCTGCATGTATGTCTGCAGGCCAGAAGAGGGCACCAGATCTCATTACAGATGGTTGTGAGCCACCATGTGGTTGCTGGGAATTGAACTCAGGACCTCTGGAAGAGCAGCCAGTGCTCCTAACCTCTGAGCCATCTCTCCAGCCCTGCAAATCATTCTTAAATACATTTTATCTTTACCTGTTAATCTGTGCAGTTAAAATAATTTTAGATAGCACATGTAAGAAATTTATATGAGGCCGGCAGTGGTGGCTCACACCTTTAATCCCAGCAAAAGGACTCGGGAGGCAGAACCAGGCGGATCTCTGTGAGTTCAAGGCCAGCCTGGTCTACAGAGTGAGTTCCAGGAAGGCACCAAAGCTACACAGAGAAACCCTGTCTCGGGGGAAAAAAAAAAAAAAATCATATGATAGCAGTTGACAGATGGCTCAGTGGGTAAGGGCTGAGGCAGAAGGACCTTGAGTATGACGCTAGCCTGGATTCTATACTAATTTCAAGGGCCAGTATGTATCATATGCTAAGATATGGTCTCAGAATAAAGGCTTCAAGAAATAGACTCTACCAGTGAGAGAGTAAAACCTCATTTAAGGAACCAAGATGTGAACTCCGTCCCTTAAGTCCTGGCCACCACCACCATCTTTCCACCTTCCTGTCTGCATCTCAGCGCTTCCCTAAGCAGAACGGATGTAAGGAGGACAGGGTACTTACATACGCGTTGAGGGCATCGTTGGCTTCTCGCTCAGAGACACCAGTCGTCATCGATGTCACAATACTCATGCATCTTTCCAGCCTCTGGGGGAGGGATGGGAACAAATGGGGAGTACGTCATAACACTATCTATGAAGTGCTTTTGACCCAAAAACATTTTTTTTTTTTGTTTTTTGGGGCAGGATTTCTCTGTATAGTTTTGCTGCCTGAGATCCACCTGCCTCTGCCTCCCGAGTGCTGGGATTAAAGGCGTGCGCCACCGCAGCCCGGCCCAAAGACATTTTAAAACTTCAAGCTTGGTCACCCTGCTACTGTGCTTAAAGGAGAAAGAAAAAGAAGAAACTCTGCCAAGTAGAAGGGCCACCGACAAACGTGGCAGGGACAGCGCAGGAACAGCCGACTTTGGACAACATCACCCATGCGGACGACAGCTAGTAACACCTTCGGGAAGGGTAAAGTCCTAAGACTCACAATGCTGACTAACGTCACAGGAAAATAACAAACAGAAGACAGCCTGCAGGACGTCACCAAAGCCACCGTAAGCAAACACCTCCAAGATTAGGAAAGTCCGATGTAGCGGCACATGCTGTAGTCCCAGATAACTGGGAGACTACTTGAGCTCGGGAGTTAAGAACAACGCAGGTAATACAGTATGGTCAGAGTCTGTCCAAAAATACGTGGACAAACATGAAGGTGCACACCTGTAATTTGGGTACTCAAGAAGCTGAGGCAGGGTGATTCTGAGTTCAAGATCAGCCTGGGCTGCATAGCAAAATTTTGTATAATTTTTCTTTAGATTTTAAATATGAAGTCACTAAAAAAACTAAGAATCTTAACAGTCAAACATAAGGTACAGATCTTGTTTTCATTTCTGACGAGCAAACCAACTTTATAAAAGGAATCTGAGATACAATCAATGATTTGCGTGCTTTAATTCCAGCTCTCAGGAGGCAAAGGTAGGTAGATCTCTGTGAGTTCAAGGCCACCCTAGTCTATGTAATGACTTCCAGGACAGCCAAAGGCTACACAATGGGATACTGTCTCAAAACCAAAAGGAAGAAAAGAAAGTTAGATATGAAGTACTGAGTAAATCAAGGAATTACTATTATGTTTTTCATGTTAAAATTAAAAAGTAATGAGTTTGAGGCCAACCTGGTCTACAGAGCTAATTCCAGGACAGCCAGGACTACACAGAGAAACCTTGTCTCAGAAAACTAAAAAAAAAAAAAAAAAAAAAAAAAAGCCCTAAAAAAATTAAGAAGTATATACAGGGGGAGAGAGACGGCTCATCAGTTAAGAGCACTTGTTGCGGGCGGTGGTGGCGCACGCCTTTAATCCCAGCACTCGGGAGGCAGAGCTTGGTGGATCTCTGTGAGTTCAAGGCCAGCCTGGTCTACCAAGTGAGTTCCAGGAAAGGCGCAAAGCTACACAGAGAAACCCTGTCTCGAAAAACCAAAAAAAAAATAAATAAATAAAAAAGAGCACTTGTTGCTCTTGCAGAGGGCCCAGGTTGGACTTTCACCACGTACATGGTGACTCTCAGCTGTCTCTACCTCCAGTTCCAGAAGATTCAATGCCCTCGTCTGGCCTCCACCAGCATCAGACATGCAGGCAGTGCACAGACATACGTAAAGACAAAACACCCATAGAGGAGAGATGGCTCAGTTAGGAGCACTGGCTGCTCTTCCAGAGGACCTGGGTTCAATTCCCAGCACCCACATGATGGCTCACAACTGGCTATAACTACAGTTCCAGGGGACCTGACACCCTTACACAGGCAAAAACATCAATGCACATAAAAACAAAAAATAAAAAGAACACTGGCTGTTAGTCAGGCGGTGGTGGTACATGCCTTTAATCCCAGCACTCGGGAGACAAGAGGCTGACAGATCTCTGTGAGTTCAAGGCCAGTCTGTCTACAGAGTGAGATCCAGGACAGCCAGAGCTACACAGAGAAATGTAAACCTGCCACTGTCTCTAGTTAAACAAGGGTGGCCACTCTAGTTTCAAAGGGTACCATAACCTGGCATGTGCTTAGCATTTTAAGGAGTCACAGGAGGGTCCTCATCCTGAAGAAGCATTTATTACTACATACTGCTAAGATACCAACAAAGCATGCTGTATGTCTAGCCAGTCACTTTGTACCAACACCTGAACTATCCTACAACTTCTAAAACTTTAGCATGAGGCTAACCCAAAATTTTAATTGGTTTAAGGAAAAACCAATTCCCAGTGATAATGACGTTGGCAAAATCAGAAAAAGGGCAGACTTGTTTATTTCTACTCAATATCACAAGCTAACAAAACATATCTTGTTGGAACTCCGGGGGCAGAGGCTGGTGGGATCTCTGAGTTTGAGGCCAGCCTGGTATACAGATCAAGATCTGGGGAGCCAGGGGTACACAGAGAAACCCTGTCTCAAAAAGAAAAATAAGAGAAAACCATCTTGGTGAAGTCATGGTTTGTGTATGGCTACAATCCTAGCTCCAGTAGGACAGAGATAAAAGAATCAAAAATCCACCACCAACTCAGGCACCTTGGCAAGACCTCGTCTCAGTATTTAGAGGGGGCCGGCAATATAGCTCGGTAGTGAGACTAGCATGTGCAGCAGATGGGATGGAGCTGGGTATGGTGGTGACGCCTGTTATCCGAGCACTCCGGACGAAGGCAGGAGTGCTGTAAATTCCAAAGTCAGACTGCGCAAGGAAAACAAACGCTAACAACAACAACAATAATGTAGAAACAAACAAACCAACAGACATATGGGCCCAGTGATGCACACTATAATCTCAGCATTTGGAACTGTACTTGAGGCAGGAGGATCAGGAATGCAAGGTCATCTCTGGCTACAAAGGCAGCTCAAGATAGGCCTGAGTTATGTGAGACCCTGACTCACAACACCAAATGGAACAAAAACTTCAAACAAAAAACTCTAACAGCCGGATGGTGGTAGCACATGCTTTTAATCCCAGCACTCGGGAGGCAGAGGCAGGCGGATCTCTGTGAGTTCGAGGCCAGCCTGGTCTATAGAGCAAGTTCCAGGACAGCCAGAGCTACACAGAGAAACCCTGTTGTGAAAAACCAAAACCAACCAACCAACCAGCCACCCTGACATATCTGAGACTGGGCTCGGGCCCTGGTACTGCAAAGAAAAACCACCACAATAATGATGATGTCGATCCTGCTGGCAACGTTCCGAGGCAGTGACAAGGAAGTACAGTGAGGAGGGAGTGAGGAGGAAAGACCAACATGCTTCTCCTTTGACCGTCATCCAGGTTATCTATGTCCATCCTGAGAGGGGCCCAACGGGATGGGACTGAGGAGCCGGCCCGGCAGTTTAGCAAATGGCTGCTCTTGCTGAGGATGCAGGTTCCGTTCCCAGCATCTCCACAGCGCAGACAGCCACGAAGGCAGAACACTCATACACATAAAATAAAAACAAAGTGAGACCCTGTCTCAAAAACAAAACAAGATAATAATAGTAAGAATAATAAATCTTTTTTGTTGCTTTTGTTTTGTTACAGAGGGTTTCTCTGTGTGGTCCTGGCTGTCCGGAACTCACTATGTAGACAAGGCTGGCCTTGAATTCAGAGACTCAGAGATCCACTTGTCTCTGCCTCCTGAGTGCTGGGATTAACAGCGTTTATCACCATGCCCAGCAATAATAATAAATCTTTAAAAAAAAATTTTTTTTTTAAAAAGTTTAAGGTAGCAAAGGGTAGATTTGTGTTTCAAAAGGAGGCTCTGATAGGTCCAAAATCTTAACCTAAAACCACCCTAAAGCTGCTTGGGGGTGACATTTACAACTTTACCTCCAACAGCAGGCCTAGCTTCAAATTAGGGCAGATGAGCATGTTCAGCCTCAATAAATAGCAAGTGATACTTGTGAAAAGCAGCTGTGCCATCACACGAACGCTGGGCTGCAACCCTCAACCCGAGAGCTCTGGGAGCCATTATCACCCTGCTTTAGCTCCCGCACGAAAAAAAGGGTGGCAAGAAAAACCTGAGGCTGGGTTTCTTTCTCTCTTTTAAAACCTTGTCCCTTCCTTTCTACTAAAGACAGTCAGCAGGGCCTGGAGAGTGACCTATCCCAATGGTCAGGTCTTGCCAGCACTCTGTACCCAGCCTAGGTTAACTGGCAGCTTCAGAGTGAAGGGGAGAGGTGAGTAAGCAGCATCCTAAACTCTACGCACTGCGCACATCAAAGAAAACATGTTCGCTGAATCGCCAGAGGGAAGCCAAGCAGCACAGGCGACAGGAGACGCCTGGAAGCAAGCATGGCTGGAACTGGTCCTCGCTGGCCGGGCCCAGGCTCACCCTGGCTGAGCTATTTAGCCTCTGCAAACCCTGGTTTTATCTGGAAAAAACCAACCAACCAAACAACCAGTTAACCCCTGCATCACAAACTTGCACTATGCACAGTCTCAGCTGATTAGAATCTATCCAGTTTGTGAAGCTCAGCAACTGCACAAATCTAACCCTTGAAGGCCTGGCTCTCCAATCTCCCGCTACTTCTCGGTTGTTGTAAACTGAATGAATTACATTCATTTACTTGTATGGGGGTGGGGGTGGGGGGTTGGCACAGTGTGTAGCAGAGGACAACTCATGGGCGTCGGGAATCTTCCACCATGCTTGTCATGCTTGGCAGCAGGTAACCACACTCCATCCTCACCCATCTTGCTAGCCCTCCTGCCACCACTTCTCATGGCATGTCCTTAAAGGTTCCTGAAAACGTAATCCCCTGCCACAGGCCGGGGATAAGTTCCCAACTAGTGAAAGGTTTCTTCTCTTATTTTTGCCTTTAGAGAGCAGAGGAAATGCTGAGGGTAGGGGGTGGCCCATGCCTTTATCCCAGAACTCGGGAGGCAGAGGCAGGTGGATCTGAGTTTGAGGCCAGCCTGGTCTACAGAGTTCATTTCAGAACAACCAGGGTTAAAAAGAGAAACCCTATCTTGGGGGTGGGGGGGGGATGAGCATAGGGAAGGGAAGGGAAGGGAGGAGGCCTGACTAATGGACCCAGAACCAAAAGCCTGCAAATCCCGCTCCAAGGCCCTATGTTCTGGCTAAGAGTCTTGGTGTGGTTTAACATTCATGAGGCTCTGGGTTGAGCAAAGCTTCTCTAGGCTCCTCCCAAATGTTCTAAACTCTGATCAGAGGCCTGAGTCAATGTTATGGGACACTGCCCAGTCAAGAAGAGTAGCCTCTTGAAACAGGGAGGCCCAATAAAGGATGTAGAAAGCAGAGTCCAGAATTTGACTGAGTGGACAAACTCAATGAGAAAAGAAACATGAGGCCTTTCCTTTTCAGACAACAGACATACAGAAGAAACGCCTTTTCCTAGAGAAAGGGTACTCATCCAAAACTGCTCCTGGTGGCACCTATCTGTACCTCAGCACTTGGGAGGTGGAGGCAGAAAGATCAGGAGTTCAAAGCCAGCCTGTCTAAAACAAACAAACAAGGACAAATAAACAGACAAAAAGAAATAATCTCAAATCATTCAGAGTGACAAAAGGGACACTCTCCTCAGCTGGATGTGGTGGCGCACGCCTTTAATCCCAGCGCTCAGGGAGGCAGAGGCAGGTGGAGTTTGGGGCCAGCCTGGCCTAAAGAGTGAGTTTCAGGACAGTCAGAGCTGCACAGAAAAATCCTGTCTCAAGAAAACAAAACAAAGCCGGGTGGTGGTGGTGCACGCCTTTAATCCCAGCACTCGGGAGGCAGAGGCAGGAGGATGTCTGTGAGTTCGAGGCCAACCTGGTCTACAAAGTGAGTTCCAGGAAAGGTGCAAAACTACACAGAGAAACCTTGTCTCGAAAAACCAAAAAAAAAAAAGAAAAAAAGAAAGAAACAAAACAAAACAAAACAAAGGACCACTCTCCTCAAAGGCCACAGGAGACCAGATGTATAATTGGGTAACAGTACCCTTTCCCGTAGTCTCTAAAGGTCCTCAGAAAAGATGAAATCACACACACAGCTGCCAGCAATTGCTGGCAGGATGGCTCAGTTCAGAATAAGCTCTTTATGACAGCACCTCAGAGAGCTGAGTAAATATTTATCATCTCCAGGAGCTCTGGAACTCATTTTTCTAGTACTAAAACTACCTGACAAGAAGAGCGGTGGACGGCCGGGGGAGGGGAGGGAAGCCTTCCAGCTTCTCAGTATATACCTGACGCGGAAGACAGGTTAGAGATGCCAACTAGAAGGGCCCCTCGGGCACCCCATTTCCCTCTCCCGGGCCTGCTGAATATACACTCTGCTACGTGTGGAGTGCATGGCTCCCTTACAGGCCGCGGGGAGCCATGCAGCATTCAGTCCACCGTCTTCAGAAAAGGAAAATGTGATCCAACCTGCACAATTTCTAAGAACCTCCATCAATAAGAAGTGACTGACCATGCTGGGTTCTAAGTGCAGCCAGCCTTTCCTCTTGGTGAATACAGAAAGGACAGGCTCTGACATCCTCAGACAAACTCTGAGAGACCGAGGACAAACACCCTGCAGATCCCAAGGAATGACCTATATTCTACAATCAAGAACATGTGAAATGATGATTTAAGGGGAAAAAATTAACAACTCAAAGGTCATCCCTCATCGATTTCTCAGAGAGGCTGAGTTGTCGCTTAGAGGAAATACGGTGGGGACATACCTCTATCTTGCCAAACTTAATTCTGAGACCTATCCTGAAGATATTCTGACTTCTCTGGGCCACAGCTCCTGCTTTTGGCCTGACTTCAAAGTGACTGGTCCTTCCCTGGCAAAGGAATAGCCAGGACTGTGAAACCTCATGAGACTAGGAACTACATGTTCTAAACTCCTCCAATCTCTGGCACTATTTTTATCTCATTCCCTCCCCAAATTAGGATGGGGACGGGCAAGAATATCAGTCTTCAAAGGGAGGAACGGGGCCAAAGAGAAGAAAGGATACAACGAGCACTCCCCAGGGTAGAAGAGTCACAGCTCCGTCCAGGATGATCTTGAGGAGTGCGTCCCGCTCCAGGCCCGTAAGGGGCCTTTGTTAATCATATTCAACTATGTCCACGTCTTTACTACCCTCACCTAACTCTTCAGGACTTCTTGTGGAGTGATACTTTGTCCTTAGACGACGAACTTCTGGGTAGCACACCTCACGTCCTTCTATTTTCCTGTCAGGCTCAAGGCGCTTGAAGCACATGGAGTCAAAAAGCTAACCCACTTTCCTGGGCCACTGGTAGGCCTATGATGGAAAATTACCACGTCAGAACGAGCAGAGGTCACTTGGTCAACGGCAGATGTTGATAACTTCTGTGTGCAAAGATCTGCGGTGAGGCGCAGAGGATGAAGGGGCCAGCAAGCCTGACCCTCGGACACGATGGCCTAGCAGGGATAACAGAGCCACACCCATGGGGGAAGGCTAGTGTAGCAAGACTTGCTGAAGAAGGAAAGGACAAAGGGCAAAGTAAAATGTGGAAGGGGGAGCTTGAGACACACTGGAAGCATCCACACCATGAAAGAGACCAGAAAGGAACAAACAAACCCTCCCCTTTCTCACAAGAAAGCTGAAAGTTCATTCTCAGAGTCTAAGAAGGCAAGAACATAAAGGCTTCCTCTCTCGTCATCTACTTCAGCCATATAACTTACTGTCCAGAAAAGGATGCTGTACATGAGTCCTGGAGGAGTCAGGATGGGAATCAACAGACTCTCACCCAGCCTTAGAATCCTTCGCCTTGCATCTGCTCTGGTGGAGGGATCAATGGTGGTCAGCTACCTACTGACTTTCTACCCTCCCAAAGCTACGGTGCTAGCACGCCATGCTCAATACTTGACAATCAAAATGGTCATAGTAAGTTCCAGACCTAGCCAGGCAGTAGTGGTATGCACCTTTAATCCCAGCACTCGGGAGGCAGAGGCAGGTGGATCTCTGAGTTGGAGGCCAGCCTGGTCTACAGAGTGAGTTCCAGGACAGTCAGGGTTACACAGAGAAACCCTGTCTCCAAAAACTAACACCTCCTGCCCCGCAAAAAAAAAAAAAAAAAAAAGAGGGGTGGGAGGGGGGAGAACAAGGGAATCCGTGGCTGATATGTAGAACTGAATTGTATTGCAAAATAAAAATTAAAAAAAAAAAAAAAAAAAGAAAGAAAGAAAGAAAGAAGGGCTGGGCGGTGGTGGCGCACGCCTTTAATCCCAGCACTCGGGAGGCAGAGCCAGGCGGATCTCTGTGAGTTCGAGGGCAGCCTGGTCTCCAAAGCGAGTTACAGGAAAGGCGCAAAGCTACACAGAGAAACCCTATGGGGGGGGAGGAGAAAGAAAAAAGGTTTAAAGCCAGCCAGGACTACATATTGACATTATCTCAAACACTGAAACAGGGCTGGGGAGAGGCTCAGCAGATACAGAGGCCTCAGTGTCAGCGTGCCAAGCTGAGTTCAATCCTCAGAGCCTGCAAACAAGTAGAGGGAGAGAACCAACTCCACAAAGATGTCCCCTGACCTCAACGCACACATTTCAGGAGGCACTCCCCAACACATATCACACACACACACACACACACACACACACACACACACACTTTTGAATTGAAACAGAAAAATACAAAATGAAAATCCCAAAATGTAGCAGAGGATGGTAATTAGTAGGGCATGGTGACACAGGCTGGCCTTGAACCTACAATCATCTTGCCTTGTCCTCTTTGGAGTATTGGAATTACAAACCTATGCCACCATATCTGGCTTAGACGTAATATTTACATTCCTAATTATGCATAGAATTACACAGTGAAAACATAACTCACTTTCCAGGCAGACATCTGCTAGTGGATAAACCACAAGGTTGCTGTAAGACCACTTTGATTAAAGTTCACCTCTTTTTTTGAGACAGGGTCTGTCTATGGTAGTTCTGGCTGTCCTAAAGCTTGCTATGTAGACCAGGGTGGCCTTGAACTCACAGAGATCCTCCTGTCTCTGCTGCCAATGCCGGGCCACAAAGTTCACTTTTTTTGTGTGTGTGTGTCCCATCATTTTGTGACCTAACATATTTTCTTTTTTTCTCTGTCTTTTGTTTCTGGAGGCAAGGTCTTCTTAATAATGCCCCAGCTAGCCCAGAACTCACCACACACACACACACACACAATCTTCCTGACTCAACCCTCCAAGTGCTAGGATTACAGGCATGAACCACCACACCTGGCAATCTAACCTGCCTACTGTAGCATCTGATGCAGAAATCCACCACAGTGTCAGGGAAACACTGCCTGTGAAGAGGCAGGGCCTGTTCATTTCCTCCCCCATCCCTGAATAAACACCGAATTGAATGCATCAGGCTTTACACACAGTTCAGCAATCATGCCTCAGTTCTGTGGCACATCCTAAGTCAGTCTCCCTGTGTGTAAGCATCAGATGGGGTTACACTGATCACCTCCCGTTAGTCAAGGACAGGGGGAGAACAAGGGTCAAGGGATGCCGGTCGTGACTCCTCACTCATGTTCTTGCTCTCTCCTTTTTGTGTGTGTACTCTCTGGTTCTGAAGAAAGCAGTCCCCTATATCCTGGCTCACCCCACTGCTATGGCTGATTGTACCAAACTAGATACTACTTCTAGGTCTTCACTCACTTTAAATGCCCGGTTATAATCACTGACAACTGTCTGTATCCACAGTCAATGGATACCATCTAAAAGGGGCCAAGTAGGAAGTTGCCAATCCTCAGACACCTGTCTGTAAACATATATACTTTTCAACTTAACACACTCAAATAGGGTGGATATTATAGATAGTTACTGGTGTGTATGTGGAAAGGAATGAAAATAACTTTGGTAAATATGGATGGTTACATCCCTTCTGTAACCAACGCCCCTCACACCCGTTTTCATAATAGCGGCGGCTGTTACTAGGGCAACCTGTCCAGGAAATTGACCCACACTTCTTCCTCTAGGAGCAGGAAGCCAGAGCAATGTTTCTGCCTTGGAAAAAAAACTTGAAGGCCTCTTCTCCCCACCCCCACCCCTTATCCGCTCCAGCATCCCTCCTCAACCCGGTTCCTTAACTCCCTTCCCCACCCCCACACCTACCTCCTCTAACTCATCCTTGGCATCCAAACTGGTTGAAAGTAGCAGCCTCCCCCCTCCTGGGGCTCCTGCTCCCGCTCCTCCTCCTCCACCTCCCGCTGCTCCTGATGCAGCAGCTGCTACGGTCCCCTTTCCCTTCTGTAACTCCATGGCTGCAGCCAGGAGACCGGAAGAGGTCAAGGGAGTGGACGGGTGTTAAGTCCTAGAAATGGAGAACTCTGGCTTGCCAAGGACGAGGAGCAAGAGGAACAAGTGGGAAGGAGGCCAGAGGCCCGGCTTTCCGCACTCCTGCCTCCTCTCCTGCGGAGGGGAAGGCGCGGGTTCTCTAGATGCTCCCTCTGGAGTGGCCGTGCTGGGGCAAAGCCTTAGCGCAGAAGTACGGTAGACTAAGGGTCTGTGCCCTGCAGCGAGGTGGGCAAGGCTGCCACCCTTGCAGAAGTGGAGGGGGAAACCCTCTGGCTTCTTATCCTGAAAGGAGGGGAAACCCTAAGTTCCTGCCTCTCGAGGTGTGGGAAGGAGACCTGGCCCTGAAGTGGGGACGGGAAACCTTCCCGGCGGGGTTGGGAAACGCGGTTCCTTGGGATCCGGCCCCTAGCGGGTGAGGATGCGGCAGGAGCGCTATGGGAGGACCAGCTTCTCCCCACACCACACAGAGGCGGCCATGGTGGAAGGGCGGGGGAGGCTGAGGGCGCCCGAGCGGGCAGAGTCGTCGCCGGCGCCGGAAGTGAGCAGTCGCGGTCCCGGGCGTCCGCCAATAGCGGCTTCCGCGGTGGCGCCAGGTCTCTAAGGAGTAAGCCGACGACGACGGACTGGCCTTTTCCCGGGCCGCCAATTGTAGGGAGAAGAATTGAGCCTGGTCTGACGGGCAACAAGTGTGCCCTATCGCATCCTTCCTCTGCATCAGGAGGCGGGACGGGAGGTGCGGAGTCGGTGCGAGTGCTGGGCGATCCGGAAAAAGCCGAGCTGCGCCTGCGCGCACCGACACGCACGCGCGATGCTTCCTTCTCGCCCCGCTCCCTACAGGTGTTCAGAACATTGTCCTTGGGTAGTCTCGGAGACCGGAGACCTACCCCTAAAAGGTTGTGCAGAGGAAGGAGCAGTGGAGTCCCAACCCTTAAGCAGTCCCAGAGCAGACGCCCTCGGGGTCTGAAGCTACTTCCTGAACTGCTAGTGCTACACGCAGCCAAGTGTGTGAGCAATTTATCAGTAAGACTTGGAAAGCAACAACAACAAAAGTGCGTTGATCCACTAGTGCAAACCAAATAATTAGAATCGTGCCAACGCTAGCTTTAACACGATTTACTGATACCTCTTCGACCTTTTACACACACAATCCATTGAGAACATTATGATTTGTTGTGATCACAGTAGAGCTTGACTGTATGGGAGTCCATTGCTTCTTCGTACTTTTACTGTGCATCTCAGAGGAACCTTTCATTTTTAGGAATATGAATTGATTACTGCATACAGCTCCAAGCCGGCGTGGTGGTATATGCCTGTAATCCCAACACTTGGGAGGCTGAGCCATCCAGTTCATGCTTCCCTCCCCACCCCCATCCTTAGGTATAGGTTTATTCTCCCGTTCTACTATCCTGGACTGGCTGACCTCCAAATACACTTCCGGCACTTACTTTTCTTTCTTTTTTTTTAAATATTTATTTATTTTTATTTCATTTCCATTGGTGGTTGTTTGTTTGTTTGGTTGTTTTTGTTGTTGTTGTTGTTCTTTTTGGTTTTTCGAGACAGGGTTTCTCTGTGTAGTTTTGCGCCTTTCCTGGAACTCGCTTTGGAGACCAGGCTGGCCTCGAACTCACAGAGATCCACTTGCCTCTGCCTCCTGAGTGCGAGGATTAAAGGCGTGCGCCACCACCACCCTTGGCACTTACTTTTCAATCCTCCTGCATATGCTTTGGATTCCTTCTAGGTGTATGGGACTGTTTTAGCCTCTGAAATACAAACAAGTCATTACAATAGAGTTATATACCTAGAACACATGTATTAGACGAAAAGAAAAAAAGATGTACAACGCTTCGTATTAAGCTCCCATTTGTTAGAAGTGTTCTGGGTTTATTTGTTTTTCCGGTACTAAGGATTGATAACAGGAATTCAAACTAGGCAAATGCTCTGCAGTGAGCTTCCCCACCCTTTTTTTTTTTTTTTTTTTTTTTTTTTGCTTTTTCGAGACAGGGTTTCTCTGTGTAGCTTTGCGCCTTTCCTGGATCTCGCTCTGTAGACCAGGCTGGCCTCGAACTCACAAAGATCCGCCTGCCTCTGCCTCCCGAGTGCTGGGATTAAAGGCGTGCACCACCACCGCCCGGCCTCCCCACCCTTTTTTAACTTAAAAAAAAAAATTCATTTAGCAGCAGTGGTGGCTCACGCCTTTCATCTCAGCACAGGGGCGGGGAGGGAGGGGCGGGGGAAAGAAGCAGGAGGATCTCTGTGAGTTCGAGGACAGCCTGGTCTACAGAGTGAGTACCAGGACAGCCAGGACTGTTTCATAGAGAAACCCTGTCTCAAAAAAAAAAAAATTTGTTTTTCTGAGACACCTGCTCCTGGAGCTGTGGGTAAGGATGACCTTGAATTCCTGATCCTCCTGCATCTGCGAGAAACCCTGTCTCGAAAAACCAATAAATAAATAAATAAATAAATAAATAAATAAGCCTTGTGTAGAAGTTAGTGGCGTAGCTGGAGTTGGGGGGTCGGGTGCTTGCCTTCCATCAGCAAAAGCTGTATTCAATCCTCTGCACCCTCAAATGAGTAATAAGCACTGTGCAGATTTTTTGAAATGTGTATTTAAAAAAGAAAGAAAAATGCTGGGCAGTGGTGGTGGTGCCTTTAATCCTAGCACTTGGGAGGCAGAGCCAGGTGGATCTCTGTCAGTTTGAGGCCACCCTGGTCTACAGAGCGAGTTCCAGGACAGGCTCCAAAACTACACAGAGAAACCCTATCTTGAAAAAAAAAAGAAAGAAAGAAAAGAAAAAAGAAAGAAAGAATAAACAGCACCTGCCTAACTTAAAAAGACTTTTATAGGACTTGCCTTTCTCTGTGCTGGGGTCAGGAAATATACTACAATTCTTATACACATATTGATTAAAACATTGTCAAAGGCTTGCTGCATGGAGGAGCACTGTGTGCTTTTATGTTTTAATTCATTTACACCTGAGTACATACTACCTTCTTTACAGAGGATGGAACTGAGAAACAAGCAAGCTCTGAGCAGCTCCTTCCTGTAATCCTAGGATTTAAGAGGCTGAGGCAGGATTGCCGAAAATTCAAGGCCAGACTGCATTAGATTGTGATCCGAATAGCCTGAGCTAGGCAATGAGAGCTCTAACAGGGCCCAAACCTTAGATCTTAGTACAACTGACTCCATGATGGAAGTGCCATTTCAGGCTGTAAAACTCAGCAGGTAGACAGCACCACCTGCCAAAATGAAAACAAAGGCCTAATCCATCAAAGCCCATAGTTCTGGGAAAGACTCTGAATGTGCTAACCTTACTTTTTAGCTTCTGTGGTTCTGCTAACTGTTCTTGTTAACTAAGGTGTGTCAACCCAGGTCATGGTTTTTTGTGCTTAAAAGTTCACCCTGAGAAATGCTTAGTGCTACACTGGGATCCTGAACACCCATTGTAGTTGCCAGTTGGCTGATAAAGACTTTCTATTGGCTTAAATCCATATTGGAACATTATTTTTTGGTGAATAACCCACAAGACCCTGTCTCAAAAAAATAAAAATTAAAGGAGGCAGGGTGCTGGAAAGATGGCTCAGTGGAAAAATTGCTTGTCCTGGAAACATGAAAAATGGACTTTGGGCCTCCAGAACCCATGTAAAAGCCAGGTAGAGGAGGACTTGCCATCCATAATCCCAGCACACGGAAAACAGAGGTAGGTGGAACTCTGTGAGTTCAAAGCCAACCGGGTCTACATATCAAGTTACAGGCCAGCCAGGGCTACATGGTGAGACCCTGTCTTGACAAGCCAAACAAGCAAATTAAAAGAAAAAAATGGAATGGTGATTAGGATCATTTTTAATTATATATATATATATATATATATATATATATATATATATATATAAAGTGTGTGTGTGTGTGTGTGTGTGTGTGTGTGTATGAATGCTTGAGCATGTGTTTGCTCATATGGGTGGAGGTCAACCTTTGGTGTTTGTTATTCCTTAAGGACAGCCCTGTGGTGGTTTTTTTTTTTTTTTTTTTTGCTTGTTTTTTTGTTTTTTGTTTTTTGTTTTTGTTTGTTTGTTTTTCGAGACAGGGTTTCTCTGTGTAGTTTTGGTGCCTGTCCTGGATCTCACTCTATAGACCAGGCTGGCCTCAAACTCACAGAGATCCGCCTGGCTCTGCCTCCTGAGTGGTGGGAATAAAGGCGTGCGCCACCACTGCTCAGTTCAGCCCTGTGTTTTTAATCATTGTTGTTTTGTTTTTTATTTTTAGTTTTTGTTGGGACCTAGAGCTTGCTGATTAGGCTAGGATGAGTGACCGATAGGCCTCAGGAGTTTGTCTACCTCCACCTCCCTGGCACATGGCAAACTTGTTGCCATGCCTGGTTTTTAGAAGTGATCCAGCTCAGATACTCAGTCCTGCATAGCAGTCCACTAAGCTTCCCCCACCATTGGTTGATTTATTGACTGATTTTTTTTTTTTTTTTTGAGACCGAGTTTCACTATGCAGCCCTGGCTGGCCTTGAACACCTGGCATTCCCCGGCCTTAGCCTCCCAAGTGCTTGGGTTACAGCATGAACTACCAGGCCCTACTAGTTCTGGTGCTTTCAATGAAAATAATGTGTGCTCGCTCCTATTAATTTGTTTGTTGCTCCTTTACCTCATAGGATAAAATTATTGAAATGCCAGAGCAGAAAGAGATAATTGAAACTTCCTTACAAACAGAGTTGCACAACTTTAGACCTGACATTTGTCCTTTTTTCCCTCCCAGATTCGATGAATAATGAATGACCTCTTGACCTTTTTAAAAAAAAAAGACTGTCTCTTATTTTTATTTTTAGTTGTGTGTGTGTGTGTGTGTGTGTGTGTACATGTGAATGTAGTGCTGAGAAGACCAAACGTCTGATCCCCCTGGAGCTAGAGTTATTATAGGCAGTTGTGAGTGGTGAAGTCCTGGGAACTGAATTCAGCCTCTCTGTAAGAACAGTATATATTTTCAGCTTCTGAGCCAGACTTCCATCCAGCGTCCCCCCCACCAATCCCCCTCCACTGCCCCACCCTCCTGTCATTTATAGATGGTCTCACTCTGTAGCCAAGGTGGGCCTCAAAATCCCAATCATCCCATCTGATGTATTTTTACCTATGAGAGTGTTTTGCCTGCATGTATGTCTGTGTATCATGAGTGCCGTCTCTCCAGCCACATTTTGGTTTCTTTGCAGTATGGATATTGAACCTAGGACCCCATGCGTGCTAGGCAAGTGCTCTATCACTAAGATACACTCCAGCCTTTTTCTAGTAAAAAGGTATGTTATCTTGAGATAAGGTCTCACTAAGTTGCTCAGGCAAGCCTTGAACTCCTAATCCTCCTACCTCAACTTCCCAAGTAGCTGGGATGACAGTCCTGTGCTACCAGGCTAAGTTTCTTTTTATACTTTTCCAAACATATATAAGTAGATACCTGCATATCCATTTCCCCTACCCTTTTGTGTCTGTCTGTCTGTCCCGTGTCCCCCCCTCCCCCCGGCTTTTTGAGACAGGGTTTCTCTGTCTTTTTCTCACTCTGTAGAACAGGCTGGCCTGGAAGTTAGATCACCTGCCTCTGCCTCCCGAGTGCTGGGATTAAAGGCGTGCGTCACCATACGCCACACTTACTTTTTTTATTACATTTATTTTTTATTACATTTATTTATTGTGCAAAGAGTGGAGGGTACATATTTGTGGATACCAGAGGACAATTTGCAGGAGTTGGTTCTCTCTTTCCACCCTGTCGGTTCCCGGGATCAAACTAAGGTCCTCAGGCTTGGCAGCAAACACATTGCTTTATCCCTTGAGCCATCTCACCAGCCAGGATCACAGTTCCTTCCATGAATTCCTGTCCCTTGGTGTTAACTGGCCACAAGCCTAGCTGGACCCTCCAGTATCATTGGCTTTAGACGAGTTAAAGATCACCGATTTGGAAGGTCAGACATCTCAGAAGTACATTATTTTATTGGTTTCCCATCAACTTTGCTATAGATAACACCTCAGACATGTTGGGACTTATTTATAATCATTCATTCATTCATTCATTCATTCATTCATTCAAGACAATGTTCATAGGTCAGGATGACCTACAACAAGCCATGTAGTTGTGACTGACTTTGAAATTAAGATCCTCCCACCTTAGCCTCCTGTCTGGGTTGGCATAAGAGGTTAATTCTGAGGAACTCGAAGGCCCTCTTTGTTGAAAACACTGGTTCTTCACTAGGACCTGCAGCTGTGCAGCGGGGCCGGATGGATTGCTAAGGCCTAGACTCTGTGTCTTTCACACTGTGTTTGTCCCCTTTGCTGCTTAACCATCGAGTTGGTTTCTACTCAGTTCTTCATATAGCTAAGTTCATCGTTCAGAAATGCTGTATCCAAAACTATGTGCAGAGTTAACCCAGACTGGTATCCTATTCCCTACTTCAGGACTAATGGTCATGCCAGCAGCTGGTATCACATTAGCTTGTGTCTCTCCAAAGAAAAGAAAAAATAATACCCTATAAATATGTAAAATGATTATATGTCAAATAGAAATAAAAATGTAAGCTGGGCAGTAGTGGTTCATGCCTTTAAATCCTAGCACTCAGGAGGCAGAGGCAGGCAGATCCGTGAGTTCAAGGCCAACCTGGTCCAAAGAGTGAGCTCCAGGACAGCCAGGCTATACAGAGAAATTCTGTCTTCCAAAACCAAAAACCAAAAATGAAAAGAAGAAAAGGGGAAGAAAGAAAAACGTGGGGGTGGCTCATTTGGTAAAGTGATTGCTGAACAAGTGTGAAAAACTGAGTTTATTCCCAGAACCTACATTAAAAAAGTCAGACAACAGTGCACGCCTGCAATCCAGTGCCGGAAAGGTAGAGACAGGAGCAGTCGGTCTAGCCTAGTTAAGGAGCCCCCGGCCAGAGAGACCCTGTCTCAAAAATAAAGTGAAGGGACTAGAGACACGACTTAGCGGTTAAGAGCTAGCGGATTGCCCGGCAGTGGTGGCGCACGCCTTTAATCCCAGGACTCGGGGAGGCAGAGGCAGGTGGATCTGTGAGTTCATAGGCCAGCCTGGACTACAGAGTGAGTTCCAGGACAGCCAGGGCTACACAGAGAAACCCTGTCTTGAAAAAAACCAAAAGAGGGCTGGAGAGATGGCTCAGAGGTTAAGATCACTGACTGCTCTTCCAGAGGTCCTGAGTTCAATTCCCAGCAACCACATGGTGGCTCACAACCATCTGTAATGAGATCTGGTGCCCTCTTCTGCCTGCAGGGACACATGCAGGCAGAACACTGTATACATAGTAAATAAATAAATCTTAAAAAAAAAAAAAAGAAAAAATAGATAAATAGAAATAAAAAAATTAAAAAGTGGGCTCAGTGGGATGGCTGGGTGGGCACAGGTGCTGGCTCCCGAACCTCATGACCTGAGTTGGATCCCTGGGAGGAAGGAGAGAACCAGCCCCAGAGTTGACCTCTTACCTCCACACATACTGTGGCATGTACACATGCACACACATACACACAACAACAACACTAACAAAATGCAAAACCCAGCAAAATACACAGACCTATTTCTCCACACTTGGGAGGCAGAGGCAGAGGAATCAGGAATTCATGGACATCCTTAGCTATAGGAGACTTCGAAGCCAGCCTGAACTACAAGAGACCCGGCCCCCAAAACAACAACAAACAAACAACTTTGATTAAGTCTTTTCTTTGCAGTGCTGGAGTTCAAGCCTGGAGCCTGGAGCATGCTAAGCAAGGTCTCTCCCCCACTAACCTCTCTCTCTCTTTCCCCTCAGTGTATGGTGTGTGTGTGTGTGTGTGTGTGTGTGTGTGTGTGTGTGTGTGTGTGTGATTGCTCAACAGTAATTACTGATTTGTTTGTTTTTTGAGACTGGATTTCAGCTGGGTGGTAGTGGTGCTTGCCTTTAATCCCAGCACTTGGGAGGCAGAGGCAGGCGGATCTCTGTGAGTTCGAGGCCAGCCTGGTCTCCAAAGCGAGTTCCAGGAAAGGCGCAAAGCTACACAGAGAAACCCTGTCTCGAAAAACTAAAAAACAAACAAACAAACAAACAACAACAACAAAGAGATAGGGTTTCATATAGTCCAGGCTTGCCCCAACCTTAATATGTATTCATGGATAACCTCCTGCATCCATATCTCAAGTATTGGAATTATAAGAGATCACGTTGTGTAATAGTTTCCACCAAGACTGAAACATTCCATACTCTAAGTCTTCAAGCCAAAATAATCCTTTTTTCCCAATTTTATGTGTATGAGTATTTTGCCTGCATATATGTGCACAAATGTGTGTGTACCACATCTGTGCATATTCTACCAACAGAGACCGGCAGAGGATATCAGTTCCCTGGGACTGGAATTTCAGATGGTTGTGGGCTACCATGTGGGTGCTGGGAGTAGAGCCCAAGTCCTCTGGGACTCATCCAGTGCTCCTAACTGTAAGTAAGTTAAGCTGTCTCTCCAACCCCAAGCCTTTTCTTTATACACAGCCTTAGGTATTTCATTATAAGGAAAGATGGACTAATTAGACAAGTTCGGTATGCATTCACTTTGTGTGCATGTGTGAGTGCACGTATGGAGATATTTCTGTTTACTATTTCCATTCTCATATAAGAAGTTTACAAAATGAAAGTACAAGGCGGCCCAGGGGTGGGGCTCAGTGCCTACCTAGGCTGTGTGAAATCCTTAGTTCAGTTCCCAGTGGTCCCCTCCAAACAAGTTAACTTCATTTAACACTGCTTTGGTACTGTGGGATACTTGAATTGTCTTTTTTTCCCTCTTAGAATGCAATATTACAAAATACGTCTCAGGGTATTCAACTGCAAGGCAGGAATTACATTATAAACTTAGTGTGGGCTGGGAGGGCCCTAAATTTAATACCTAGTACTGAAAAACAGAAAAACAACAAACTCCCTCATTTTATTTTTTCCTTTTTTGTTTTTGTTTCAATTGCTCGAGACAGGGTTTCCCTGTGTAGCTGTCCTGGCTGTCCTGGAACTCACTCTGTAGACCAGCCTGATCTGGCCAGAAATGCATAGAAAAACACCGTCTTGAAAAACAACAACAACAAAAAGATATTTTTGTTTATTGTTTGTTTGTTTGATTTAGAGACAGGGTCTTACTACAGAGCTCTGGCTGTCCTGGAACTCACTATGTAGACCAGACTGGCCTTGAACTCTCAGAGACTGACCTCTGCCTCCAGAGCCCTGGGATGAAAGGCGTGCGCCACCGTGTCCTGGCTGCTGTGAGTTTTTTTTGTTTTTTTTTTTTAGCATTTATTTCTATTTTATGTGTGTTGGTGTTTTGCCTGCATGTATGTCTGTGTGAGGGTTTTGGATCTCCTGGAACTGGAGTTATAGACAGTTGTGAGCTGCCATGTGGTTGCTGGGAATTGAACCCGGGTCCTTTGGAAGAGCAGTCAGTGCTCTTAACCTCTGAGCCATCTCCCCAGCCCTGCTGTAAGTTTTTATGAGAACATATTTTAGTACTGTGTGGCTTAGTAAGAGAACCAGACCATGAGAGCGGCACTGAGGATGAAAGGCAAAGCTTGATTCGGGGTAGGAACTGCTGGGCTGTCGTCCCCCCCGCGCGCCCCCCCCCCCCCCCCCCCCGTCCTCCCCCCCAGAAGGGAGGGTAGTCCTGGCAAAAAGCAGAGTTTCGGCTTTATAGAGTGGTTTTAGTCAGCGGGAGACCGGAGGGACAGTTAAGGAAAAGGAATTGTCTCAGGCAAAAGGGACTGCAGTAAGCCAAATTTTATGAGGTGGAGTGGGGGGAACTCTGGCTGATAGGACAGCAGGAGGTTATGGCCAAACTGTTCTGCGGAGAGTCTGAGAAATGCGTAATCTTCAGTTTCCATTTCCTGGAAGGGGCGGGTCCCATGTGGGTAATCCATCCTGGTGTCTTAGGTGACTTCATTTTGGGCCAATGATCTGGGCCGCTCCAACAAGTGTAACATTATCAGATATTATAATGCATACCCAAAACTATAATGGCCCTTAAAAAGATAAAAACACACACTGCCTGTGGTGGTGCATGCCTTCAAATCCAGCACCTGAGAGGCAGAGGCAGGCAGATCTCTGAGTTCGAGGCCAGCCTGGTCTGCATAGGGAGTTCCAGGACAGCCAGGGCTACACAGTGAGAGCCTGTCTAAGAAAACAAACAAAAACAAACAAAAAGATGAAAGCACAGCGGGAGTAAACAAGCGCACTTTACCTCTCAGCCTACAACCTGATTGACTGGAAATGAATATATCCCGCCTGTCTTAGTCTCTGTCCTACTGCTATGAAGAGACACCGTGACCATGGCGACTTTTATAAAAGAAAGCATTTACTGGGGGCTTGCTTATAGTTTCAGAGGTTTAGTCCACTGTCATCATTGCAGAAAGCATGGCGGTAGGCGGGCAGATGCTGGAGCAATAGCTGAGAACCACATCCTGAGCCACTGGCAGAAGGACTGAGACTGGGCCTGGTGTGGGCTTTTGAAACATCAAAGCCTACCTCCAGTGTCGCTCCCCTCCAACAAGACCACACCTCCTGGTCCTTAGAATACTCTCAAATAGTGCCATTCCCTGGTGACTAAGCACCCAAATGGACCCCATGGGGGCCATTCCTATTCAAACCACCACACTGCCCCACTATGTATGTATGTACAAGTGCTCTAAGTGACAATATCTGAAGCACATTGGAAGAGAAGGATTCATGTGTCCATGTGATGATATATTGTGTATCCGAATAAACTTTCCTGAGGATCAGAGGACAGAGCCAGCCACTAGATTAGACATAGAGGTCAGGCAGTGGTGACACACACTTTTAATTCTATCACTGGGGAGGCAGAGATCCTTCTGAATCTCTGTGAATTCAAGGCCACACTGGGCTACATGAGATTGATCTGATCCAGTATAGGAGAGAAACAGAGCCAGGCAGTGGCATTTGAGATCTCATGCCTTTGCTTGGGAAGCACACATGCCTTTAATCCCAGGAAGTAATGTGGCAGGACAGAGAAAGGTACATAAGGCATGAGGAAACAGGAACTCTCTCTCTCTAGGCTGAGAATTTCATAGAGGTAAGAACTGGTGGCTGGCTGTTCTGCTTCTCTGATTTTTCAGCTTTCACCCTGATATCTGGCTCTGGGTTTTTTATTAAAAGACCATCTAAAGCTGGGCGGTGGTGGCGCATGCCTTTAATCCCAGCACTTGGGAGGTAGAGGCAGGAGGATCTCTTTGAGTTCGAGGCCAGCCTGGGCTACAGAGCGAGTTCCAGGACAGGCTCCAAAGCTACACAGAGAAACCCTGTCTCGAAAAACCAAAAAAAAAAAAAAAAAGACCATCTAAGATTCTAAGATTTTAACAACATATCCACACTGAAACGGCATTTTGGTTTATTTTGCCTGCTGGGAATTGGTGGGCTGAGACATGACAAGCCAATCTGATCACAGGACAAACAATAGCCAATGTAGTCCATCTGCTGTCCACATCTGGAAGCAAAAGCAGTAATACTGGGATGGTAGCATCAAGTCCAGAGGTTTGCTACAGTTACTAGGAGATATACAAGGATAAAGGTGGCTCAGGAGTTAAGAGTGAATACTGGCCAGGCATGGTGGCACATGCCTCTAGTCCCGGGACTCAGGAGGCAGAGGCAGGCGGATCTCTGTGAGTTAGAAGCCAGGTGCATCTACAAAGTGAGTTCCAGGATAGCCAGAGCTATGTAGAGAGACCCTGTCTCAAACATTTAAAAAAAGAAAAGAAAAAAGAAAAGAGTGAATACTGTTCTTTCAGAGGGCCTGAGTTCAGTTCCCAGAACCCAGAACCCATCCATGTCAGGCAGCTCACAACCTACAACCACCAGTAACTCCAACTCCAAGGGATCTGATATCTGGCCTGGTGTTCTGGCCTCTCCTGGTACTTGAACTCATGTGCAGATATCCACATACATATACACATAATTAAAAATAAAATAAATCTTTTTTTTTTTTCGTTTGAGACAGGGTTTCTTTGTGTAACAGCCCTGGCTATCCTGGAACTCTCTTTGTAAAACAGGCTGGCCTTGAACTCACAGAGATTCGCCTGCCTCTACCTCCCGAGTGCTGGGATCAAAGGCCTGTGCCACCATGGCCCCTGGATAAAATAAATCTTAAACAGGTTCGGGAGTGCACATCTTTAATCCCAGCACTTTGGAGGCTGAGGCAGGTGGGAGTTTGAGGCCAGCCTGGTCTACAGATCGAGTTCTAGTACAGCCAGGACTATGTAGAAGGACTCTGCCACACACTCAGACACACACACACACACACACACACACACACACAAACAAAACAAAAAAAAAAAACACCCAGAAATAAATAAATAAAATAAATCTTGGCCAGGCAGTTGTGGCACATGCCTTTAATCTCAGCAGAGGCTGAGGCCAGGTTGGTCTACAGAGTGAGTTCAAGGACGGCAAGAACTACACAGAGAAACCCTGCCTCAAAAAACCAATAATAATAATAATAATAATAATAATAATAATAATAAAAAATCTTTATAAAGCTATAGTTGAATATAGAATCTTTTTTTAAAAAATTATTTATTATGTATACAGTGTTCTGTCTACACGTATGCCTGTAAACCAGAAGGGGCAACAGATCTCATCACGGATGTTTGTGAGCCACCATGTGGTTGCTGGGAATTGAACTCAGGACCTCTGGAAGAGCAGCCAGTTCTCTTAACCACTGAACCACCTTTCCAGCCCGATTATAGAACTTTAAAAAAATATTTTGTGCCGGGCGGTGGTGGTGCACGCCTTTAAACCCAGCACTCGGGAGGCAGAGCCAGGCGGATCTCTGTGAGTTCGAGGCCAGCCTGGTCTATAGAGCGAGATCCAGGACAGGCACCAACACTACACTGAGAAACCCTGTCTCGAAAAACAAAAACAAGCCGGGCGGTGGTGGCGCACGCCTTTAATCCCAGCACTCGGGAGGCAGAGGCAGGCGGATCTCTGTGAGTTCGAGGCTAGCCTGGGCTACCAAGTGAGTTCCAGGAAAGGCGCAAAGCTACACAGAGAAACCCTGTCTCGAAAAACCAAAAAAAAAAAAAACAAAACAAAAACCAAAAATATTTTGTACGTATGCCTTCATGTATGTCTGTGTACCATATATGTGCAGTGCCTTTGGAGGCCAGAAGAGGGCATCAGACTGCCGGGAACTGGAGTTACAGATGGTTGTAAGATGTCCTGTGGATGCTGGGAACCGAAACCTGGTGCCCTACGGAAGCAGCTAGTGCTCTTAACCTCTGAGCCACGTCTCCAGCCCCACTTACAGAATCTTTGCCAAGTTTCTTAAAGGACAATCAACCCGTGTGTCCGTCTCTCCCTGGGGTGGGTGTGCATCAGATGGAAGTAGGTGAGTAGTGATTTTTCTCTCACACTGGGGTGGAGCTACTGTCCCGCGAGCTCCTTCCTGCCAGCCCTCCCCCCTTTTCCTGGTGGAGTCGGGACAGGATAAAATGAAAGGATGTGCAAAGGGAACAAAACCTCTTACCCTTGGATCTAGATTGCCTTTTGTGCTTACTGACGGAAAACTGCACTGTAGCTGATAAAGCCAAACCTGCCAAAGAGATAATGTGCCTTCTTCCAAAGAAATCTCAAACAAGGATGCTAAAATCAGCAAACTATGCCTCCTCAGGGCCAGAATGTTTGTAAGTTGGGCTCTGCTCTGTTAGCATTCCTCTCCCATCCCTAAATCTAAATTGCACCTCATAAGACCACTGTCTTTTTTTGTTTTTGTTTTTGTTTTTCGAGACAGGGTTTCTCTGTGTAGTTTTGTGCCTTTCCTGGAACTCCCTCTGTAGTCCAGGCTGACCTCGAACTCACAGAGATCCGCCTGCCTCTGCCTCCCGAGTGCTGGGTTTAAAGGAGTGCGCCACAACCGCCCGGTGATAAAACCACTGTCTTTGTGTTCTGTTGCTGTGAAGAGACTCCATGACCACGGCAACTCTCATGAAGGAAAACATTGAATTGGGGCTGGCTTACAGTTTCAGAGGTTTAGTCCATTATCATCATGGCAGGAAGCAGTCAGACACGGTGCTGGTGAAGTAGCTGAGAGTTCTGCATCTGGATCCATAAGCCGCAGGGGGAGAAAGCCACTGGGTCTGACTTGAGCATTTGAAGCCTCAAAGCCCACCCCTAGTAACTCACTTCCTCCACACCTACTCCAACAAGGCCACACCTCCTAATCCTTCTCAAGTGGTGCCACTCCCTGATGACTAAGCATTCAAATATATGAGCTCAGCACAACCACAATCTGTTTCACAAAAGAAAATTCCCCCCTAGTGCTGTGTGGACTCCAGGCTCTCACGTATGCTAAGCATCCACTCTACCACAGAACCATGTCCTGAGGCCCAGAATCCTTTTGTGGCTCTTTGTGTGTGGTATATATATATGAGTGCTCAACCGCGTGTGCACTGCAAATGGAGGACAGACAGTTGGCCTCAGGTGTCCTCCTCTGGCACTCTCATTGTCATGACATTCTGAGCTTGCAGACTTGGCTGGATTTGTGGTCAGTTAGCTCCCCTCCACCCTCAGCACTGTAGTTACAGGTGAGCGCTGCTGCTCCAGGCTTTCAGTGGCTACTCCACACCTGCTCAGCAAAGCACTTAACCCACTGGGCCATCTCTCTAGAGCCCAAAAAACTAAGGGGAAAAAAAATCGTAGGGCTGAGACTGTGGTTCACTTGTTAGAATGCTTACTGAGTATGTTCGAAGCCCTGGGTTCCACCCTCCACATGGTATGAACTGGTGAGCTAGTATGCACCTGTAATCCCAGCATTTGAGAGGGATTGAGGCTGGGGGATCAGAAATTGACTGCCATCATGATTACATATTGAAGCAGAAGTAAGCTTGAGCCAAATAGACCCTGTCTCTAAACCCAAATAAAATAGCTTATATATTTTTAATTTTCAAATTTAAATTCTAAGCTTTAATCTTTAAACTGTGTTGTAAATGCATCCTTTGAGCGATATATATATATGCATGTCTATACACATATATATTCTCTATACATATATACATTCACATTGCCATTGCTTTAATTTTAATTTTTGTTTTTCTGAGACAGGGTTTCTCAGTGTAGCCCTGGCTGTCCTGGAACTCTGTAGACTAGGTTATCCTCGAACTCAGAAATCCTCCTGCCTCTGCTTCCTGAGTGCTGGGATTAAAGACTGAGCCACCACTGCCCGGCTAATAGTCATTGTAAAGACAGCCAATGGCAACCTACACGTATTTCTTGGGCCTTTGGATTGCATATTGTCCTTTTCCTATATAATTTTAATAAACTCACTAACTTGGCTTCGTCTTGGCTGATCCTAAAAGTCAGCCAAGTAGTCAAGGATCCAGCATGAACTGAACAGAGGTCCGTGAGAGGGAAGGGAACTCCTCCTGGAGCTAGTGACACTATAGAGCTGTATCCTCCAGCAAACACCCAGCCTCGCCCTCCTCGTGAACATCCTCATCCCTGTTTTGTGCAACACCAAATTTATCTGCATCCTAATCCTTCGTCTTATTTGCATTCCAACCCAGAGAGATTAAATCTTCTTGAAAGGCATATTTTTAAAATGGTTAATAAAAAAAAAAAAAAAAACTTTTTATGGTTTCTGCAACTTAATTTAAAAATGGCTTCAAGGCTGCAAAATTGGTCTCTGCCATTAATTAATTTTGTAGATCTATCCTTAAAGGTATAAATTATTTTGCAGCCAATAAACGCAACACTATGATAAGTTACCCGAGCGCTTTGACGTACGCTGGGAGCGGGGGAGGATATTTGTCTGCTTACGTCAGCTCTGTTTTTTCCAGGTCCTGGCCTAGCTGGAGCTGTGGGTCCACAGCTGGACCTCTGCTGGGCCTTCCTACTGGCAGTTGGGTGGCCTCCTTGGTCTGCCCTCCTCGTTCAGGGGTGTCACGTGGGCTGATGAGATAATATATGCGAAAGCCTTTGTCCACGGAGAGGCACAGCCGCATGCCAATTGTTGCTGTTGTTACACAAAGCACACTCCAGGGAAACCCTGTGGCCCCTTCTCCACCCCTCCTCCTAGCCCACTAGGCTGGACAGCCCAGGAAACGCTGAGGCTAGACAGCCTCTCCCACGTGGGCCGGAGCCCCTGCTTGGGGGAGGGGCCTTCTCTACTCCCCCCCCACCCCCCCACTCCCCTTCACTCCCAGTAATGGCTTTCCCAGTTCTTCCTGGCTTCAGGGGCCTAACTCCGGAAGGAAATCTCCTCAGTTCCAGTGAAAGTTCTGGGGTTGCAGAAATCATCTACCCCTTGGGCGGCTCCGCAGGGCCCCCTCCCAGCCTCATCCCCTCCCAGTGCCCGCTGGAGCCTGGCTGCCCCGGAAGGATCTGACCGGCAGTTTCCTAGAATTGTCTTGCTGGAGCTCCTCAGTCATCCAGCTCCCCACCCCCTTCCCCACCTCATCTCAGTCTCTCTTCCCCAAAGCCAGCCTCTCTGGATGCTCCAGCCTGGTGTATCACCTCACAGGCCTCTGTAGTAGTTACATCATAGCCTCTCCTTGGGGGGTCTGTCTACAGTTCCTGGGAGGAATTGGGCATGGGAGTTAAAATGGCTACCAGGGCCCACAGAAAGTTGAGAGTGCCGTGGTTGCCAGGACAACCATCTTTCCTTCTACAGCTTCTCATCCGAAGCTTGGCTGGTGAGTGCAAGCACCCTCTCGGTAAATCTCGTCAGCCCTCCAGCCACCTTTGATGTACACAAGAGAAGCGACTGCCTGGTAGCCAGACCTTAAGCCCCTGGTGTCCCACCCTACCGCCAGGTCCCACTTGGCACAGGCTCCAGGAAGAGGCCTGGGGAGGTCAGGGCAGAGGCCTGTCTGCGTTTGATGGATGGTGATGAAGAAATGTCTGGCACTTTGCTTCCCTGTGGGGGAAGTGAAGCTGCCCTTCTCCCCCACATTCCTGCGGGACTGCTTAGGAAGGTGCTAGGTGGCTGGAGCTGGGAAAGGAGGACTCTGGATCCAGCTGAGACTTTATGATTGTTGACAGGTTATCATGTAGTTCAGATTGTCCTCCAACTTCATCTCTCTGGAATGGTGGAATCAGAGGCCTGGATCACCACGAATTCAGTGTTAGAGCAGGAACCTGGGGCTTCATGAATACCTGGCAAGCATTCAGCCAACTGCAAGGGCATTTCCAGCCCTCCTGAGGGGCCGGGGGGGGGGGGGGGGGTGAAGTCACATTTGCCTACACTGCGGACACAGGGAATGGAGTGTAGGGAAGGGGAAGAACCCCATTCCCGCACCACAACTGAGTCTCGAAGGGACCCCTAATGGCCAGTCTAATGGCCCAACAGGTAACGGCACTCGGTGGAAGGAGAGAAGTGAATCCTGAAAGTTGTCCTCCACATATATGCAGTGGATTGTGTGAGCCTGCCCCCTACAACACACACAAAATAAGTAAAAAAAAAAAAATCAAAATCAAAGTAAGATCTAAAACAAAACAAAAGGCTCCATGAGGAGCCAGAAAGATGGCTCAGTGGTTAGCAGCACTGGCTACTAGTCATGGCCCCCCACTGAAGAGGCCCACTTCTCTTGAGAAGGCCCTTGCTGGTGTGGGGAGATAGCGGAGGTGCTGCAGAGCTGACTCAGCAGTTAAGAGCATTTGCTGTTCTCGCAGAGGACCCCGGTTCAGCTCCCAGCCCCCATATGGTGACTCACAACCAACCACCTGTCACTCCAGCTCCAGAAGATCCGATTGCCCTCTTCTGGCCTCTGTACCAGGGTACCAGACATAACACATGTGCACAGACATACAAACAGGCAAAACACTCAATACACACAAAATAAACCTAGAGCTAGGCAGTGGTGGCGCATGTCTTTAATCCCAGCACTCGGGAGGCAGAGGCAGGCGGATCTCTGTGAGTTTGAGGTCAGCCTGGGCTACAGAGTGAGTTCTAGGACAACCAGGGCTACACCGAGAAACCCTGTCTTGAAAAAGCCAAAACCAAAACAAAACTTAAAAAATGTCCTTGTAAACCTTGAACTCACTATGTGACCCAGGATGACCTTGAATTTATGATTTTCCTTCCTCCACCTCCAAGACAGAACCCAGAGTTTGATGCACCGCAGGGAAGCCCTCTATCAGCTGAACCACATCCCCAACCTCTTTATTAGACCTTTTCTGAGACAAGGTCTTGGGCTGGCTTGGAATGTAGCCCAGTGGGGCCTTACCCTCCCAGCAATCTTCCTGATTCGGCCTCCAAAATGTTGGGATTACAGGTGTGAGCCAACATCTAGGGCCAGTTTATTTTTTTGAGATGAGCTAGCTTATTAAGTTGTCCAGGCTGGCCTTGAACCTTTGATGTTCCTGTGTCGGCCTCAGTAAGTGGTTAGGACTACGGGCCTGCCTCTTTTTAATTTTTAACAAGGCCAGCGTCAACAAACACAACCTACGTAAACAAAAGTTAGTTGGGACTCTTAAAAGTTTAGCACTGCTGGGAAATTCTGTGGTCTCTTCGATTAAGTAGTGTAAAATTTGTAACCACAACAAAAAAGAAACAAAAGTTGAAGGCGACTCTTTTGGAAGCCGAGAAAGAACGTGACTGTTTCCCAGCAACCCCGTTCCCCGTTCCCCGCAAGAAGAGACTGTTCATAGGAAGAAAGACTTTAATGGTTTTTGCTCATAGGAGAAGCAAGGCATGGAGACCACAGCCCTTCTTCTCCCTGGTGCACTGTGTGCAAGGTCTGTGGGGTGGGGTGGGGTGGGAGTGAGGGGAGGATTTGTGACCCGTGACTGCTCACCTCCTGCAAACGCCTGCCTAGAGTCTCTTTTTCAATTTCCCTCAGGTGGCGATTTCCCTCCCTATAAAAGTTACAGTGGCGCAGAGTTGAGGGGGGGACAAGGAGTCAGTCTCCTTCCCAACCTTGGCAGCCGAGGAAGGGTGGGACAGGGTACGTGTGCTACCGGGAGTGTGCCACCGGGAGTGACTGTGTATTTCAGTCAGCCCTGTGAGTTTCAGGGGGTCCCCTCCAGGCCCCACCATCTCCATCCTCTCTCAGAGGTCACAGCTGGTGACTGCTGGAACACAGCTCAGGTCCCTAATCTTTCTGCAGTGGTTCGGCTGCTGTGGGAGAGGTGGAAGCTGGGCGCCTCTGTCATCTCCGGCGCAGGGAAGGGAGGTGAGGCGAGGGACAGCAGGAGATTTCGGTCAGCCTCGTGTGCTACACCCCCGCTCCCCCAGGAGCCAATAGGTCCGAACCTTGCCTTTGCCCTGGAAAAAAATAACAAGAGGAGGCTGGGTAGGGAACGGCACATCTGCTTGCCCAAGTCACTTGAGAACCTTAAGGACGGGAGTGGCCTTGGGGTCCTCTGGGGTCTAGATCGATTCCTTTTCTACCTTCATTTCCACATCCCCTCGAAGCTCCAGCTCAAAACCATCAAACTCCTCCAGCACAGCCTTGGTCTCAGAAGACAAGTGGATCTTGAGGGCTGGAGAGGACAGGGGTGGAGGAAGTTGAGGAGTGCCGGGGTGGGAGCAGCGTGGGGGTGGGGTGGGGGGGCAGGCGGATACGACTGGGAATGTGGCTGGATAGCAAAGGCTTCCTTTAGCTCAGGAAGTCCTAGACTGTCCTTGTAAAGTGTGACTACACAATCTGGGTTCTCTACAAGAGCAGTATGTGCTCTTAACTGCTGAGCCAACACTCTGGCCCTTCCAGGCCCTCTTCACCTCTCTTTTGAGATAAGATCTCCTTACTTAAACTGACTTTTACCTCCTGATCTTCCTGCCTCCACCCCCATGTGCTGGGGTGACAGGCAAACATCAAGTCTGGTTTATATGGTGTCAGGGATTGAACCCAGGGCTTTCTGCTGCTGGGCAAGCACTCTAAGGACTAAGTTATTCTCTCAACTCGCTGGACATCCCCCCCCCCCCCCCCGACAGAGTTTCTCTGTGTAGTTTTGGTGCCTGTCCTGAAATTCACTCTGTAGCCCAGGCTGGCCTCAAATTCACAGAGATCCGCCTGGCTCTGGGATTAAAGGCGTGCACTACCGCCGCCCGGCTCCCTGGACCTCTTTTAAGCCATCAATTGGCAGATGAGATGCAAGGCTACCATACTGTACCTATGGATTACAGAGCATCTTTGTGACTGTGGAAAACACTATCGCACGACATTGCTTTTGAGACTCAGCCAGCTCCCGAAGGGGTGCACAGCACTGGTTAGGAACCCACACTGCAGATGCTGCTCTAACTCTAACTGCAGAGGGGCTCAGCTTGGACTCCTCAGGTAACTAAGATAAACAGGCACCAAAACTACACAGAGAAACCCTGTCTCCCTAGTTGGTAAAAGGCTGACAGCGACAGTGCTCATTTCAAAGGGTGGGTGCTATATGGAGTTAACCCCACTCTCATTCACCTGGCTTAGATTTCCAGCACCTCAAATAAGCAGATAAAGCACCTACAAAGTATCTGGACACAGTGTGGCACACAGGAAACACTATGTCAGTTGTTGTGATCAGTTACTTGACTCAATATTGTGTGTGTTTGCCGTGCGCACACGGCAGCACACATACATGTGCACACACCTGGAGGCAGAGATGAATTTCGGATTTCCTGTCACTCTCCACTTTGACACAGGGTCTCACTGAGTCTGAGCCTTACTGTGGTGATCCCTGTTTCGGCTAGACTTAGCTGGCCGTGAACTCCAGGAATCTACCTGTTTCCATCCCTCCAGGCAGTGCTGGGGTTACACGCTCTAGTGCCCATCTGGGGATCCAAACTCAAGTCCTCATGCTTGAATAACCAGCATTGTACCCAGTGAGCCATCTCTAGACGCCCTGCTCCACCACTACACATACATCGTTTTGTGAAAGGTAGTTTCACTCTGTGGACAAGGCTAGCCTGAAACTTGGACTCCTCCTGCCCCAGCCTCCCTGAGTGCTGGGGTTATAGGAATGCACCACCTGCAGGGAGACTCCCTTTTTATGGCAGGAGGTCAGTGAGGACCCACTGTTCCCACATTCTTTCTGAAGCTACTCTGACCTGTGTCTTCATGGTATCCTGTGTTGCTGACCCACTTCTGAGAATGTGCTCTGTGAAAAATGATCTAAGAGTGAAGTTCTTTCCACATCAGCCCCAAACAGAGGTGCAAACCTTAGCAGCTGAACAGGATGTCTTTGGGCTTTGGGTCAGGTGAGGGTCACATGGCCTTCTCAGCTTGCCCAATCTGGAGGCAGGGAGTTGCTGGATAACTATTTACTTAATTGAATTGTGTCAAATACAGCAGGGAATTGTCTGTAATTCTAGCACTTGGGAGGCTGGGAGGAAGCAACTAGGGTCAGCCCAGACCCTAGCAAATTCATAGCAAAATAACAAAACCAAACCAAATACAACTGGGCAAGGTGGTACAATCCTGTGATCTCAGCGCTCAGGTGAGGATCAGGGCTCAAGTCAGCCTTGGCAACTTGAGATACTATTCACAAACAACAAACACCTAGCAGGCAAAAATAGAGGGAACAGGAGGCAAGACCAAGGGGCGGGGTAGAAACAAGCATTTATTAGATGCCTACTGACTACCCAGAGCTGTGCTAGATCTTTTACAGCCCGCAAACAGGAATACTGTATGTAGAAGTAGCTGAGGCCCAGAAAAGATGAATGCCAATTTTATACTGCATTCTCTCATAAGTCTTTACATTTTAAACTACATTTATTTATGTATCGTGGGTGGAGAGGACATTTTTGGACATCGTGTGTGTGGGTGGTTTTTTTTTGTTGTTGTTGTTGTTGTTGTTTTTTTCTTCAAGACAGGGTTTCTCTGTGTAGTTTTGGTGCCTGGCCTGGATCTTGCTCTGTAGACCAGGCTGTTTTTTGTTTTGTTTTCAAGACAGTGTCTCACTAGGTAGCGCTGGCTGTCCTGGAACTCACTGTATAGATCAGATTGGCCTTGAACTCAGGTATCTGCCTGTCTCTGCCTCCTGAGAACTGGGACTAAAGATGTGCTCCAACACTCCTGGCATATTGTGGTATTTATTTATTTATTTGGTTTTTTGAGACAGGGTTTCTCTGTGTAGCTTTGGCTGTCCTGGAACTCGCTCTGTAGTCCAGGCTGGCCTCCAACTCACAGAGATCCACCTGGCTCTGCCTCCCGAGTGCTGGGATTAAAAGCACGCACCACCACCGCCTGACCTCATTCATCTATTGTATGTGTACATATGTATGTGGGTATGTGGTGAGTATATGGAGGTCAGAGGGACAACTTGTGAGAATCCATTCTCCCCTGGAACCATGTGGGTCTCAAGGATCAACCTCAGGTCATCAGGCTTGGCCAGCAAGCACCTTAACTCACTGAGCACCTCACCAGCAAAACACCTATCTTTGTGGGTATATGAGCACATTCAATACTTTATTATTATAAAATAGGCTTTGTTTTCCAGGCTGGTGGCTTAGGCCTGTAATCCCAGCTACTGAGAGACTACAGCAAGAAAATTATATAAGTTCAAGACCAGCCTGAAGACCAGCCTGAGCAACTTAATGAGATCCACATTAAAATAAAGAATATAAATATCTTCTATCACATACCTCAGTGTCAGGGCACTTGTTAAATCTCTAATGCCACACACAGAGGGAAAAGGGGATTGTGTTAGATTGTGTTGCTCAGTTGTAGGCTAATGAAAGTGCCTTGAAAACAATTCAGGTACCTAACTAAGCTATGATGTTCGTGGGTAAGGTGGGCTTAGTGCATTTTCAATCCACTGTGTGTATACTCACACACACACACACACACACACACACACACACACAGAGCAATAGCCTAGATTTACAATGTGGGGGATGTGTGCGTTATGAAAAGGCAGTGTGGGAGGAGAGAAGGGCTGGAGCTAGCTGAGAAACTAGGTAGGCATAAGCAGCAGGAAGCCTTTGCCAGCCGCCTTTCTCATTCCCTCTAGGAGGGACATTCTACTACCTTCTCCATTGGACTCCATTCTTGAAGCTGTGTTGACTGTGTCTCCAAAGAGGCAGTATCGGGGCATCTTCAGCCCTACAACACCAGCACACACAGGACCTGTGGGGGGGCGGGGGAAAAGAAACCCAGGGATGTTAGAGGAGGTAGGTGGGCACTCCAGGAGAGGTAGGAGTTGGGATATGTGGTCCCAGGATGTGTAAGGAAAGGCAGGGGATAAGGGGACTAGAAGCAAGGACAACCGCTCGTTCCCTAGTTTTAGCCTCCTGGATCTGACTCCGGATGCCTTCTGTGGGCTGACCTGTGTGGATGCCAATGCGCAAGCGCAGCTGCTCCTGGGGCCTATGGCGGATGCGGAAGGAGCGTACAGCATCCAGCAGAGCAAGCGCCATTCGGGCCACCTCTCGGGCGTGGAGCTGTCCATTCCGTACTGGGAGCCCTGACACCACCATGTAAGCGTCACCAATGGTCTCCACCTGTGGGGCGTGGCGTGAGAATGAGGGACAGGAGGACTGGAGCTTTCCCTGTGCTGGTGAGCCTGCCAATCCATGTTCACTGTCTGTCAATCTGTCCCTATCAACCCGCCTGTCACTGTACATCCTCCATCCCCAGTTTCTCTGTCTGTTCCTGGGTCCCCTGTGTCTCTTTGCCCATGTCCTTGGTCTTTGTTTTCTTTTTTCTTTTGGTTTTTTGAGACAGGGTTTCTCTGTGTAGCTCTCTCTGTCTTGGAACTCACTACGTAGACCAGGCTGGCCTTGAACTCACAGAGACATGCCTGCCTCTGCCTCCCGAGTGCTGGGTTTAAAGGCATGACCACTGTCTGGCCTTTTTTTTTTTTTTTCCATCCAGTGTACCCCTCTGAACATTTTTTTGACTCTGTCCACGTCTGCCTGTCCTTCCTGTACCTACTCACACCCTCACCTTGTACACATCAAAGTTGTCTATGACAGCATCAAAACAGGTATACAGATCATTGAGCAGGGTCACCACCTGGAAGGCAAGGGATGCCAAGAGAAACGGGGAATGTGGGTTCCCAGCAGGGACAAATGGGGAGTGCTAACCAGAAGGCCAAGCTGACCCTACCTGGCCCGCGGCCGAACCCCACTTACCTGCATGGGTGTGCTCTCTGCCGAAAGCGCTGTGAAGCCCACGATATCACTGAAGTAGATGGTAACACTGTCAAAGGCCTCCGCCTGGACTGTCTCGCCTCTCTTCAGCTGCTCAGCCACAGAGCTGAGGGGTGAGGGCAGGTAGAGACCGGAAGGTGAGGTGGGGTGGGGGAGTGGGCTATGTGATCGTGTGCATGTGCGTGTGTGCAGGCATGGGAATGCTCGCGTCCACAGTCCAGCACTCACTGAGGCAGAATCTGGTAGAGCAAGGCCTCAGCTTTGCGCTTCTCCTCCAGGTAAGCCTGTGTCCTCTCCTCTACCAGTTCCTCCAGGTTGTTCGCGTACTGCTCCATCCGTGACAGCAGGTTGTCCAGGATATTGCTGCTATTCTCCCTGAGGGCCGTGGGGCATGTGGGGGCACAGATGAGATGATTGGTCCTGCCTGGCAGTGCCCACGTTCAGGCACTTACCACTTTTTTCCCCCCTTTGAGACAGGGTCTCTCTAAACAGTCCTGGCCTCGAACCCACAGACATCCACCTGCCTCGGAGCCGAGCTGGGTATCTTATTTATCCTTATTGAGCACAAGTGAGTCGGAAGGAGGTGGAGAGGAAGTGAGACAGGATGAGTTGAGGAGAGTGATGGGCACACAGGCAGCCGAGAGACATGTCTGGGAGACTAGGCCCCAGTGGGCCGGAGGGAAGGGCTGGGGTAGGGACTTGGAGTAGGATTGAGACTAAGGGGGGAGGTGGGAAGAGGCTGGGGAATCTGGACCATCTACACACTTATTTATCGTAAGTCTGGGGGTCAGTGTAGGGCTGAGGGCAGGAAGGGTGTGGAGTGTCAATGTTGGTAGAGGAAAGAACTGTGAACGGTAGAGAGCTGTGGGGACAGCCAAGTTATACACATAGGCAGATGCCTGTGAGGCTGTGATGGGCCGCAGTGGGCTCCCTCTGCCACCGTAGAAACAGATTTCAGGCCGGCTTTATGGTGGTAGTGGTGGGAAGAGACCACTAACTTGTTAAACTTTCGTAGCGCCAGGCGGATCTGCTGGAAGGGTGGCCGCTCCTGTGGGTCCTCTGCCCAGCACCTCTGCATCAGCTGCCCCAGTTCCTCTAGGTGGCTCTGCAGAGCCATGGAGGGTCGGAATGGGGGCTGCTCACCCCGAGTCACACGCTCAATGATCTCTGTGTGGGAAGGGGTATGCACTGAAGAGTGGTATTATCCAGGGCCTAGTTGGACAACCAGCTGGGGCAGGTGGGACAAGTCCAGAGCACAGAGTGGACTGGTCACTGTCAGCCATGGAGCAAAGGACGGTGGTTGACTCCCCACTCCAGAAGGAAGGGTAGGGGTGTTTGCAGGGGTTCCCTCTCTGGGGATGGGTTAGTCGAGATTGGCTGGGGTATAGGCCACATGATCCTCACCTTTCGGGCTGAGGTCCAAACCTTCCACATGGAAGACCCCACTCCTGAGGGCAATCTCCTGAAGGATGATGCCAAAGCTGTATACGTCACCAGCTTGGGAGCCACGGGCAGGCGGGGAGGCCATTCTCAGGAGCTCAGGGGCGGTCCACAATTTTTCTGTGGATCAGAGGTGAGGAGTCAGAGAAGGAGAGCCCCCAAAGTAAAGGATAAGGTACTTTACATTCTGATAGGAAAACTAGCAGATGACTATCATATCTCATGGGTAATAAGTGCAATAATAAAAGTAAGAAAGCATGGTCCTATAATGCTGAGAAAAGAAAGCATTGGACAGTCTAAGATTAGCTGGGAACAAGGCAGTGGCGAGCCCTCCTGTGGACACTGCACAGCGCCGAGAACCAGAGGACTAGAGACCGCTTAGTCTGACCTCTTTAACCAATGAAGGTTGAGCCTCGAGGTGAGAGATGTACCCACGTCCAACAGAGGCTCGGCCTCACTTGCCCCTTCTCAGCTGTGTTGGCAGCAAAAGCCTAGGGGTCAAGAGTCAGGCTCACTGGCGAAGAGGGTGTGTCCTTGCTCTGGCTCCGGGTCTCTGAAGCTCTCGAGCCCATAGTCCGTGATCTTTAACACAAAGCGCCCATCTACCACGCAGTTGGACGACTTGAGGTTCCCATGGGAACAAATGGCCCCATTGTGTAGAAAGAGCATTCCCTGGGAAATTTAGGAAGGCAGAGGGCTTGGGCACGAATGTGACTTCCAACCGTGCCCAGCCCTTGCCTGGCATCCAGTGAGCTCCTCTGGACTCACCTTGACAATGTCATTGGTGAGTGAGTACCGAAACATCCAGTCCAGAGTTATACTCTCATTCTCTAGAATGTCCTGCTGGGGCAGCAAGAGTCAGAACCCCCTGGGCGTAGGAGGAGGGCACAAGGGAGCTACTGGCATAAACTGGTATAACAGGACACTTGGATTCACTCTAGTGCCATTACCATGCCTTCCCCCCCACCCCCCGACCCCGATCCCCCCCCCACTCCCATTTACAGAGAGGGCTGAGAAAAGCCAGAAAGAAGGAAGGCTTGTCTAGACTCATAGGGTCAGTGGGGTAAGAGCCAAGCTTCCTGACACACATACCTCCTTGTTCCACTCACCTGTAGGCTCCCACGGGGACAGTACTCTGTGAGGATACAGATGTTCGGGGGGTCGGTACAGGCACCCACAAACCTGGTCAAGTGTTCATTCTGCACATCTCGCATCTGCAGGTTGGGACGGCGTCAAGGCCCTTGGCAGAGGCTTCACACCTCACCAAGTCACGTGTTTGCTAACATGTCCTTGCTCAGAATCTGCTCCCTAACCTCTCATCCTGCAGGCTGTCTACCTGTGGGGACAACACATCTGGACCCGGAAGGACCCAGTGATCCGCTCATAACTGACCTCCCTCTTCCTACCCACACGACTCAGGGCCCATCCCAGATCTACAGATCCATCCATAATCAGTTGTTGGCCAACTCTCTTGGAGTACCCAGGGGTCCCTCCCCAGGCCACGGCCTCACTCCCCTACGTTACATGCTTAAGTTCAAACAGGACTTTTCGTGTCAGCTCAATGCGTTTCCGGTTCACACGTTTCACAGCCACGAGGTTGCCCTGAGCAAGAAATGGAGATGTGTTGTGCAGGGTATGGCCTGAGACACCCCCCTCCCCAACTGCTTCTGAAAGCCCATCCATGACCCCAGGTCCTTACCTCGTTCTAAAAGCCCACCCCTGTCCTCTGGTGGCCCACCTCAGAACCATCTCTTAGTTCTCAGAGCACACTGGGATCCACCTGGGTCCCAAGGATCAACAGTCTTTCTTTCCTCAGACCTACCTTATAGTATGCTGTCTTGGCAAAGACTTGGAACTGGCCCTCTGTGGTCAGAAGGGAGCCATAATTGGAACCTCGCTGCAGAGAGGAACAACAGACTGCATGCTCAGCCCCGGGGGCCAGTCTGCATCCCAGAAATTCTACATTCAATTACACTGCCCCTTATCTGTGTCACCCTCCTGAGATGGGGGTATCACTCTTTAGCCCAGGCTGCCCTGGAACTCCTAGCAATGCTACTCTCTCAGCCTCCCAAGGTAGGATTAAAGGTGTGAGCCACCGAGGCTAGCTCTCACCCTCCTTTATGTAGTATGTTAGACTCATGGCTGTGTATTCACTTAGACCTTTGACCTTTGAAATAGCCCTGTCAGGGAGGCTGTAGCTGCAACCCTCATCTGAGACAATGTCAGAGATAGCAAGTGAAGGCAGAACTGGGAGTAGACTTCTTTTGTTTGGTTTTGCTTTTATTATTATTTTTAATTTATTATTATTATTATTATTATTATTATTTTGAGACAGAGTTTCTTTGTGTAGCCTTGGCTGTCCTGGATCTCACGCTGTAGACCAGGCTGGCCTTCAACTCACAGAGATTGCCTGCCTCTGCCTCCCGAGTGCTGGATTAAAGGCATGCGCCACCACCACCGGATTTGGTTTTCTAAAACAGAGGGTCTCCTTCTGTAGCACAGGCTAGCCTCAGACCTGAAGCAATCTTCCTGTCTTAACTTCCCAAGTCCTGATTCCAGGTGCGAGTCCAGCTTAAGATCACCTTCTACTTACTCATCAGGCATCACCCTTGGTACTCAACTACTCCCATCCTCCAGGGACAACGGTGTTCTCACCCCGCTCAGGGACAGCCGGCTGCCAGCGCTTCGAAGATGCCTCTCCAGGCTGCTGGGCTGCAAGTCCTCCCAGCGCACACGCCACAACTCTGAGGCCAGCTCCTTCTCCAACTGCATCTTCCTGGGATGTGAAGTCTGCACCTGAGCCGCTGGCCCCGTTGGGGTGCACAGCAGCCCCTCAGAGCCCTGGGACATTTCATGTGCTAAGAGATGAGTGAGGGAGTCCTGTTCTCTGAACTAAGAGTTGGGAGGCCTGGGGCCTGAGGGAAATTCTACCTCACAGGAGATCCAGGTAGTCACTTCAGTTTCTTCTTTTGGAAACTGGAGGCCTCTATATTGACTTTTACTTCATTTTTTTTTTTTTTTTTTTTTTTTGAGACAGGTCTCACAATGGAGCCCTGGCTGTCCTAGAGCTCACTCTGTAGACCAGGCTGGCCTCAAACTCACAGAGATCCACCTGCCTCTGCCTCCTGAGTGCTGGGATTAAAGCGTGCACTACCACAGCCAACTTCTACTTCATTCTTGGTTTTTTGTTTGTTTGTTTTTTGAGAGAGGGTTTCTCTGTGTAACAGTCCTGGCTGTGCTGGAGCTCCCTTTGTAGCCCAGGCTGGCCTAGAACTCACAGAGATCTGCCTGCCTCTTCTTCTTGAGTGTTGGGATTAAAGCATTCGCCACCAGTGCCTGGCTACGTCATTCTCAGTTATTACACGGATGAAATGTTGTCCTGAGTATGTAAGTGCCTGGTGCACAGTTTGTGCTCAGTCAGCACTGCTCTTCCCTCTCTTTCCTGTTTCCTTATCCTGCCCTGGACTTTCATTTCCACATGCACTGGAAGGCAGGAGTGGGCTCGCTCACACCTCTTTTCCAGTTCAGGGTCATCACCTGGCCCACAGCAGGCTTCATCATTCAGGGCCAGCTACCTTGGGCCAGTACCTGAAGGTTTTGAACTGCTTTCCATCTGGCCTCAGCAGAAGATGCCGGTTCCACATCAATGTCCCCTCTGCTATGATGCCATTCCCAACTTCTCTGTTCCCTCTGAGTTCCTAGATAGGGCTTTGTAGCTATAACCCAACCTGAACCAACCTGACTGCTCCATCCTTCCCAGACTCCAATCTGGAGCTTCTGCCTCCTCCCTGAGGGAATGAAATAAGTATTCTTTTCCCCAGTGAGGCTCCTTCCCAGGCCTCTTCTCCTCCTGCTCCCTTCTCTGTGCTCCCAAGTCTCCCCAGCCTCACCTAGTCCCCAACTTACCTGTATATGAAGAAGGACACAATCAGAAAGCTAATGAGAGAGAGGCTGCCCACCAACGCCAGAACCTCCAGTGTGGAAAAGTGGTCTGTGGGAGGGCCCATGTTGTAGAAGAGAGACGGGGTTAGACAACAGGGAAGGGAATCGTCTAATAGTCTAACAGATGACAAATGAAGGCAGTTTCAGTCAGGCAGAAGGCCTCCAACTCCCCAGGGAGGAGCCAGTGTCTCCACAACAGGACTTTGGAAGCATGGGCCAGTCACCTTGGTTGCAGGCTGGGTCCTCATTGTCAAAGCCACACTTAGGGATGTCAGGAGGTGGGTATCCCAGCGGCCAGTATAATTTGCGTTCTGACACAGCCATCAGCTCCTGGGAAGTCCCATTATAGTTCAGGACGACCTGAGGGAGATCAGGAGTGGTGAGTGCCTGTAGCCTCTGAACCATCCTGCCTCCTGCTTGTCAATCTCTGTTTCTAGGACCTGTCTCTGGGCTACCAACTACTCACCAGGCTCCTGCTGGGACTATCCAGAGAGTTCAAATCTATGCCCAAAGCATTAAGGGGCAAAAAACTTGAACACTAAAAGGCTTTGTAGAGAAGTACCCATAGGAAATCCCATTGGAAACCCCAACTGTATACTCAGGAAGTTTCGCATTGGTTGCAAGACAGAAACACCTCAGTCTACACTTGCAGGACTAATCCCTGTATGTCTCTTTCAGGCCTTCACTGGTAGATCTGATTCTCGGTGCCTTTGACCTCTGTCCCTTCCTGTCCCTGATGCGTTTACATAGTTGCACACATGCCTTCTTCTTGGCTCTGAGTGCCTGTCTCTGCTAGGATGGGGTCCCAGCTGTCTTAGGAACTCCTCAAGGGAAGGATTCTGTTCTCTCTTCAGACCCGGAGTTCCCTGTGCATCCTGATCATTTTGGTTGCTCCCTAGACTGAGGAGTTGAAACCTGCCTTATCCAGTATTCTCATACCTGGCAGGGATGCTGGGGAGAGGGGGAAGGGGGGTAGGAGGATGAGACACCATTCCTGCCTGGCACTGTCTTCTTCGTGCATGCATGAACTTACCCTGAAGGCTCCTGTTTCTGGATCCATATCCCAGAGGGAGAAGTCGGTCTCCCGATCTCCATTGCTATCAATTTTCAGGCATCCTGTCACACCTAGGGACATAGGGGAGAAAAGCTGTGTTCTGAAACAATGGAGGTTCAGAGACACCTCACTTCACGCCAACCATCTCTCTCTCTCAAGATAGAGACAGAGATGTAGACACAAATATGGACACATGCGTAATGGTGAAAAGGACAGCTATGTTGGCGGTGGGAGTGGCAGGTTAGGCACACAGAATTTTATGGAACTTAGGAGACTGGCTGGACAGCAGGCCTTTTGTGGTCTCCTGCTGGGGCACCTGGGGCTCCCTCTCTCTTCCACCGCCAAAGCGGCCCATTCCAGTTAATTCTAGGCCCTGACCTTGGAAGCTTCGGTTCCACATCCGCTGAGTGATGTCCTCCCCGTCAGTGACAGTTCCCCCCTGTGCCAGAGTCTCTGTCACTGCCCGGACATAGAGCAGGAGCCCATCATGGAAGGATGCTGGGATGATATTCTCCTGTAGAAGCAAGCAGAGCTCAGACAGGACAGAGAGTGACAAAGTGTAGTGCTGTGGGTAGGGAACTGGGGGGTACTGGGAGCTTGGAAGAGGATACAGAAAACAACCATATTCCACAGAGATGTGATGCTTAACAGATACATTTGCATCTACCATTGCTCCCCACTCGGAGTCATGTTAGGTAGACAGGGCAGGATATGTCATTCCTACTTCCCTGATGAGGACTTTAGGTTCAAGGGTTGATTTACCATTGACTCCCTCCACCATCAAGAGAGAAACAGAAATAATAGGAAGAAGAGGAGATGGAATAATGGAATGCCTGAGAGAGTAGGATAGAATGGCAGAGCCATGAATTAGGGTCTGGAGATCCACTCTGGTGGTTCCTAGGACCCCCTCTTACCAGGCCATCCTGTATGGTGAAGTTGAATTGCTTGTCAGCCAAGAGTTTTAGCTGCTTCAGAAAGTCCAGGTACTCAGGATTATCCGGCTCTTTGTAAGTAATGATTTTGGCAGCCTGAGGAAGGAATCCATGAAAAGGGGAGCCCTAGGAGTTGACCCCAGTCCCCCCTGTATCCTGGGGACCCAATCATCTGGGGTCCCACCTCCCAGCCCAGCCTCTTTGTTTAGGTCAAGATCAAACTGAATGACTGTGTGTGGTAGCACACACCTTTAAACCTAGCACCCAGGAGGCAGAAGCAAGAGAATCTGAGTTTGAGGCCAGCCTGGTCTGTATAGTGAGTTCCAGGACAACAACCAGGAATAATACATAGAGAGACCCTGGCTCAAAACCAACGAACAAAAACAAAAAGTAAACAATAAATATTAAATTAGAAAAAGATCAAATTGAACCCTGTGTCCTTTATGAGGTGGCCTCCATGCTTGAGCAAAAGATTCAAGAACTGTCTAGTTCATGGGTCTTTAAGATCCTCCTACTTCAGATCCATTCTATTACCTGTTTAGCCTCCTGATTTTGAAGCCCCCAAATCCCATGGAGTTCATTGTACAACTCTCTGACTATCCAAAACCTGTTTTCTGGAATCATTTCAGACATGTAGGGGCATAGTGCCCAGAAATGATGTGTCAACAACCCCAGCACTCACCTGAAAGGCCTGGCGGGCACTGCTGTCCTGCCCATCTCCTCTTTCCCAGGGCTTTTGGGGAGCAGGGCCGTGAGCACCCTGAAGGCTTTGCCCAAACACATCCAAGTGGAAGAAAACATAGTCCTCCCCAGTCAGGCCGGCATCCATGGCCAGAAGCATCAGGGCCCTGAAGGCGTCCGGAGAACTGCAGATATAGATAACTGGAGGGAAAGAAGGAGAAGGGTAGGGGTGAGGGAGAGAGGAAGAAGGAAGGAGGGAGAGAGGGAGGGGGGCACACACGAATGAACACACAAGGCATTGCAAGGGAGGGAATTCTGAGTTTGTAGTCTTTAAATGGCACCAACTCCTGGCGCAGTCTGGGCCTTGGCAAGAGACCGTGAAAGATGGGGGAAGAAGGTGTGCAGAGCAGGGAGGGAGAGAGAGAGGTGGGAGGAGGGAACAGAAGGTGGGGGGCCAAGAGCGCAGGAAGAATCAGAGAACGGCCAGCGGGAGAAGGACCCCGAGAGCTCGTGTAGGAGCAATAGAAGCAACTGGAGGAGAGAGAACGTGGTAGTGTAGAGCGAAAACAGGAGGAAGAAAAGCCGGGCACCAAGCAGAGGATGCAGTAGCGCTAGAACTAGGCCCTTCCGCGCTTAACTCAGGAAAAGTCCGCGGCAGGAAGGTCACGGGGAGACTGGAGGAAAGGGGTGGGGGTGGGGGAGAGGGTAGGAATGCAAACCCGGCGCCGAAGGGTTGTAAGAGAGGGAACTAGAAACTCCGAGGTGGGAAAGTCGTGTTGGGCAAGACTCTAAGAGAAACAGCCAGGGGGATGCCTGGCTCCCAAAGGAGGGAGAAATGCCAGGCCCTGGACAGGCCCGAGAGAAGGCCGCGAGAGCCAGGGGTCCGAGTGGGTGCCCGCCTCACCTCTGCCCTTGCGCCGCACGGCCCGCAGTAGCTTGGTGTAGTGGTCGGGGTCGCCCTCGACGAACTCCTGGTGATGCACTGTGATGTTGAGGCGCTCACGCACCCGCATGTACAGCCCCTCCACTATGAAGAAGCAAGGCCGGTCGTCGCCCAGCCGATCCGCGTAGAGCACCAGCGCCTGGTGCTCCCAGCCCAGCCGTCGATGCAGCGCAGCCACGAAATCGCCCAGCTTGACGTGGCTGGGCCCCGCGCGCGTAGTCAGCGCGTACTCGTTCTTGACCCCGATGCCCAGAGCCGGGGCGCCGGCGGTCAGCAGCGGCACCCGCCAATGCGCGGTGAAGCGCCCCACTGGGGCAGCGGAGTACACGCAGCCGGGGCCCAGGAACATCGCGGGGCTGTGCTCCCACTTGAGGTCCACCGCGGCCAGCGGTGCAGCGGTGTCGGAGCAGACGCCCGCCGCGTTCTCGCTGCTGCCCAGCACCATGCGGACCGTCCAGCCCGGCAGCAAGTCCGGCTGCGCCTTCACCTTCTCGAGAGCCAGTTCCACGGCCGGCCCCACGCGCGCCCACGACCACGGGTATGAGGTGTTGGCCAGCGGCAACACCACGGCCACCGTCAGGTCCCCCGCGTGCCCGCCCCGGAGCAGCAGCAGAGGTGGCAGCAACAGCAGCGCCCGCAGGCGCGGACGGACGCGTCGGGAGCCGGGCATGGCCTCAGCGAGCGCAACGGCGGCGGGACAGCGCTGTCACCATGTTCTGCTCGCAGTCCTGGGGCTCAGGGGCGAATCGCGGACATCCAGAGAGCCAGAGCAAGAGCGAGGGCCGGGGTGGGTCGCAGCCGCACCCCCGAGAGCACGCTGCCTGGCGGGGCTGCGACGGTCCGGTCGTCTAGGAAGCGCGCTAAGCTGGGCGCGTCCGGGAGCGGAGGGCGCCTCGGAGCAGGTGGGAGCGGGCGCAGCACCCGAAGGGAGTCGGTGGAGAGCGAGCGAGCGAGCGAGAGGGTGATCCGGAGAGAGCGAGGCGAGAGGGAGCGCCAGCGAGGAAAGGGGAGTGTGCGCTCGCGCTTGCCCCAGGAGTGTGCCAGAAGGGGCGTCCGGCTGGCTCAAGTCTCCGGCCGTTCCGGAGGCGGGAGGGGGGGACGGGGGACGGGACCACAAGGTCCCGAACCAGGCAGCGAATCCTCCCCTCCCAGATTCGGTGACAAGAAAGCCCAGGGAGCCAATCCCGGCTCTTTAACTCCTTCTGCCCAGCCTAGGCTACGGCTGGCCCCCACCCAGGCGTGCGCGTGGTTATTGCTGACCCTCTTCCCTCCGCGTTGCCACTGTGCGAGGTTTCCCTCCCCTGGCAGCCCCCGCGGGCGGGGCGCACAGGCCGTGGGGAGAGCAAGGCTGAAGAGGGAGACGTAAGGAAGCTGCTCCCCGGCCCTGGCGCCCCTCCTGGGCTCTCCTCTCCTACCTGGCTCCTTCTGGGGAAGAGGGAAAGAGAGGCTTGTTTGGATCTCGGCCGGGAAAGGTGTGTGTGGCTTGTAGGAGTTTGGGAGGGTTTCTGGAAAAGGCAACCAAGTGGAGGCGAGCCAGAGTCCGGGTTACACAGTCCATCAATGAGAACCTCCCCTTTCTTCTTCGCCGCCTCCCAGATCGCGCAGATTAACAGAGCAAGATGACCAGGTGGGAGGGTGGAGTTAACTCTTTAGTTCCCAAATAATGATGGAAAGTGGGGACGGGGAGGAGTGGGTGGCTAGAGAAGAGATGTAACATCATTTGAGTGCTGTGTGTAGAAGATTATTAAAATGGGACCTGTGGGGTTGTAGTTGGAAGTGAACATGGGAAGAGTAATGAAGGCGCGAGGAGTCTGGGGACACTAAACTGCTGGGCTGTAGGGCCGAAGCGCCATGGGATTAGTCTGCCCTCTAATGGTCATCTGCATTCATTACCCGTATTGCGCCATCACATTCGCCAGCCTTCAGTCTAAGCAGGATGTAAGGTCAGCAAATATTTCCAGAGGAGCATCTGTGTCAGGTGCCAGTTAAATGCTGACAGCATAACGATGAAACACACACACATATATATGTGTATACATATACATATATGCATGTATATATACATACACACATATATATGTGTATATATATGTATATGCTTTTGAGGACAAATAACCACAGTACAATATACTTTAAGGCACTGCAAAGAAGACAGGGATATGCTCAGAGACCGAGATGAGGGTTATTAATAATTCTATCTGGACCGGAGCCAGGAAAACCTCCAAAGAGAAAAAACTCAACAAGGATAAAAAGATGAAACAGGATATTTGGGGTTGGAGGTATGGCTCAGCGGTTAAGACCGTGTATTGCCCTTCCAGAGGAACAGAGTTCAGTTCCCAACACCTGTAATAAATGGTTCACAAACAACTGTAATTCCAGCTCCAGGGGAGCCAACAACTCTGACCTGAGGGCACACGCCTCCCCCCACGTGCCATTCAAACAGATACAATTGCTATTTAAAATAAATAACTCTAGTTAAGAAAAAAAAAAAAAAAGGGAATTATGTGGAGAGAGCAAAATGCTGAAGTCTATTTTCTATACAGGAAGTGTTAGGAGAATTTTTTCTTTTTTTGGAGACAGGCTTTCAGTATCTCCATTATTTAATTGTCCATGCTTAAAAAATAGCAGATGACTGGATAGTGGTGGGTTCATGTCTTTAATCACAGAACTGCGGAGGCAGAGGCAGAGTCAGGCAGATCTCTTAGTTTAAGGCCAGCTTGGTCTGCAGAGTTCCAGGAAAGCCAGGGTTACATAGAGAAACCCTGTCTTAAAAGCAAAACACTAGATGGTTCGTGACTATTTGTCTTTCTGGTTTTTGTTTGTTTGGTTTCTTTCTTTCTTCTTTTTTTTTTCTTTTTTTTTTTTTTTTTTTGTTTTTCAAGCCAGAGTTTCTCTGTGTAGTTTTGGTGCCTGTTCTGGATCTCACTCTGTAGACCAGGCTGGCCTTGAACTCACAGAGATCCATCTGCCTCTGCCTCTTGAGTACAGGGATTAAAGGCTTACGCCACCACACCTGACAGTTTCTGTTTTTGTTTTTTTTTTTTTTTTTTTTTTGGTTTTTTTGAGACAGGGTTTCTCTGTGTAGCTTTGAGCCTTTCCTGGAACTCACTTGGTAGCCCAGGCTGGCCTCGAACTCACAGAGATTCACCTGGCTCTGCCTCCCGAGTGCTGGGAGCAAGAAATAGGGCAGAGGAAATGGGATCAGGAAGGCTTTTCTGTGACAGGTGTAAGGTGTTATGTAGTGGGAAGTAGAGTCTGCATGTAGGATGTACAGAAGGTAGAAGCTGCTTCATAAGTACCGTTAGCTGGACTCAGAAAAGGGAAGGACCTAAGGGACATGACCTCTTTAGTTGAGAAACTAAAACAAGAGGTTTGGGTGGGTGGTAACTAGTTTATTGAACCTGAGGTGCCTGTAGATACCCAAGTAGAGGTTTCCATATGTGTCTGATGCAGCTGGAGCTCAGAGGAAATGACTGGACCAGAGCAGCATTAGGTTATTGAACTCTTGTCAGTATGGTGAAATCTGGAGCCGCAAACAACTAGAAATATTGGATGATTTTCTTTTCTTTTTCTTTTCTTTTTTTTTGAGACAGGGTTATTCCGTGTAGCCCTGGCTGTCCTAGAACTCACTCTGTAGACTAGGCTAGCCTCGCACTCACAGAGATCCTCCTGCCTCTGCTTCCTGATTGCTGGGATTAAAGGCATGTGCCACCACTGCCCAGCAGATGAATTATTGTTTTTGTTTTGTTTCCAAAGCTGAGGACCGAACCCAGGGCCTTGTGCTTGCTAGGCAAGCGCTCTACCACTGAGCTAAATCCCCAACCCCTGATGAATTATTTTTTAAGGCAAGAGAAGATAATCTAATCAGGAAGCTTTTAATAGCTGTCAGCTAAGGTTGAAGGTAAATTTTCAGGAATAAGGCCTGCAGCTGCAGTGAAAGGAATGGATAACTATATTCCCTTCCTTCTTCTCTTCCCCCTCAACGGCATTCACACCGACCTCCCTATATAATATTTCTTTAGGGCCACAGTGTCCTCATGGGCCTCAGAAGTCCCCTCTTCCTCTATCCCTCACCCACAAGCCAGTGAACAAAGGTACACCCGGCACATATCAGGTCAGATTTGTGGTCTTGATAATCCCAGGCCTCAGCAATGGCAGTGGTGGTGTTCAGCATGCACAGCTCACTGTAGCTGGTCCAGGTCTCTGTCAGGTAACACTGGGAGAGATGGACACCGTCCTTGAGGCTACCAGAGTATGAGAATACAAACTCCATGCTGTATGTGGTCTTGATGATGGCAACAGTAGCACTGACCTCTTTAGGAACCGCATCACCATGGCACACTAGGCTTCAAAGCCATGTGTTTACTGTGGTGAGGTTGCATTTTACCGTCTGGTTGGGTAGCTCCAAGAACGCACTAGTGGCCTCTGCTAAAGACCCCTGCTCCTGAGAAGCTTTCTCAGCAGAGAAGACAGGGCCGTATGCAGCTGCAGGGAGGTGGGAATGGAAAGCTGTCAAATGGGAGGGAAGAATGATCTGGCTAAGAAGGCCAGAAGGTTAATGGAGGTTGGGTACTCAATATTGAGGTTTCTTTTCTCTCTTCTTTCTTTTCTTTCTTTTCTTCTTCTTCTTCTTCTTCTTCTTCTTCTTCTTCTTCTTCTTCTTCTTCTTTCTTGGTAACAGGGTTTCTCTATGTAACAGCCCAGGCTGTTCTGGATCTCACTCTGTAGACCAGGCTGGCCTCAAGCTCATAGAGATCTGCCTGCCTCTGCCTCCCAAATGCTGAGATTAAAGGCATGCACCATCACTGCCTGGCAATATTGAAGTTTCTGTGTCAAATGTCATAGATGACCTCATTGTCTGCCATAAAGACACAATGGGAGTTCTGCAGGATAATATAATGAAGGTGGAGTTGTCGTGTTCAAAGATGGCTGTGAAAACCCAGGGCAGGCTAAGCGAAGAACTCCACCTGTAATCAGCAGAGTGACATTCCATCAGCAGCAAGGAGAACGTAGAGCCAGTTTCCTACCAAAGGTATAGAAAAACAAGGCTGGAGCACTGGCTGGTTAGCTTGTAAATTCCATCCCAGACAAGGTCATTGGTCTCATTGCCCATGAGTAGTTCTTCTGGGCATAGTTCATGGCAGCATCTCCCTTGCCTGTGATGAACTGTTCAGAATGAAGAAGCTGGAGGTGTATCAGTACAGACTTCATCAATGACTGTGGGCTCCGTCTCTAATAACTGCTGTCAGCACACCCTTGTCAGCACCTGCTCACTAAACGAGATATTGAAGAAGTCATCTCCCGAAATGGCCTTGTCACTTGGCATCTGGCCATCAGAATGGCCAGTGTGGACAGAGATGCACTCCTGCAAGGTGCTACAGGTTAGGAGGCAAGGTGAACAGGAAGAGACACCAGGTCCTGGTCACTTTTCCCACGTAAGCTAAGAATCAGGTAAATAATGCACTGAGCAAAAGATCAGATTTCTGGTGAAACAAGAAAAACAAAGAATGCTAGGAATGGTGGCACACGCCTTAACTCCCAGCACTCGAGAGGCAGAGGAGGCAGATCTCTGTGAGTTCGAGGTCAGCCAGAGCTACACAGGAGACACTGTGTCAAAAAACAAAAGCAAGGCAGAGTGTGGTGCTGCGTGTCTTTAATCCCAGCACTTAGGAGGCACAGGCAGATGGATCTCTGACTTGCAGGCCAGCCTGGTCTACAAAGAGAAACCCTATCTTGAAAAAACAACAAACAAAACCCCCCAAACAACAACAACAACAAAAAACTGGGCTGGAGAGATGGTTCCTACATGCAGGCAAAACACCAATGCACATAAAAAAAAATTAATAAAGGGTTGGGGATTTAGCTCAGTGGTAGAGTGCTTGCCTAGCAAGCGCAAGGCCCTGGGTTCGGTCCTCAGCTCTGAAAAAAAAAAATTAATAAAAACAAAAACAAAACAAAACAAAACAAAAAACTCCAAAGACAAACAAAACAAAATACCAAACTCCAAAAACTCAGAAGAGTCTCGCCATGGAACAAGTGCAAGAAGCCAGAAGCCCCGCCCCCTACATCCTCACCCCAATCCCAAAAGTGGGGTCATCCAGATGTAAAGATACTTGCTGCAAAGCGTGAGGCCTTGAGTTCAGTCTCCAGGACCTCTAGGGTGGAAGCAGAGAACTGACTCCGGCAAGTTGTCCTCTGATCTCCACACACACACACACACACACACACACACACACACACACACACACATGAAGTATAGGAAAATAAATGTAAGAATTTAAAAATGAAAAGAAAATAACAAAATAACAGACAAAGCTGGGTGTACTCACACAGGCTGGGGTGTGATCTCAGCAGCATTTGGCAGACTACTGCAGCAGGAGTTATGATGATTAGGCTAATTTGGCAAGTTCCAGGTGCAGGTGTACGTAGAGAGACTATGTGGAGTAGGTCCTAAGGACTCATGTGAAAGACTCAGCAGGACATGGCTGTGGCACATCCTCCCCTCCCCTCCCCCACCTACCCTCAAATCATGCACACACAATAACAAATAAACACTTGTTTTTCTAACAACAGCTTAAAAATATTTTTTACATTTACTTATTTTATGTATATGAGTGTTTTGGTCACATGTATGTCTGTGCGCCGCATGCATGGCTAATGCCTGTGGAGGTCAGAGGACTGCCTTGGACCCCCGGAACCGTAGTACAGACAGTTGTAAGTCGCTATGTGGATGATGGGAGTTGACACCTCCTCCTCTGCAAGAGTAGCAAGTGCTTTTAACTGCTGAGCCGTCTCTCCAGCCCCTAAATATAATATATATATTTTCAAGGCATGTAGCCCTGGCTGTCCAGGAACTCACTCTGTAGAACAGGCTGGTCTTGAACTCAGAGAGATCTGCCTGCCTCTGCTGGGATTAAAGGAGTGCGCCACTACACCTAGCTCTAAGATTTATTATTTATTTACTTACTCACTCACTCACTCACTCTCATTCATTCATTTATTTTAAATTATGTGTATGTAGGCCGGTGGTGGTGGCGGCGGTGGCGGTGGCGGTGGCGGTGGCGGTGGCGGTGGCGGTGGCGGTGGCGGTGGCGGTGGCGTCGCAGGCCTTTAATCCCAGCACTCGGGAGGCAGAGCCAGGCGGATCTCCTTGAGTTCAAGGCCAGTCTGGGCTACAGAGGGAGTTCCGGAAAAGGCGCAAAACTACACAGAGAAACCCTGTCTCGAAAAACAAATAAAAATAAAAAAATAAATAAATTATGTGTATGTTGTATATATGTATGCTTTTGTGTGCAGTGCCCCAAAGGCGGAAAGAGAACAGTTAAACTCCAGTCCCCTGCAAGAGCTGTGCATGCTCTTAACTCCTGAGCTGTCTCTGAGCTAGTTCTTCAGCCCTAATAAATAAATTTTAAAAAAAAAACCCTAAAAGCAAACCTAACCCATGATAGTAGAAATCCAGAATGGTTATCTTTCTGAGGTCATAAACTATTGTTTTTTGAGACAGTATCTCACTATCTGGCATGGACCGGTGATGTAGACCAAGCTGACCTTGAACTCACAGAGATCTTCCTGCCGCTGCCATACAGGTGCTGGAGTTAAAGGTGTGTTCCACCATGCTCTGCCAAAATATTCCTTTCGAAAAAATTTCTGTTAAATTTATTTATGCTGTGCTTATGGGGGTCACCGCACCCACAGCACACATAGTGAGGTCGCAGGACGATGTGCAGAAGTCGCCGCTTTCCTTCTACCACGTGGGTCTCAGCAGCTTATACCCGCTGAGCCACCTTGCCGACCCGATAAAAGTATTCTTTGTTTTAATCTAGGTGGGGATAGGTTACTTGGAAGGAATACACGCCTACAAAAGTAAACAATACATCAGTAATTGTCAGAATCACATAATACAGCGCAGTGGGGAGGATCTGGGTGGAACTGGGGGAGGGGAAATACATGATCAAAATACAGTGTATGAAAAATTTTTTCAATAAAAAAGAATCGTATAACAGAAATAATATCGGAGGAATAATTGTGGTAAATGAAACTAAATTATTCCTGGTATTTTCATAGGGTAAAAGTTACCTTTTCAGGTAAAGTGGCACACGACTGAAATGCCGGCACTTGGGAGGCTAAGGCGTGAAGATTGCTGAAAGTGAGGCTACATTAACGAGTCCTATGTAAGCCGGAGTGACCAAGCAATGCCCTGTCTTGAAAAAGCAAAATCAAAAAATGTTGGAGAAGAAAAACAATGATGTCTCTTACTGCAGAAAAATAAGGTTGCTTTTGTATCACCGAAACCAAGGCGCCAAAAACAAAAAGGTAAGTCTCCGATAGCAGAGGATGGTTTCGATCCATCGACCTCTGGGTTATGGGCCCAGCACGCTTCCGCTGCGCCACTCTGCTACCCACTGTTTGCTTGTGTTATTTTTCCCTAGAAGAACTTTTCCTGTTCACTGTCCCAAATTCTGAGCGCCCCCTATCGCCAGTGGGGAAAATTGCCTCCATCTCTGTTATGTTTTCTTATTGGTTGGCTCTTTATAGGGCATTTTTCATTGGTTGCTGAATTAACCAATAATCAAGAAGGACGGAGCGAGGCGGGAGCCTATCGCGCTGGCGTTTGTTGGGACGCAGCGGCAGACGCTTTTTTGCGGACCTGATTCTTCCAGAGAGAGGGCGGTTGAGTGGCCTCCATTGTTCAGGATTAAGTGGACCATGAGGTAGGTGGATAGAGGTGTTTGAAGGTTCCTCCAGGAACCTCGCGGGGCGGACTGAAACGGAGGCGGAGGGCCGAGGGCCTGTATCCGGGCGGCTGGCGGAAAACCTGGCCGGCGTGAACGGAGTTGCAGGGGGCTGGTGGAGGCGGGGAACCGGGCCTGCAGGGGGCCGGGGCCAGCAGGGGAGTTGGGTTAGCCTCTGGGTCCCGGGGTGATGTAAAGGAGTGTCTTCGCTGACCAGAAAGAGCATCCTCGGCGTGCAGTGAGATGACTGGAGCGCTGCGCATTTTTTTTTTTTTTTTAGTGCCTAGTGTTTGACCAATAGGATGTCCTGGTAACTGTTATGCTGTGTTAATGAAAGAGAAGTCACCTTACTTTGTTAGGATTGGTTTGCCTCACGGTCGTGGATTACTTAGTAGGGGTATGTGTGTCAGGGTCTGACCCTCGTATCCTCCTGATGTGAGCTTTGATAAAATCCAGAATTAGAAGTCGGCTGTGGTGTCACACGCCCCAGTCACAGCACTTGGGAGGTAAGGCAGCATCATCAAGAGTTCTAGGGCAGCCAGGAATACAGGAGACCCCTGCCCAAAACCAAAAATCCAGAATTAGGACGTCATGGGGGTGGGGGTGGGGCTGGGCACCGTTTGGAATTGGGGGAAAGTGACTTCCATAGTTGGAAGCAGTTGAGGTAAGTCAAATTGAAATAACATGGCTGGTATGATGGAGATGTTTTTCAGCGAGGTGAAAGTAAAATGTATGTTATTTTTAGGGGTGACAGAGGACGTGGTCGTGGTGGGCGCTTTGGTTCCAGAGGAGGCCCTGGAGGAGGGTGAGTGTGGCTATTTGCATCTTTGCCCTGGTTTGTTGGAGTTTGGAGTGGACTGTTCTACTTGATTTTGTGAAAGTCTTTTTTTTTTTTTTTTTCCTTCGAGGCAGGGTTTCTCTGTGTAGCTTTGCGCCTGTCCTGGATCTCACTCTGTAGCCCAGGCTGGCCTCGAACTCACTGAGATCCGCCTGCCTCTGACTCCCGAGTGCTGGGATTAAAGGTGTGCGCCACCATGCCCGGCGCAAAGTCTTAAAAGTCACAGTTGGTGCATTGTGTACCTCTCACTTGCTTTCTGTTTGAATAATTTTGGATTGTTTTCGTGTTTCAGGTTCAGGCCTTTTGTGCCCCATATCCCTTTTGATTTCTATTTGGTGAGTATTTGGCTTTGGAGGACTTTACTGACCACTGCTCACTTACAGATGGAGAAATAGAGCCCAGAATCTCCTTGTTAATGAAGTCAAATATTGTTTGGAGTAGATTCATAAATGCATGTAGTGTTTTGTTTGAAAGAGGGTCTTTCTCTGTATGCCTGGCTGGTGTGGAACTCACAGTGTAGACCAAGCTGACCGCAAATGCACCATCCTCCTGTCTCAGCCTGAGTGCTGGGACTATAGGCATGCACTGTCATATCTGGCGTAAGTTTTTATGTATTTAGTTTGAGTACTAGAGATTTGAACCCAGGGCCTTTAGCATGCTAACCTTGTTACAACCCTAATTTCTAGTTTTATTTTATTATTGTTATATACTCTGTATATATATACACACGTATATAATATGGTTCTAGTAGCAGACACAGGTTTGATTCCCAGCACCAACATCACAGTGTACATTTGTCTGTAACTCTAGTTCCAGAGAATCTCATGTCTCTCTTGACTTCCACAGGCTCCCAAACACAGGGTGCACAAACATACACTGAGACACTCAACACATTCACAATAAGTAGATTTAAAAACAAACCAGTTGGCCAGCTAGTCTTCAAAGTGACTGTAATCCTTTTGTGATACCTTTGTAATCCCAGTAATGGATCCTGAGGCAGGAGGACCCTGTTCAAGGTTCAAGGCCAGCCTGGGCTACTATAGTGAAAAATCTCAACAAGAACAAAACAGAAAACAGTATAAACAGGGCAGAGAAGATAATTCCTTTACAGTTTGATTATAATATTTGTTCTGTAATATTTGATTATAATATAAATTCAATAATTTCTAGGATTTGTTTATTTATTTATTAGTTTTTCGAGACAGGGTTTCTCTGTGTGTAGCTTTGGATCCTGTCCTGGAACTCGCTTTGTAGACCAGGCTGGCCTAGAAGAGTGCTGGGACTGAAGGTGTGTGCCACACCGCCCAGCTTATTTATTTTGGAGACAATGCCTGTATGTATAATTTTGGCTGGCCTGGAACTTATAGAGATCTGCCTGCCTCTGCCTCCTGACTGCTAAAGGTGTGTACTACCACAAGTGGTGGATTTCTTTTTTCTACCCCTAGACTGGGTCTTTCTCTGTAGCATTGGCTGTCCTAGAAATTACTCTGTAGAACAGGCTGACCTCGAACTCATAGAGATCTGCTTGCCTCTGTCCCCGCCCCAGGTTAAAGGTGTACATCACCACACCCCGACTTCACAGTGGATTATTTTTATTTCATGTGTATGTATGTTTACCCCTTTGCATGCCTGGTTCACTTGAAGGCTAGAAGAGGTTGTCAGAGGTTGTGAGCTGCCGTGTGTGTTAGGAACCAATCTGAGCTCTCTGGAAGAACACTTAGTATTCTTATCTGCTGAGTCATCTCCCCAGCCTCTAGGTTATTTCTTTTTCTTTTTTTCTTTTTTTTTTTAAGATTTTATTTATTTATTATGTATACAGTGAGTGTTCAGTCTGCAGGCCAGAAGAGGGCACCATATCTCATTGTAGATGGTTGTGAGCCACCATGTGGTTGCTGGGAATTGAACTCAGGATCTCTGGAAGAATAGCCGCCCAGTGCTCTTAACCTCTGAGCCATCTCTCCAGCCCCTAGGTTATTTCTTTTAATACAAGGGTAATGAGAATGTGGGCTGATGTAGCTCAGTTGTAGAGTACTTGCCTAGTATGCGCAGAGCCCAGGGCATTTCATATGTCAGGTATGGTGGTGCACACCTGTAATCCAAGCATACAGGAGGCAGGGGCAGGAGGGTAAGTTTAATGTCAGCATCAGCTTCATAGCAAGTTCAGGCCAGCCTATGATAAAATAGAACCTGTATCAAAAAAACAGACCAGAGCAACAGGGTAATGAGAACTTGAAGTAGGTTCTTCCTATTTATATTTGGACTTGAACATCCAAAGGAGTTAAAAAGTAAGAGCAAGTGTTGCAAGCTGGGTGTAATGGCTTTGAAATGGAGCAGATGGAAGAAAAGAATCAAATGTAGAATTTTGGGTGGGGGGATGGGGTTATTCGAAAGATTTATGTGTGAGTGTATGTATTGCACCATATATGCCTAGTACTAGTAACAGTGGAGGCTGAAGAGGGAGTCAGATTCCTTGGAACTGAAATTATAGGTTGCTGTGAGCTCTCTGTGGGTATTGTGAACTGAACCTGGGCCCTCTGTAAGAAGAGCAAGTATTCCTAACTGCTGAGTCATCTCCCCAGGCCCCCCCTCCCCTTGGAGAAGGTGTTTTGTTTTTTTGAGACAGGGTTTCTCTGTGTAGCCCTGGCTGTCCTGGAATTCACTCTGTAGACCAGGCTGGCCTTGAACTCATAGAGATCCATCCATCTGCCTCCTGAGTGCTGGAGTTAAAATCGGGTGCCACCATACCTGACTTCTAGCCCCTATTTTTTTTTATTCTTATTATTATGTAAGTGATTTATTTTTATTTTATGTGTGTTCGTGTTCTGCCTGCATTTGTGTCTGTGAGGGAACTGGAGTTACAGACTATTGTGAGCTGCCATGTGGGTGCTGGGAATTGAACTCGGGTCCTCTGGAAGAGCAGCCAGTGCTCTTAACCACTGAGCCATCTCTCCAGCCCTCCTATTTTTATTTTTAAAAGATATTTTTATAGCTGGGCAATGGTGTTGCATGCCTTCAATCCCAGTGCTTGGGAGGTAGAGGCATTCAAATCTTTTGAGTTCAAGGCCAGCCTGGTCTACAGAGTGAGTTCCAGAACAGCCAGGAATACAAAGAGAAAATTCCTTTCCCCCCAAAACAGGTGATGATGATGATGATGATGATGATGATGATATAATAATGATGATGGTGATGATGATGATGATGATGATGATGATAATTATAAGTGTTTTTATTACATTTATTATCATACGTACACCACAGCAAATGTGTGGACATCAGAGGACAACTTGCAGGATTTGGTTCTCTGGGTATTGATAACTCAGGGCCTTTATTGTCAAGCCATTTCATTGGGTCCTGCTTATATATTTTTGATACCAGGTCTCATGTAGTGCAGGCTGGTGCTGAACTGTTGATTCTCCTGCCTCTGTCTTGAAAGTACTGGGGTTACAAGTGTATAAGATTTTTCTGTTGAGTATCAGAAAAAAACTCTTTTGTATATTATTTTTGGTAACTAACAGTTTAATTTCTGGTTTAGTGTGAAATGGCTTTTCCTCGAGTCAAGCCTGCACCCGATGAAACGTCCTTCAGTGAAGCCTTGCTGAAGAGGAATCAGGACCTTGCCCCCAATTCTGCTGAGCAGGTATGTTCTTCCCTGAGTCAGTGCTAAGGGCTTAAAGAGTTAAGATTAGGCTGGAGAGATGGCTCAGTGGTTAAGAGCACTGGCTGCTCTTCCAGAGGACTTGGGTTCAATTCCCAGTACCCACATTACAGCTCACAGCTGTCGTAAGTCCAGTTCCATGGGATCTGATATCCTCACACAGACATATATGTAGGCAAAAACACCAATGTGCCTGTGAAATCTAAAAGAAAAAAATCATGAAAGAGTTAATAATCCATCTGTTAAGAAGAGTGTTGTCTTGCCTATGATGTAAGCCAGTGGTAGACGACTTACCTAGCACACTTGGGGCCTGAGTTTGATTCCCATCAAGGGTGTTGTCAGAGCCCAAGTTTCTCCAGTGTTTAATTATTCATCCTCCTTCTTACTGTAGGTGGAGAGTCTGGTGATGATTCAAACAGATTAAATATGTTGTTTTGTGCTTGAGGGTATTTTTGCTTTGTGATGTTTTTTAGGCTTCTATCCTTTCTTTGGTGACAAAAATAAACAATGTGATTGACAACTTGATAGTGGCTCCAGGGACATTTGAAGTGGTGAGTTTTTGATGAATTAATCCTAAGAAAGGGCACCCTTGGTGGTTTGGAAATTTCCTTGGCCCTTGCCTGTTAATCTTTCAAATCAAAGCCCCAAATGGAAAAGTACAGGGGCATTCTGGATCTCCTGATCTTAAGGACAGGATTTGTTTCACATGTCAAGTCACGTGTGGTTGTTTGGGGAATGTGATTTCATCGTGGCTGCTTCCAAATCGGAGTATTAAGGCTGCTGAAACAGTTCTGTGGGGACTCAGCACCTTTGGTTTTTTTTCAACAGCAAATTGAAGAAGTCCGCCAGGTGGGATCCTATAAAAAGGGGACAATGACTACAGGACACAATGTGGCAGACTTGGTGGTCATACTAAAGATCCTGCCAACATGTGAGTGTACCTCTTGCCTTTCTCTGTTGAGGATGAGACATGGCCTTGGACATGCCACCGCCCTGCTGAACAAGTACTCTTAACCTCTAAGCCATCTCTCCAGCCCCTCCAGCCCACTTTCTTAAACATTGAGGTTAGATTTAGGGATATTAATAATTAAAGCTCAGGCCGGTGGTGGTGGCACACACCTTTAATCCCAGCACTTGGGAGGCAGAGCCAGGCAGATCTCTTGAGTTCGAGGCCAGCCTGGTCTACAGAGTGAGATCCAGGACAGGCACCAAAACAACACAGAGAAACCCTGTCTTGGGGGAGAAAAAAAAAAGAATTAAAGCCCAGATTTATTTGTTTGTTTGTTTATTTATTTATTCATTTATTTGTGTGTAAGTATGCATGTGTGGAAAGAAAATAGTAAATTTATTTGTTTGAGACAAGGTCTCACTATGTATCTCTGGCTGTCCTGGAATTCTCTATGTAGAGTAGGCTGGCCTCCAACTCAGACCGTCTGCCTGCCTCTGCCTTCTGAGTGCTGAGATTAAAGGTGTGTGCCACCACACCAGGCTCTTTGGTGTTTTGTTATTTTTATTTTTTAATGCAATTGGAGTGATGAGTGACAAACTGTAGTGCATGTCTAGAACAAGTTGTGGCCAGTACCGGAGCCCACGTCTATCACCTGGAATCAGTTTTGCTCCCTGTGAGACATTGGTTGGTCTAGACACATCGTTGACTATCTCAACCAGCGAGTGCTGGCATCGATAGGGAGAGGAGCCAGAGGCGCTCATGAACACCTAGAGCCCCTAGGACAGACCCTGTCCTCACCGAAGAGAATTGCCCGCCTACATGTCCTAAATGCCACTGACCTGGGAACACTACTGTAGAAAGAAGACATGTAAATTGGTCGGCGGTGGTAATCCCAGCACTCAGGAGGCAGAGGCAGGCAGATCTCTGAGTTTGAGGTCAGCCTGGTCTACAGAGTGAGTTCCAGGACAGCCAGGGCTACACAGGGAAGCCCTGTCTTGGAAAATAAAAGAATTTAAAAAGAAAGAAGAAGTAAAAAGGTGTATACCTGAGGATTCTGAGGATTCTTGTTGCTTGAGACTTCCAATTCTCAGGCTTTTGTTCCCCCTGGCAAGAATATTTGTTCTAGTTGAATAAGCTTGGTCTGTGGGGTATAAATGGAAATGCCAAGTTGTTTACTGATAGAAGAAATACCCATAAAATGCCTTACTGTAACATTCATAATGTCTTTTTTTTTTTCCCCATCCAGTGGAAGCTGTTGCTGCTCTGGGGAACAAAGTCGTGGAAAGCCTGAGAGCACAGGACCCCTCAGAAGGTCTGAGTTTGTGCCCAGTGTCTGTGTAGTGACAGCAGAAGCTGAGCTCACAACCGTCAGGTCCATGTAGGTCATGGAAAGCCTGAGCGCACAGGACCCCTCAGAAGGTCTTGAGTTTATGCCCAGTGTCTATGTAGTGACAGCCACAGCCGGGCTCACAGTCAGGTTCGTGTAGGTCGAAGGTTAGCAGGAGTCTCAGGTATCCAGTTTATTTTTTTTTTATTATGAAGGATGGGTTATGAGACAAAGACCAACTCCTTAGCCCAGGCTGGCCTTGAATTACATTCCTCCTGCCTTAGCCTCCCAAGTGCTAGGATCATAGATAGGTGTGCACCACTGGATTCTGATTTCTGCTTTAAAACTCTGTAATTCAGAAATAACCCTTAGCTTGAATTTGTAATGTATATATGGGGTTGAGGTTAAACACAGTGCCTGTCGTACGTGCTAGACGATCAGTTGGCCACTGAGCTTCATCTCCAGGCCTCGTGTTTCTTCAGGATGTCCTGTCCCTTCCCTCCCTCACCTTTTGAGATGGGTATCATGTCAAGTTGGTCTAGTACTCCTGATGATCTCCTTGCTGCCACCTTCCAGTGACTGGTACCTAAGCTCTTATTGATGTTTTTTGGTGCATGCTTGTAATCCCAGCACTTGGGAGGCATAAGCAGAGTGTCTGGAGTTTTAGACCAGCCATATACATCTTGCATCAAAAGTTAAATAACAGCCGGGCGGTGGTGTCGCACGCCTTTAATCCCCGCACTTGAGAGGCAGAGCCAGGCGGATCTTTTATGAGTTTGAGGCCAGCTTGGTCTACAGAGCGAGATCCAGGAAAGGCACAAAGCTACACAGAGAAACCCTGTCTCGAAAAACCAAAAAAAAAAAAAAAGAAAGAAAAAAAAAAGAAAAAACAAAAATAAAAAAACAAAACAAAAACAAAAAAGTTAACCCACTGCCAGAAACCCCACCTGTTAAACCAGTTGTGGCACACCTATAACCCAGCATTTGAGAAGCTAGGGCAGGGGGATTGGTAATTTAAGGCCATCCTGAACTATATACATAGTAAGACCTTATGTCACAAAACAAAAATGGGAGCCTAATAATGATTTTGCTTCCCAGAAAAGAACTGTTCTTCGTAGAAAAAGAGACAGCATGTGGTTAAACTCAGTTTATGAAGGGGAATTCAACCCCGAGTTCCCTTACAAGAAACATTCTGTTTTCGAGAAAGAAGCACTCTTTTTTTTTTTTTTTTTTTAAAGATTTATTTATTGTGTATACAATATTCCTGTACGCCAGAAGAGGGCACCAGATCTCATTACAGATGGTTGTGAGCCACCATGTGGTTGCTGGGAATTGAACTTAGGACCTCTGGAAGAACAACCAGTGCTCTTAACCTGTGAGTCATCTCTCCAGCCCGTACTCTTCTCTTTACTGTGTTTCCAATGCAGCCAGAACAGTGAGCTTGCTCAGAACAGAAAAACTGTGCTTCCTAGACACACAGGGTCCATGTCTAGCCTGTGTGAAGGTCTGAGATCATTATTCAGATTTCGTGGCACATGCTCATACATGCTAGTGAGGTAGAGGAAGGATCAGAAGTTCAAAGTCATCCTTGGCTGTACAATGATTTGAAAGGCAGCCTGAGCTAAATGAGATCTTGTCTCAAGAGCAAAACGGGTCAGCAAGATGGCACAGTGAGTAAAGGTGCTTGCCACCAAGCCCAATGACCTGAGTTTGTTCCCTGGGCCTGCATGGTAGGAGGAGAGAACTGATTCCTAAAGGTTGTCCTGTGGCCTCCACAGGTGCTCTAAAATAAATATAATTTAATAATAAAAGCAAAATAGAACAAGTATGTCTTACATATTTTGATTATTTTGTTCTTTTAGTTTTGACCATGCTGACTAATGAAACTGGCTTTGAAATTAGCTCTTCTGATGCTACGGTGAAAATTCTCATTACAACAGTGCCACCCAATCTCCGAAAACTGGACCCAGAGCTTCACTGTAAGTCTTCTCCTCTCCTCATTCTGACGGAAGAGACAGCCAAAGCTTTGAAGCTTCAGGAAATTTTAGTATTGAGTTAACTGAATTTTACTTTCTCCGTAATTTGTAAATAGTTTTACCAGCTTCTTAGTGAGATTTTTTTCAGAGTCTTAAAAAAGATTGCAGAAGAAAAAAACTTGAAGAAAAAGATTAAAAAAAAAAGTAAAAGCCTGTATAAATATTTGGAAGGGAAATAGATTGTTGGGAAAGATATGTATATTGCCTGTTTTCTGATTTGGCTGGGGAGGAACAGTAGTGTTTGGATATATGGCTTGCCACACTCCCGGACAGGTACGGGGATTGAGTCTATTGCACACTTGATAGGAAAGTTTCTTAGCCTGTTGTCTTTTGTCTTCAGTGGACATCAAGGTGTTGCAGAGCGCCTTAGCGGCCATCCGGCATGCCCGCTGGTTTGAAGAAAACGCTTCTCAGTCCACGTGAGTCTAACTCATTATTTGTTTGAGATAGCCCTTCCTGAGGAGGGTAGAGGTTCTGGCCTCTACGTGGGTAACAGTACACACTCCTGCTGCCTCTGACAGAACTGTTTCAGATGTGATGTTTGGGTTTTGGTTTTTACCTAAGTAAACAAGATTGAAGGAGGATATATTAATATTTTATCGCGGGCACAGTTGTTTAGTCTCAGGGCAGTTTTAAGGAGTTCTCTCCTTTCATGTGAGTCTTGGGGATTGAACTATTTGTCAGACTTAGGAACAAATGGCCTATCTCTGCTGAGTCAGCTGGTACGCACTGTATATGAAGTTCTCTAAATAGTGTAGCCATACCAGTATGATGTTATTACCTCTAATCTGTGGGTCTCTTACATTCAGAGTTAAAGTTCTCATCAGATTGCTGAAGGACTTGAGGATTCGTTTTCCTGGCTTTGAGCCTCTCACCCCCTGGATTCTTGACCTACTTGTAAGTAAAAAAAAAAAGGGGGGGGGGCGGCTGAGGATGTAGCTCTGTAGGAGTGCTTGTCTAGTGTGTGAGAGGCCCCTGGGGCAATTGCAAGTACTGCAAGAAGGAACAAGGGTGCAATTGGAGTCACTCTTTGTCTATATTTATTTAGTTTTGAGACAGGGTTTCTCTGTGTAGCCCTGGCTGTCATGAAACTCACTCTGTAGACCAGGCTGGCCTTGAACACAGATCCTCCTGCCTCTGCCTTCAGAGTACTTGGGTTAAAAGGAGGTGCCACCACACTCAGCTTGATTTACTCTTGAACCTACCGACATCAGAAATCGAATGAGGCTTAAGAGAAATTTTGGTCAGTCTTTGACAGGCTGAGGCAGGAGCATTTTGAGTTTGAAGCTAGTTTGTGTGACTTAGGGAACCCTGTCACCACCCAAGTTTAGTGGGGGAACAGTGTAGGAAGATTGGCAGGTTACTGCTTCGCTGAGGTTTTCAGTACTTAGTGCAAGTACTGTGTGCTTCCATTACTGCTCTCGGCGAGCTCATCGTCACGGCTAGTGTTCCTCGTTACCTGAAGCTGTAGTGTGTTTGAACATAGAATTGCCAGACTTCTCTCTTCCAGGGGCACTATGCTGTGATGAACAACCCCACCAGACAGCCTTTGGCCCTGAATGTGGCATACAGGTATAGCATGCTTCTTTGGGTTTGGGTTTGGGTTGTAAGCTGTTTTGTGTGCTTTCTAAGTGTCTTTGTGTTCCAGGCGTTGCTTGCAGATTCTGGCTGCAGGACTGTTCCTGCCAGGGTCAGTGGGCATCACTGACCCCTGTGAAAGTGGCAACTTCAGGGTGCACACAGTCATGACCCTAGAACAGCAGGTATTAACACAACCGTGAAATGAATGGGGTGCTGGCCGGAAGGCAGGAGAACTTGAGATTAAAAACTGTCTTCATCTCTTTCACCTGGATGTTAGTCATGTATACCTCTTTATTTGGGCTGATTTTACCCTCCTTGTTCTTCAGGATATGGTCTGCTACACAGCTCAGACTCTGGTTCGAATTCTCTCACATGGAGGCTTTAGGAAGATCCTTGGCCAGGAGGGGGATGCCAGCTGTGAGTTCTCCTTGGGATGTGGTCCAGGGGTTCTGACCTCTAGAGAGCTGCATCTTAAGGTGCCCTGCTATTTCTGGACATAGCTTACTTTGTTTACTGAGCTATCTGTATGAAATGGGTTTTATCTTTTTCTCCTAGATCTTGCTTCTGAAATATCTACCTGGGATGGAGTGATTGTGACACCTTCAGAAAAGGCTTATGAGAAGCCACCTGAGAAGAAGGAAGGAGAAGAGGAGGAGGAGAATACAGAAGAGCCACCTCAAGGGGAAGAAGAAGAAAGTATGGAGACTCAGGAATGAACTTCCCTTTACTCTTTTCTGACCAAGGAAAAGATGAGCCTAAGCCAGCTGCTATGGGGCTTTATATGGTGGCATTTCTGTGGCATAGGGAGATAGAAGGACGAAAACAAGCTATAAAGAAAATTGTGTCATTCCACTGTTTTGATAGAGGCTAAGTAGCCAGAAGTCTCCCGTTTGTGACTGTGTATGCCATCCGTCCACCTGAATGAAGCAGAATGCCACACATTCCCAGTATTTAAACCTACCCACTCCCAACCAGTACTTCCTGTTGTTGAAATGTTGTAAACTGTCAAGTGTCTGAGATTTTTTTTTTTTCTAAGAAAAACATTAAAGTACTTCCTAGCAGGGCTTTTGGTCTTATTTTTCAATATGTAGCAACCATTTCTGCCTTTTATATACTTCATTTAGAATTAAAGTTGAATCTTTTATTATAAACAGAGACTGCAATTTCAAACTTTGTAAATTAAAAGTAATGGACTCCTGGAATCTTTCTATGTTTGAGAGTAAACTGAATACATTTAAGCATTGTGATGGTTAATTTTCATGTCAGCTTGGCCTAGGAGGTTGGTAAGACACACTTGATTTTCTGTAGAGGATTAACTGAGCAACAAGACCACCCTAAATGTGGGTAAAACCATCCTATGAGCTGGGTGCCTGGACAGAATAAAGGGATAAAAGAGAAAACAGGCAGAATCCCAACATTCCCTTCTCTTGGCCAGCATGGGATGGAGAAACTTGATTAGCATACCATCATCATGTCTGACAGTAGGCCCAGAAACAGATCACGGTGACCATGGCCTAAACCCTTGGAAACCACAAAGATGAATCCTTTTTTGTTAAAATAAGCAATACAAGCATTTATTTAATAATGTTGAACAATACTATTAACATACTCAAGCCAGGGTAGTCAAGAGAATAGATTATTACCTTGACTTTGCCTAAGTCCTCAATTGAAAACAAAGCAAGTGAAGTTACAGGTAAAGGAAACTTTGCCCAGGGCCAAGTAATAAGACAGTAACAGGATGGTCAACATTGGTTAACTAGGCCTGGAAAAGATGGAACTCAAAATATTTGGCTTTAATTTTTTATTTTATGTGAATGATGTTTTGCCAGCAACTAATTCTGCATCTTGTGTTGTGTGTTGTGCCCAAAAAGGCCAGAAGAGGGCAATGTATTCCCTGGAACTGGAGTCGTAGATTGCTGTGAACCACCATGTGGGTGCTGGGAACTGAACTCCATCATCTGAAAAACAGCCAGTACTCTTAAATCACTGAGCTGTCCTTCCAGTCCTTAAAATTATAGCTTGTAAAAAAAAAAAAAAAAAAGAAAAAGCTTAGGGACTCTCAGCTGTCAAGGCTCTCTGCCCTTGACCTTAGATCCTCGTATCATTTGTTATGTTCAGTAATGAAGGCAACAGTTGTGATACTTGCTAAGAAGAGTTAACCCAAACGTTAAAATATATAGGATATATGTAAAGATGAATCTGAAAAGGTCATAACCATGAGAGGAACGATGGTAATGCACGGAGGGGAGGAGTGGACATATTCTTTCTGCACTAAATCTGGTGTGTTTTTCTACCACATGATGCCTAACCTACTTAACATTCTCTGTGGGAATATATATAGAGGCTTGAGCCACGCACACTGGCACATGCCTATAATCCCAGCATTCAGGAGATGGAGGCAAGAAGACCTCCTGTTTGAGGCCAGCCTGGGCTACATATTGAGCCTTGTCTCCCGAAACAAAACCCAAAGGTAAAGGCTTATTCTTGGAAGCACAAGCTGTAATGGAGGTTCTTCAGGATAGTCCTGCAGGATGCACGTTTCTTGAGGCTGCTACATGAATGAGTACACAGTTCAAACTCTTTCCTGGAATCTTCTCATGTCTACCAAAACAAGGCAGCTGGAGAACAGTACTTGTACTCAGGTCACAGGCCCCGCTTATTATTTGCTTGGAGAACCAGTCGGATAAACTCCTGAATCCAGCATTGCTCTCCTTCGAGCTGTCTCCTTGGCAACACTGTGGTTTAACCGCCTTAGCCGTTCCTACGAGACAGGAAGACAGGGAATCTAACGACTGCTGTAAAAGGTTTTACCTGAGTCGAGTAGGCGCTGCCGAAAGGTATCTTAGGCTTGATTTTTCAAGACTGTGTGGCCCTGGCTGTCCTGGAACTTGCACAGTACACCAGGCTGGTCTCAAACTCAGAGATCTGCCTGACTCTGCCTCCCAAGTCCTGGGATTAAAGGTGTGTACCACCACCGATGGCTGGTTTGGGCTCTCTTAAAGTCAGTCCTATAAGCCTGTAAATGATAGCCACTAGATATTAAGAATTAGGTTTATGGGTACCTGTCCAGTATGGTAGAGGTTTGAGTTTGAGGCCTAGTATGAGGGGTGGGGTGTTAATGTACCTTTTTTATCAGACTAGCTAACACAGTCCCTTTCCCCGGTAGTTAAAATTTTTGGTGGCTTTCACTGTGTTGAAGACATAAAGCAGGATAAAGAACTGTTAGAATTTTGTTTTGTTTTTTTGATCCAGGGTCTTGCTATACAGCCCTAGGTGATCTAACAGTCCCTGTGTAGTCCAGGCTATGCTCCAAGTCTCAGCCATCCTTCCTGCCTTAGTCCACCAAACACTGAAATTTCATTATGTGTCACCATGCTCTGCCAGGAAACTTTTAAATTTTTTTTTTTGTTTGTTTGTTTTGGTTTTTCGAGACAGAATTTCTCTGTGTTAACAGTTCTGGCTGTCCTGGAACTTGCTTTATAGACCAGGCTGGCCTCGAACTCACAGAGATCCATCCACCTGGCTCTGCCTCCCAAGTGCTGGGATTAAAGGCCACCACTGCCCGGCTTTTTTTAAATTATTATTTTATTTTATTATTATTATGTTTTATTACCTGGGCATTCTGTAAAATATTGTTCACCAAGACAACTCGTCGCCTGGCATTAAGCAGCTTCTTAACATAGGGGTCCAGATCCAGGGCCACCTTCTGATCCTCATTGATCCGGCAAAGTTCTGGGAAGAGGAAATGGGTAACCAACATCTAATGGCTCATTGTTTTGTTCTTAGGGTATATTATGAAAGAGGAACGGGATGAAAAACACTCTTGCAGTCTCGTGTGACCAGAGACACTTTTCCCGTCGCTCCCTTTCATTCTGTCGTAAATTATCCCCAGAAATTAGAGTCCGTGGGTAGTTCTGATACTGAGGAAACAAGTGACAGCGACCTAGCCTAAAGCCTGGGAAACCAAAGCTCGTGAAAGTGAGTTCAAGGGTTCTGGGTAGTCTGGGTGCTCACTCACCTGTAGCTAGGTTGTCAATTTGTTCCCGGAGCTCTACCTGGCTTTCTCTGCAAAGAGGTACAAAGGCCTACACGGTCAGTGAACGGAACGCGGGAAACTAATCCTACTTATTCCTCGAGTACTGAGACAAGCCAACCTCCACGTAAAGGCCTCCTCTACGCCCTCGCGCCTCTTTCACCCAGCCTCAACATCAGTTTCCCCGGAGAGTCTGGGTCTCAAGAACTTAGCAGGTCTCTTCCTTCCGTGGCCCCGCCCCTACAAAGCCAGTTCCAGAGGCCCCGCCCCCAGCCTTCCCGGTCCAGCACCTGACCGCGTGCACGTGAGAGTCGAGCTGCTGCACAGCGGGTCGCAGGAACTCCAGGAGCCCCTCGGCAAAGAGGTCGCGGCCCGTGGGCCCCGCCACTGGGGTCCCGGCCCCTGACACGGCAGCGGAACCAGCCGCGGCCATCACGAACGGCCCTGACGCCCGCAGCCTGCCGCGAGGGCCGCCGGGAACTACAGCGCGCCGCGGAGCGCCGCCAGGGGGCGCTCAGGTAGACCGTCCGCACGGCAGTGGGATAGCTGGGAAATGGAGTCCTCGGAGAGCCGCGGGCGAGCTTGGCCGGGGCTAGAGCCCTCTGGAAATTGTAGTTCTTCCGTAGGCCTGAAGGGGGCGGGATCCAGACTCAGGAGCCCACAGGAACCAAGGGGGCGGGATCCAGACTTAGGAGCCCATGGGAACCATGTTTTTGGATTGGATATTTTTAAATTTTATTGTATTTTTGAAGACAGGGTCTCTCTACAGAGTGAGTACACAGTGTACCGAGCCTGGCTGGCTTGGTACTCACTGTGTAGACCAGGCTGGCCTCGAACTCACCGAGATCTGTCTGTGGCTTCCTCTCGAGTGCTGGGATTAAAGGAGTGTGCCACCATGCCTGACCTTTGTTCCCCGTCCCCCCCCCCCTTTTTTTAAAGTGAAAATAAGTGCTGTTGTCCATAGCCTTTCCGTGGGAATCGATAAGAAAGCCAGTTTATATTCATGTTAAAGTTTTATATTTCTTCTTTTTTGTTTTTGTTATTTTGTTTTTTGAGACAGAGTTTCTTTGGATAGCCCTGGCTGTCCTGGAACTAGTGCTGTATAGATCATGCTGGCCTTGAACTCACAGAGTTCTGCCTTTCTCTGCCTCCCGAGTGCTGGGATCAAACACTTGTACTACCACTGCCCGGTGAATTTTACATTTCTAAAGATTGTATTATTTATTTTTGTTAGACAAAGTCTTGCCATGTAGCCCAGGTTAGCCTTGAGCTCACAATCTTTCTGTCTCAGTCTCTCTAGTGCTGGAGTTACAGGCCTGTGCCACCATGACAGGCTTTAAAGATTTTTTTTTTTTTTTTTTTTGAGACAGGGTTTCTCTGGTGTTTTGGTGCCCGTCCTGGATCTCGATTTGTAGACCAGGCTGGCCTTGAACTCACAGAGATCTACCTGGCTCTGCCTCCCAAGTGCTGGGTTCATGTGCCACCACCGCCTTGCGCTTTAAAGATTTTTATGCTGATTTTTTGTTTTGGGGGCAGGGGAAGATCCCTGAGGTTTGAATCCAGAGCCTCCTCATGATTGCTAGACAACTGCTCTACCGAGCTATATCCCCATAGTACCTTACCCTCCCACCCCACTTTTTTTACATTTTTTATTTTGAGATAAGGTTTCACTAAATTGACATAGTGGACTTGAATTTGCTCTGTAGTTACATGCAGGACTTGAGTATGTGATCCTCCTGCTTCAGGCACAGGCTTGCATCAGGTCTGGCTCCTAAAGAAGTTTGCAATTTGATTTTCAATTTTCTTTCGTGTGTGTTCATATGTATGTATATAGATACCTGTGCCATGGCATATGTGTGGAGGTCAGAGGACAACTTGTGAGAGATCAGTTCTTTCTTTCCAGCATCTGAGTCCCTGGTCCTGAGGCTTCAGATTTAGCACCTTAACTTTTGGAGCCGTTTTGCTGGCCCTGCTGTGTGTGTGTGTGTGTGTGTGTGTGTGTGTGTGTGTGTGTGTGTTATGTACATGAGTGCAGTGAGTGCAGGTGTCTAGGGAGATCAGAAGTGTTGGAGTTACAGGCAGTTGTAAGCTGCCTGACCAGGGTACAAGGAACCAAACTCCAGTTCTCTGGAAAAGCATTATGTGCTCTTAACTGCTAAGCCATCTCTCTAGCCCCCAATTGGTATTTTTAAAATTATTACTTTAAAACTATGTGTGTGTGTATGTGTGTATATGGGTGCAGGTATACTTGGAGGTCAGAAGCATGAGATTCCCTGGAGCTTTGAGGCCAGAGGTGTTGGATCCCCTAGAGTGGGAGTTAACAGGTGGTTATGAGCATCCTGATGTGAGAACCCATCTGGGGACCTCTGCAAGAGTAGTAAGTACTCTTAACCACTGAGCCATCTCTTCAACCTCTCCCCATCCAACAATATTTTTTTTAAGATTTATTTATTTATTTATTTATTTATTTATTTATTTATTTATTATGTATAGTATTCTGTCTGCATATATTCCTACACACCAGAAGAGGGCACCAGATCTCATTTACAGGTGATTGTGAGCCACCATGTGGTTGCTGGGAATTGAACTCAGGACCTCTAGAAGAGCTGCCAGTGCTCTTAACCTCTGAGCCATTGCTCCAGCCCCCAAGAAAATTTTTAATAGCATCACATATGCATAAAACTGTATATGCCTTGGGCTGGAGAGACGGCTCAGTGGTTAAGAGCACTGGTTGCTTTTCCAGAAATCCTGAGTTCAATTCCCAGCAACTACATGGTGGCTGGCAAGCATCTGTAATGAGATCTGGTGCCCTCTTCTGGTCTGCAGGTAGAACACTGTATACATAATAATAAATCTTTTTTAAAAAATATTTTTATTTATAATTAATTTAATTTTACACATCAGCCACGGATTCGCCCGTCCTCCCAGGTGTCGCCTCTTCTTTAAATTTTTAAATTTTTTTTTATTTTTCTATTATCAGGTTGATACAGTATAAATTCTTATCCTAATAGTGAAATGTTTCACTGAAGCTTGCCCAGTGATTGAGTAAAACCAAGACTTATAAGCCACAGTCATCCTAGGGTCCCCCCGGGTAGGTAGCCTCCCTGGAGTTGTGAGTAGCAGTCTAGTCATCTTTGTTTTACATCTAGTATCCTCCTATGAGTGAGTACATACCATGTTTGTCTTTCTGAGTCTGGGTTACCTCACTCAGGATGATTTTTTTCTAGATCCATCCATTTGCCTGCAAATTTCATGCTGTCATTGTTTTTCTCTGCTGAGTAGTACTCCATTGTGTATATGTACCACATTTTCTTAATCCATTCTTCAGTTGACGGGCATCTAGGTTGTTTCCAGGTTCTGGCTATTACAAATAGTGCTGCTATGAACATAGTTGAGCATGTATCTTTGTGGTATGATTGAGCATCCCTTGGGTATATGCCCAAGAGTGGTATGGCTGGGTCTTGAGGTAGATCGTTTCCCAATTTTCTGAGAAACCACCATACTGATTTCCACAGTGGTTGTACTAGTTTGCATTCCCACCAACAGTGGAGGAGTGTTCCCTTTGCTCCACATCCTCTCCAACATTGACTGTCATTAATTTTTTTATCTTAGCCATTCTGACAGGTATAAGGTGGTATCTCAGTTGTTTTGATTTGCATTTCTCTGATGATTAAGGATGCTGAGCATTTCTTTAAATGTCTTTCAGCCATTTGAGATTCTTCTTTTGAGAATTCTGTTTAGCTCTTTAGCCCATTTTTTAATTGGATTGTTCAGTATTTTGATGTCTAGTTTCTTGAGTTCTTTATATACTTTGGAGATCAGTCCTCTGTCAGATGTGGGGTTGGTGAAGGTCTTTTCCCATTCTGTAGGCTGTCTTTTGTCTTATTGACCGTGTCTTTTGCCCTTCAAAAGCTTCTCAGTTTCAAAAAGTCCCATTTATTAATTGTTGTGCTCAGTGTCTATGCTGCTGGTGTTATATTTAGGAAGTGATCTCCTGTGCCAGTACGTTCAAGAGTACTTCCTACTTTCTCGTCTATTAAGTTTAGTGTAGCTGGATTTATGTTGAGGTCTTTGATCCACTTGGACTTGAGTTTTGTGCATGGTGACAGATATGGATCTATTTGTAATCTTTTACATATTGACATCCATTTATGCCAGCACCATTTGTTGAAGATGCTTTCTTTTTTCCATTGTATAGTTTTGGCTTCTTTGTCAAAAATCAGGTGTTCATATGTGCGTGGATTAATGTCAGGGTCTTCAATTCTATTCCATTGGTCTGTATGTTGGTTTTTATACCAGTACCAAGCTGTTTTTATTACTATAGCTCTATAGTAGAGCTTGATGTTAGGGATGGTGATGCCTCCAGAGGTTGCTTTATTATACAGGATTCTTTTAGCTATCCTGGGTCTTTTGTTTTTCCATATGAAGTTGAGTATTTTTCTTTCCAAGTTTGTTTTTTGGGCAAACAAAAAAAGAAACCTGTATATGCCTTTAAAAGGAATGGATTTAAGAATGAAATCTGGGGGCTGGAGAGATGGCTCAGAGCTTAAGAGCACCAGCAGGCAGCTCTTCCAGAGGTCCTGAGTTCAATTCCCAGCAACCACGTGGTGGCTCACAACCATCTGTAATGAGATCTGGTGCCCTCTTCTGGCCTGCAGGCATACATGCAGGCATACATGCAGGCATACATGCAGGCAGAACACTGCATAAAATTAATAAATAAATAAATCTTTTTTTTTTGTTTGTTTGTTTTGTTTTTCGAGACAGGGTTTCTCTGTGTAGCTTTGCGCCTTTACTGGAACTTGCTTTGTAGACCAGGCTGGCCTCGAACTCACAGAGATCCGCCTGTCTCTGCCTCCCAAGTGCTGGGATTAAAGGCGTGTGCCACCACCGCCGGCTAAATAAATAAATCTTAAAACAAAACAAAAAGAATGAAATCCGGATATAGGCTAGGCTAGGCATGGCCCTTAAGGACAAAATAACCTGGCCTCCAAAGGACAACTATCATATGGTTTCACTTATATGAATGGTCAAATTCATAGAGATGAAAATGTAGGATGGGGCTGAAGGTACGGCTCTGTGTGAAGGCACTTGTATAGCATGCCCGAGGCTCCGGGTTAGATTATCAGCATTGCGAAACAACAAAAGTAGAACTGGACTGGGTGGAGTGAAGAATAGGATTGCTTAATGGGAAGAGTCCCAGGTTAGGAAGATACATGGCTATGCACTTGCTGCTACTAAACTGTATATTTAAACATACTTAAAGTGGATCGTGTTATGCACACTTTTTGTTTTGTTTTTGAGGCAGGTCTCACTATGTAGCCTTGGCTGGTCTAGAACTCACAAAGATCAAGCATACAAGGGAAAAGCAGATAAGCAGAGTAGCAGCAGCCACTAGAGATTTAAATCCCTGTATCTCAGATCTGAGGTACAGATATTGTTGAAAAGGGCATAGATCAAGCTCACTGAATGGTACAGAAATTACTGTAATGCCATGTTGGTGGACTGTGCTGGATTCTGCCCTCTGGAGTTCCTGCTAAAGCTGTTTATGGGAGATGGCCCTCTTAGCATGCTGACATTAAACATCTTGAGGACCCTGGGTGCCAATGGCTGTTCTGCATCCCAGGACCTTCGGTGTGGGAGAAGCAACCAGAGCCAGAAAGCAGCATTTCCTCCTAAATGTTTTTCCAGCCTTCTCTGTCAGATGGCAAAGGAAACATTCAAGGGATCCAGAACTATTTTTACTAGTAGACAAAGAGTTAATATAGTATTGTGAGGGTATCTTTCTTTCATTTGTTTGAGACAAGGCTTCATTGTGTAGTCCTGGCTGGCCTGCAACTTCCTGTGTAGACCAGATGGGCCTTGAACTCACAGGGATCCACCTGCCCCTACCTTCCACGTGCTGAGACCTACACCATCACACCTGGACTATTTAGTTTTCTTAGAGAGAACTGTATCAAAATGTTTACAAAGTATGAAAAGGGCAGACAGTACCGAAGTTAGGAGAGGGAAGGAAGAAAAGGGCAGAATTAATGGGGAGTTGTACAAGAAAATGCGGAGATCATGATCCTCTCACATCCCGATAACCCTGTGGTCCTCTGCAAACTCACTTTTTGGTGGGTCTGTCTTTGATTTTTGTTTTCTCCAGGGTGGTCCAGCATGGGACATTTGGGGTTTATCAAGCCTTTTCACTTCTGCAATCTGCAGTCTGCTGGTGTGAGCCCTGCCTCCCCCCCAAACCCCCACAGTGCAGCAACAGTGGTACCGGGTATAACAGCATGCGTTCAGACTGGATGTGTGATGATCTGATGCCATTAATATGACTGCTAAGTGTTCACAAAGATTAGGCAGAGGGTTTACAGGTACTGTCCACCAACTATCACAATGCCAACAGCTTCTTACAAGGTGGAGGGGCTGGATGACTTCTTAGCCTCCAATTTGGGCCTCAGTTCTTCAACGTCACATTTCATTTTCTCCCTGACTTTTAACTCAAGAATCCCCTGTATCAGACCTACCCAAACAAGTCACCTTCAGCCTGGACAGGTATCTCCCTAATCCTTCCAACTTCTCCACAAGGAGAAATCACTTCGTGTTTTATGGTTTGCTAGGTAATCCCACTGTTCCCCAACCACCTCAATCCAGTGCCTCTCTCCCCAATCATGGCAGGGATGACTCCTCGAGTCAGCCTGGAGATGTTGCCCACCATGACAGTGTCTAAGTTGTGGTCTTGGCTGCTTTGTCGTAGGCCAGATGACACAAACTTCTGTAAGCAGGTTGGTGCACAGTATACCCTGCTGACTTAACTGTGCTGTCAACCCTCCCTTCTGCCTGGATTTCTAATCAGCTGGGCTGGTGCTGTTGGATGCCACTGCTCCCAAGCTTGTTTGTCCTGGAGGCTCTGGCCCTGCCTCACTTCAAGCTCCCTTTTCAGACTTTACTTCCCCGCCCCTTCAGCAGTGGTTAGGCTGACTTGCCTTCTGTTTTCCTTGCCTTAAGGTAGGTGTATAAGGAAGCTTTGCAGGAATACTTGTGTGGGCTCAGGTAGCACAAAGTCTCTGCCTGGAGGCCATCTGCACCCTGTACTTCTCCTGGGTGAGACAGTGTGCACTTGTGGAAGGGGAAGGTGCATGAGAATCATGCCTAACTTTACCCAAGGACTTTGGCATCAGATACCTTTGGTCTCCTGTCAAGTCCAAAGAACAAAGATGGGGATATTCTGGGCTTGCCCTTCTAGGAGGCCAGAACTTTAAGGTCCCCCACATTTCAGTGGAGGAACTGAAAGAGTCGTAGGGTGAGTGTTGGAAAGGTTAAGCACAGCCAGTCAGGCAGCATGTGGCTCTAGTTGCTTACTGATAGTTATTCCTGGAGAGCAGCCATCTGTTTGGGTGAAATCTCAGATGATGCCACAACTGCTGCTAATCACGAAGGATGAGAAATGAGGGTGTGGTCCTGGCCTTGGCCTTCCCTCATCAGTTCTCAGCCCGTTTTTTTCTTCCCTTTAGAATCTACTAATGAATTTAAGATTGCAGGGCATTTTGGGAGAAACCATCTCATCACACTTCCAGAAAGCTTTTCCATTGCATCCCCTTCCCATGGATATCTGTCTTGATTTGATAGTCAGGTTAAAAGGTAGACACAAGTCAAACCTAAATGAAGTGAATCCCTTAAAAAGGCATCAAAAGCACCCTTTAGTTATGGCCTGGGCCTGATGGGCATTTGCTGCTAACAGCACAGACCCCACAGCTGCTCTTGGCTTGTCTCCATTCCCTAGGTGTCATTTTGGCCTGCTTTATGGTAGCCCTCTGTCCTTACATTGCCCCAAGCTATGTGGTCAGCCTGGATCCCCAGCATGCTTGGTTGAATCACTAGCCAGGGTGTGAAGGAGGTTGGAGGCCACCCAAGGAGTAGGAACTTCCATCCCTATCCCTCTCCACTCTACCATCTATAGTGAGCAGGGGGGGCACCAGAATCACTCCTCACTGGCATACCAAGCAAAAGAGTCTTGGAACCAGATGGGCATGGTGGCACGTGCCTATAATCACAACATTCAGGATGAGGCAGGACCATGAATTCGGGCAGTTTATGCTGTATCAGTAAGAACTAGTTTTACCACTAGGTGGTGGTGGTGCACGCCTTTAATCCTTTAATTCTAGGAGGGAGGCTGAGGCAGGCAGAGGTTTGAGGCCAGCCTGTCTAGATTTGAGTTCCAGGACAGCCAGAGCTACACAGTGAAACCCTGTCTCGAAAACAAAAAACAAGAATCAGTCTCAAAATACAAAACAGGAGGCAGAACATCACACATCTGGATGCGGATTCCTAGTTAATAGAGTAGTGCTGGGTATGGGCAGGAGGTATGGGACCAGAGTCCAGAGAATAGTATTGTCATGACAGTGTTTGCACATGAGGTTATTTGAGGCAATGAAAATGAGGCTCAAGCCCCCTTGGATAGTGGGAACGCCAGGGCTGAAGTTGGACAGGAAGAGAGAAGCTAGATGCCAGGTGTGGCCCTCTCGGAGTCCCAGGCATTTTAGGGCCCTTGCCTTCTTAGGCCTGCTAGTCTGAATGCTGCTTGGTTGCCAGGAAATTAGGCATGAGTACTAGAAGTCCTGAGAGACCCAGGGTAGGAGGTACCTTAGGGCTCTTACCATAGTGACTGGGTAGCTAGGGCTTTGTCCCTGTAGTCCCATCTCCCACCAGGACTGTGATATTTGAATGGGGGTGGTGCTTCAGCAGTTAAGTGTGGCTAACAACCATCTGCAACTCTAGTTCTGGGGGATTTGATGTCTTCCTTGTGACCTGAGGGCAGCAGGCACACATGGTGGACGCACACATGGTAGACACACACACATGCAGACAAAATACTTAACACACAGAAATCTCTCACATACACACATATGGCTCCAAGACATTTAACATATTTTTATCTGCTGTAACTGCACTTATTGCCTTTTCTTGTAATTTTGACACATAACCCAGGCTAGCCTCAACTTGTATGTAATCCTCTTGCCTCAGTCTCCAGAGTGCTGGGATTACAAACAAGCCTTTTGCCCTTGTCCTGGCTCTTCCTTCCTCAGCTTCAATTTCAGTAGAGCTCCAGCTGGTCAACTAACTCTCTAGGCTCCCAATGCACAATGGGGCACAATGAGGCCTTGTTTAATTCTGGAAGGCAAGTCCTCAGTAGATTGCAACTGAGGTTTCAAAGGCTGATCAGCAGTCAGGAAGGTTTGCTCTCTGGTCAGTCCATCTAGGACATTATCATCAAATGAGGATGGCAGGCGTGGAAACAGGCCTTAGGAGAGACACTGAGAACTGCACACAGCAGGTGAGGCTCAAGGGCCTATGTATGGCTGGTGGGGGAACTGAACTTTTCCATGAGACAGCAGTGATAGGAGGCAGAAAGGGAGTTGAGAGTCATTCTCCTTTGCTGAGATCTACCCCCAAAGTCCATCTCCACTGGGTCCCTGAAGACCCTCCACCTTAAGCAGGTAAGGATTCAAATTCAGATGATGGTGTTTAGTATTTCCTTCCTGGCTCTTAATGCACATACCAGTTAGTAGGCTGTGATCTTTTCTAAACAGAAAAAGAAACAGTACCATGGGCCAATACACCAGTACTTTCTACATGGGTAATTCTTCCTAAGGGCTTTATAACATGAGAACTTTCTTTTTTGGGGGGGGGGGCGGATTTCGAGACAGGGTTTCTCTGGTGTTTTGGTGCCTGTCTTGGATCTTGCTTTGTAGACCAGGCTGGCCTTGAACTCACATAGCTCCACCTGGCTCTGCCTCCCAAGTGCTGGGATTAAAGGCGTGCGCCACCACCGCCTGGCACAGCATGAAAACTTTCAACTATAAAGGGACATACTCACACCACAAAAAAAAAAAAAAAAAAAAAAAAAAAAAAGGTTATACAGCATTTTAAGAAATCAAAAAAATAAAACAAAGCTTGGGTTGAATTTGAGAGAACAACTGTTATAATGAACCAGAAGTACAAGATTCCACTGAAACTGAACAGCTGACAAAATATGCTTGAACTTAAACCTTCAAGAGGGTCAAATAAAGCCAGTTATGTGGATTAGACCAAAATTGGTTCTGGACAAACACAGGTAACTGCACTTCAGCATGAGCAGGTGACCCCTTCCCAGCAGTTAGTTTGTAAACAGTTTCCCACCCTTGTTTGTTCTGCCTTGTGTCACACCTGAATGGCTTCTTCTTCTATTCTGGATGCGCACAAGTCTCTTGGACTCGACACAAACCCAAACGAAAGCTTAAAAATCTTTAAGGGTAGAAATTGTACATATCCAGCTCAGCATGTCAGCTACCACTTATGTGATGTCAATGTAGGCAGCACCAACTTGACCAAATCAAAGTTGCTACCATGTATATATAAGCTGTTCCTGGCCCAGCAGCAATATCAACATTTCCAATTGACTACCTTCACCCTCAACACAGCAAACACACCTTTAGTTTTAGCTATTAACAGGAAGTTTTAAGGAAGATGTAGAACTGTATCCCAGAGAACACACATTAGTGAGAACAGTAGCTCCCTCCTGGGAACCTTTTTCAGGATCATAAAGATGAACAGAAGAAATATTAAAATGTCAGATATGACAGTGAGGCAGAGGCTGGAAAAATGTTCTACTCACAAGGCCAAAGCATTCCTGTTCAAACAGAAGTCTGGGTGACTGGATAAACAACAAAACAAACTCAACCAAATCAAAGGAAAATAGGGTTTCATATAACACAGTATCAAAAAGTAGACGGAACAGACTAATTGCCCCAACTGGTGGCAGGTAAGTCCACAGCCTATTGTGATAGGTCCTTCCAGCATCAATCAGGTTTCTTCTCACGTTTTCTCAAGGTATTTTTTTTTTTTTTTTATAGATGTGGTGACTTTAACAAGAGTCTAACAGGCGGGCAGGCAGGCAGGCTTCAATCATTGGTTTCAGGATCTGTCTGTGCCATGTAGGCATCCAATTCAGCATCCAGGTGTCCTTTAGTTTTCGACATGTATGCATCCAATTGGTTGTCCAGCTGCTCCTTGGTTAATACAGGGCGAGTGAGGGCACCTCTTCCTCGGCCACGACCTCGGCCTCGGCCTCCAAAGCCCCCTCTTCCCCGACCTATCATACCCCGACCTGGCCAAATGAAAGAAAGAAAGAAAGAAAGAAGACAGTTACACATGGGTTTGATGGGTCCTAGAAAAAGTACCCCATTATGGTATGGGGGCCTAGCTGAGACAAGCTCAAGGACAGGGTAAAGAGGAGAAATTTGGAAAAACAAGAAACACACTGGGTGGAAAGCAGGACATGGAAAGCACACACAATGAGTCCCTCTTAAGTATTCAGCTCTAAATGCTACTAAAAGAAAAAACAAAAAACAAAAACCTGTCCCCTCCCACTTTGAGACAGGGTCTTGCCAATGCAGACCAGCTAGCCTTAAACTTGCACGCCTGGGCAGGAGTGTAGCTCAGTCAGTAGGGTGCTTGTCTAGTATGGACGAAGCCCTGGGTTCAATCCTCAGCACCACATAATGAACACCTGTAATTCTAGCATCTGGGAGGCAAAAGCAGGAGACTCATAAGTTCAAGGCCAGCCAGGGCTACGGAGACCCTGTCTCAAAAAAACAAAACAAGAGCCTCCCAGTTGCTGGGATTATAGGTGTGTAGTATTAGCTGAAAACTATTAAACAACATTAACAAAGATTAACAAAGATTCCTAAGACAAAGGAATCACCAAAAGTTTGGGACTTACTGTGAGTTCATAATTAAAAGACATCATATAGAATCCTAGTTAGTTAGGAGGCAGTAAGAAGGGCACAGAGAATCAAGGGTATTCATATAAACCTTCTGGATTGTTATCTCATCTGTTTTAAATTTATTAAGTCTAATCAGGTGACTCCATGTATCCAAAGACTGAAAGTTATTCTAGAGAAAAAAACTTAGCTGCTACTTCTCTGACTGGTCACCTTAGGACAACTATCTGAGAAATGATTTCAATTCACTAACCAAACACTCAGCTTTCTCAAAATTGACTTTATTTAGTCTTTCCTAACCTCTGGAGTCTCTCTCAGAAACCATGTCAAGACAACTGGAAATTGTCTTGGAAATCTGGAAATCTAGAAACCCATACAAGCTCGTACTTCATTCAATAAGCCAAGTTACATATAATGGCAGAGAAGAAAAGAAACCTTTGTTGTCAAATGTTCTTTCCTAAGTTACTCTTCAGCACCATCGATGCTAAGGATTATCAAGACCTGCCCCACACTTTAGAAAGAACAAGAACAATTGCCCATAAAGCTTACTAGAATAAGATGCTCAACCTATCAACAGGTGTTGGGAGTTTCTTACTAAGCTCTAAGCCAGAAAAGCTCCCATAAAATATGGTACTGACACCACCATCATTAAACTCTTCGAATCTGGTCCATGAGATCACAAGACAAGAATCAAGGCACCAAGGTAAGATTACTAACAACAGTCAGCCAGCTAACTGGTAGTAACACATCTAGGTTTCAACCTTGATCAGGAAAACTGTCTTTGGTTCTTCACCAAATCCTATGTTTAATTTACTTGGTTTCAGAGGCAAGGACAGGTGCCAAGTCTCATCCCACTACCTCACAGTGCTGCTGGACTGGATCTAGAGTCTCATGCAAGCCTAGCATGTGCTGTACCACTGAGCTCCATCCTTCACCTTTGTTTCTGTCTCTCTTATTTTGTTTCTATGGTGTAAGATTGACCCGGCACCTCACATATGCTAGCTAAGTGTTCTACACTGCACTCCACCTCAGTCCCACTTCTCCTATAGAAGTTAAACGGGCACTGGGCTATGGAATGGGTGTGTAATGGTGGTGGTGGTGGTGGTGGTGGCAGCAACAGAAGGCAGATACAGAAAAGAAAAATCCTAAACTGATCATTGCATCATTTTAATAGAACAATTTAATTTTCTAAAAACCTGGAGCAGAATGCCTAAAATGTGGCTCTAGATAATGTGCCTAACTGTTAATCCTAACAGACTTTGCATTGTCAGCATGTAAATTTAGAAAACAAGCCAGTTTCAAAAAACATACAAGACAAACAAACAAGCCTGCCTATGACTTGAAGCTGTGCAGAAAGGTGGCTCTGAGTTTTGAAGGGAGGAAAATAAGGGAGCTACTCTCTGAAGTTGGTAGCTGACTAACCTCTACCACCGATTCCGCCACGACCCATAGCTCCACGCCCTAGGCCCCCTCTCCCAGGACCTCCACGACCTCGAACACCACCTCTTCTTAAGCCCATTCGGGGAGCTACGGCTCGTCCACCTCGGAGCAGGTTTTGACCTTGGAGAGGAGGCATACAATGTATATGCAGGTAAATCCAAGAGAGACAAAGTAGATTCTAACCAAAGGAAGGCGGTGAGGGTTAAATAAGAATAATTAGTTAATGTTTAGTCTGGGTGGGGCAAACTGCACAGTGTGTGTGAACAGATTAAACAGCTTATTCAATTCAGTAATTCTGACCACAACCATCTTTGGAAAAAGCTGTGACTAAGTAAGTTCATACATTTAATAAGCTAACAATCAGATGCCTGCATTATGGTAGATTTAAAAATAAATGCTATGATTCCTGTTTTCAACACATTCTTGAAGGGATAAGAACTTTATAAAAAGGGAACAGTTTAACAGTGTCCAAAGAGTATGATACAGATAGGTAGGCACTATGGATCAAACTGTCCCCTCTCTTCCAGATTAACAGTTTTTCACTTCAGGAAGGCAGACAGTTAGTCATGACACAGGCCAAAAGACCCATCTTTTTTTTTTTTTTGGTATTGAGGATATTCAACCCAGGGCCTCGCACATGCTAACCACACATTTCTTAGACGTATTTCCAGAACTTGAATGGGCTTTGATTCAAGCAGCAGCAGGTGTTTTCAGATGGAATGGAGATGACATGAATTACCTGTTGCTATGCAGGTCATAGCCTCTCATCATTGCACATTATCAGAAAAGGAATGATTATCGATAAAACACATGCAGCAGTACTAAAAATGTGATTTCAAAAGTTAATTAGATTAATACAAATTTAGGATTAAAGGTGCTAAACAAATGTGATCATAGCAGCCCAAGAGAAAGGGGAAGAAGATAGAGTCCAACCACTATCAGCTACACACAAGCACTGACCTCGGAGCGACATCCCGCCCCTAAGCAGGGTTCTGGTGGCACGTCCCCCACGTAGTCCTCCTCGGGGCAAGCCTCTCTGGATTATGGGTAGGCCTCTTCCTCCAATTGCTCCCCTGGCCAGGGCACCTATGGGTCGGCCTAAACGTGCCTGGATGTTACTCTTACCCAGGCGCTGCTTTAAGCTCTTCTGGAAGAAAAGGTGTTAGAGGATTGAGATCAAAAAAGGAATTCAGTGAGATTTGCCAATTTAAAGTATAGGACAAATGAGGCAAGTGAGACGCTTGCTGTGGATATAAGCCTGTTGTGGGTAATGTAAGGATTCCAAACCAAAAGACTTTATTTACCCCAAAATATGGATAAAGCAGAATTCTGATCCAAAACAAAGGCTCTAAGAAGCTCTAGTATGGTCCACAACATTGGCACCAGCAGACAACCTTACTAATTTGGCTACTCAAGTCACACAGCAGCAGCAGCTGCAAACTTGCTACTTCTTGGCCACAGGTTGACAATGACATGCCTTCATCCATACCTGCCTCAGGACTACACTGTTTTCAAAGGCTTACTCACAAACCACTGGAAATGCATCACGTTCTGGGTAAACTGAAATTACAAGTTCACTTGAATTCTTGAGACTTAAGGACAAGAATGGCTTCTCAGTCAGAGGCCAGGGTGCTCCAGTTTTCCTTTGAGTATCTATCGCCAGATAGTCCTTTTTATTTATTTATTTACCTTAAGATGCAATTAAACAAATCAAATCAACATTCCTTTCCTTATATCTCTTGCAAATCTATAAATTCCACATTTCTCCTTGCCAACAGCTAATCCTTAAGAAAGAAAAATGGCCTTAACCTCACAATTCAAATCTATCTTCATAGAGAGCCAGCCAAATTCATGTTAAAATTAAAACAAGTAAACTATTAACCACAAAGGACCACACAGAGAACTAGGACATACTAGAGATATTAATTTTTCAATGATTAGTTTCTCCAAAAGACTCTGAAGATCACATCTCATGGAGTTAGAGTTCTTCAAAGGAAAAGGAGAAAATATAGCCTGGAATACAACAAAGGTTCTAGCAATTCTGTAGCAATTCTGTTCTTCCACAAAGCCAGTCAGTATGAATGAAAACGGTGTTCTTGCACACAATCCACCTCCATCACACACAATGGCATAGGCATATACAAATGCCTGTGCATATATACTTTCCCTGAATTAAGAGCTCTGAAAAAGATGTTGAGACATTATCATTAGCTTTCTGGCACAAAATCTTAAAATGCTTCTAATTAGGAGAAAGGCTTTTAACATTAGACACTTAACACAGGCAGGTGAAACCAACCTCAAGGGCCTGTCTTGTCATTCCCCCAATTAGCATGGTAATTATTTTTTGTGGTGCTGGGCATGAAACTCATGCCCATGGTAGGCAAATCCTTTACCACTGAACTGTACCTCCAGACCCTAGCATACAGTTATGAAGTCACGACTGCATTCTCATGTTCAATTACTAAGTATACTCATTCTCCTGAATTGTGTAGTACAGAGCCATCTCCATCTTTAGTTGCTACTCACCCTGACACTTATATATACTGGTAGTACAACTCAGCTTTTCCTCTAGAGCTGTGCTGTATAATAAAGTAGCCACTAACCACACACGGTTACTTAAAATTAAAAAAAAAAACAAAACTTTGATCTGGGTGTGGTGGTATACACCTTTAATCCCAGCACTCTGGAGGCACAAGTAGGTACATTTCTGTGAGTTTGAGGCCACTCTGGTCTACATATAGAGTTCCAGGCTAGTAGTAACTACATAGTGAGACTCTGGTCTCAAAACCACACCAAACAATAACAAAAACCAAAAACTAAACAAAATTTGGGTTGGCTTTGAGCTAATAATGCCTCGATATGCTGAGATAACCACTGTATGCCCTTCATCTGGCCTTAACATAAGTGAAAGGAAAAAAAAAATTAAGCTCCTCCATTTGCACTAGCCACACTGGAAGCTCTTAAGAAGACACATGGCTACTGAACAGATTGAGAACATCCCATCAATGCAGAAGCTGGTGGATGCTGCTGCTTTAGAGGTTAGCCTGTTGAAAGGACCTGGCACAGTGTATCAGAGATGTCACGATTTTTATTTACTCTTGGAAAATGGTGGGCCTATGGCTCATTGCTTTCCTGAGTCATGGATGAACCTAACCACTCCACGGCTGAAAGGTAGACAAAGCAGAAAGCCTTGCTTATTTTCAGTCAGTGAGCCCAAAGGTTCAGAGTGGGGGTGGGTGTTATTAAGTGCTGACTCTATGCACAGCCATGCAGTGCTACCAGTTAAAGTCCTTACAGTTGCATGGCACCGCCCTCTGGACGCCCAGCCACAGCTTGGACATATCCTTCCACAGCCACTGTCCGGACTTGCATATAAAGTCTACGAATGATAAAGAGCAGGTTTTATTTCAGGCCTGAACAGGATTACCTCTTACTGGAAATGTGAAAGAGAACTAACATTTGATTATCCTATCCTGTATGCTTGCTCTACTGTGATGTAAAAACTAGGTGGCGTTTTTAGCACTGAAAATCTTAGACCACTCAGATGCAGAATAAGATTATTCTAGTTCGTAAATCTTTCGAGACAGGGTTTCTCTGTGAAACAGTCCTGGCTATCCTGGAACTCACTCTGTAGACCAGGCTGGCCTCGAACTCACAGATCTGCCTGCCTCTGCCTCCTAGTGCTGGGATTAAAGGCGTGCGCCACCACTACCTGGCCTTGTCAATTATTATTATTATTATTATTATTATTATTATTATTATTATTTTGGTTTTTTGACAGGGTTTCTCTGTGTAGCTTTGCGCCTTTCCTGGAACTTGCTTTGTAGACCAGGCTGGCCTCAAACTCACAGAGATCCGCCTGGCTCTGCCTTCCGAGTGCTGGGATTAAAGGCGTGCGCCACCAATGCCTGGCGTAAATTATTTTTTATGGAGAGCAAAGCAACTAAAACAAAGTTACTCTCCTGTTTTTTGGGAAAGGGTGAGACTGAACCCAGGGGCCTTGTCCTTGCTAGGCAAGTGCTCTACCTTTAAACATCATTCTTAGACTAAACAAAGGTTCTCTGTAGAAAAAGATTAAAAAAAAAAAAATTCTATTTTAAGAGTAAGGATCAGAAAATAATCAATCCTCACTGATAACACAAACAGGCTACAGAGGTGTCAAACTCCCCTAAAAGAGAAAGATATTAAAAAGTTTCTTAAGCTGGGTGGTGGTGGTGCAGATCTTTAATCCCGGCACTTGGGAAGCTGAGGCAGGTAGATCTCTGAGTTCAAGGCCAGCCTGGTCTACAGAGTACCAGGACAGCCAGGGATACAAAGAAAAAAACCTGTCCCGAAAATAAAAAAAACGAAGTTACTTAACTGGTACCTGCCCAAACCAAAATTCTTTGAACATTTGTTCAGGTAAGTTTCAGCTTTTGCCTTGAGCCATCTTGGAATCATCCATTATATCCTGACAGCTTTGGTGGACTGCCTGACACAGACTGCCAAGACCCATTCTCTCACCTGCTTCAGTTTTAATGCTGCCTGGACAGAGGGTCTATTCTCCATCTGCTGGGCCAGTCTTCTGTTTCTGGCACTGGCTAGCTGCTGCTGCTGCTGCATCGAAGCCCGAATATTCACTGGCATCGGCTGTTTGTTCTTCAGCATATTAGTAAAGCTTCAAGGTCGAACAAAATGGGTGTTTAAATAAAAGCTTTATTATAAAACACTTATTGGCATTTTCATGGCTTGCTAGACCAGGAGCTCCAGATCCCACGAACTTTAAAGTGGTACATTTGGATCAAGGTTGATGTGGGTTAAAGACTCCTCTGTTTCCACAAACTTGCAAGAACCAGAAACTCAGAAATGCAGCCGAGTGCAGCACAATTAAAAGTGATAACAAGGGCTCAGGTAACAGCTCTTAGAGAAGTGGAAAGTATGAAAAACACGCATTAAGCCAATATGATGACAAGAGACAGAGATGCAGTTACAAAGACAAACAAAAATGCCTACACCTTTGGGGAGTGAAGGGTTCATTCTAAGGACAAACAGGAGGAAGGACCAGAACACCTTCGAAGTCCACTGAAATAATACAGACAAATAAATTATGGAAATTTATTACACTCTAACATGTTACTTAGTAACACATGAATACAGGTAATTAATGTGTCATATCTTAAGATATGAGCAGAGAAGTACATTTGCTTTAGAAACAAAAACAGACATTAAATGCCTTGGGAGTTCTAGCAGCAATATAATAAAATGGTGAAAGACACCAAATAAATGAAACTCTCAGAAACAAAAACTGCCTTTAACTTAATTTCTCTCAGTCTCAAATAATCACTTTTTCTAACTCAGTACTTCTGAGACAGTTTAATTAGTCAACCACTTAGGAGCCTATGAGGACATTCTATCATTCCTATTGTGATTAAGTTAATGGAAGAAAACATACAGGTGTCAAAAGAATGCCAACAAAACATACTAAAAAGCAGAATGGGAAGAGAGTGAAATGGAGCAAAGCAAGTGCCTCTTACAAGGCCCAAGAATGACATTCAGGGGCCTTTGGACATAGTCACGGCTTGCTACCTGCCTCTTACAGGCCAGCCACAACACTGCTGGCCTTGGACTAGGCAGCAAGCCTGTTGCAGCCAGGATATACCATACCATCATGCTGCACCACCCCTGTATCAATGTTTAAAAAGGAGGGTGTGAGGAGTCTTTCAAAAAAACAGATCCCACTATGTAAATATTTCAGATAGTTTAATATAAAAATCTACTGATAAGGGGTTTTGAAACAACCGCCCAATTTGTTCTGTGTACCACATTAGATGCAATTAAGAACAGAGGTCTGGTAGCCTTCTGTTTTTAGCTTACAACTGGTTTTTGTGTATTGGACCCCAGGGCCAACTTAAGTAATGTTTTCTTAGGAAGGAGCTGAAGTTGCTGTTGGCTGCCTCACCGCTCATTTAGAGACATCTTGGTGGTGCTTTTTAGCACAACTTTCGGTGCTGACTGTGCAGCCATCTTCAAATCCCGAGAATCTACAAAGGACAATATGCATAATGAGTAAAGTAAAACAATCAAGACTGCATTTTCTTTCTTTCCCTTTCTCCCCTCTGTGTAGCCTTGGTTGTCCCGGAACTCAAATCTATAGACCAGGATGGCCTTGAACTCATAGAGATCTGCCTCTGCCTCAGAGTGCTGGGATTAAAGGTGAGCACCACAACCACTCAGCTGAAGATTGCACTTGCACAAGGAACAAGGCATAAATCAATGAAAGGTCTATATTACAAACTGTTGAAAACCATATTAAAATTCATTTTTTATGAACATAAGTTTATATCACAGTTATCAAAATGTCAAAGCCCCAGTATGAAGAATGTCTGCCAAAGTCTCCAAAATGGCAGAATCAGATGTAGCCAAAGCCTAGGAGCCTGGCTTTCAATCTAGAACAGTCCTTCCAGCCTACACTGATTCAGCCAAGTAATGTGAAAGAAAAGAAAGGCCCCAAACCAAATTTTACCTTGATGCCTGGACCCAGACCAATTAAACTACAATCTGGCCACGAGGACTGGGGAACAGCAAGTGGGATTAGGGTGCTACCCAGGTGCATCTTAGAGGTCTATAGAAAATTGAAAACTATGTATCAGAATAAATGCAGGGGCTGGGAATAGAATATAGCTCAGTGGTAGAGTGACTGTGTTGCACTAATGAAGCCGTGGGTTCAATTTCCAGCTGCAGACAGGGGAATGGTGTTAACAGGCTGAGGCCATAGTGGGTTACAATGTGACATTGTGAGGCACGGACTCTCTCACACACATACAAAGAAATGCCTAGCTTCAAAACCGATTCTCAACTCCAAATGCAAGTGGCGTTCCAGTAAGATACGGCAGGGGGAAGACAGAAAGGGTTTTCTAAATGGGTATTCAATCTTGAGAGTTCTCAGGGGCACTCCACAAAATTTAACCGTAGCTACACCGGATGGCACAAGCTCAAGGCGAGCCTGGGTGACTTGAGAGGCCCGGTCTCAAACGAAAATTTAAAAAAAAAAAAAAGGTCGAGGACGTTAACTCGGAGCGCTTGCCTCGCCAAAGCAGTATTTTGGATTCAATTTCGGTGCCGCAAAAACCAACACCTAGAGCTGTCGCTCAACTCCGTAATCTTGACGTAACCTTCCATCCCACCCTCAAAGGCTCTCAAGATGCCCCCCACCGTCTTGGGTCAGTTGATTATTTCCGTTGTTACCCTCCCCATCAAACACCACTCTGGGGCGGGGCGGGGGGGGGGAGGCTGCGGCTCGGGTGTCTAGATAAGCAAGACCCTGGGGGTCAAGGCCCAGTCCCGAAAAAGCCCAAGGCACAGCACCCTAACCACACCAGACACCCCACACCAGCACCAACCACGCCGCCGGCTCGCTGGTCGGCCGCGGTTCCGGCTCAGCCTCCGCCTCCCGGCTCCGCCCCCTCCCCGGCCTGCGCGCACCTCGGCGCCATCCACACCTGCCACCCGCGCCGCCCTGCCCCGAGCCCCCACGGCGCCCCGCCTCTGCTTTCGCCACAGGAACTCACCGAAGGAGACGGACGCCAGCGCTCCTCCCGGGGCTGCCACCACGGCTGCGGCGGGCGGGCCGGAGGCCGGCCTAACCTGAGCTGACGGGGGGGGGGGGACCGTTCGTTCGGGTTAACTAGCTGGGCGGTTGAGTTAGATGCTTTAACGGTATGAAGCGAAGCTCACTCGCCGTGGGTTGGGTATCGAGCCGGCCGATCCTCCCGCTCGTCAGGCCTGCCCTTCCCTGCCTTTCCGTCTGGACGCCACCACAGCCGGCGCCGCCAACTCCCGCTTGGTGTCCAAAACAAAATGGCTGCCAGGCCCGCCAGGGCAGCGTGACCGGCTAAAATGGCGCCGACGGACTTGCGTCAATGCGCGCGCAGCTAGGGGCGTGGCAAACGGGTGCTTTGGCCGCCTCAGGAATCGCCGGGGAATCTCCAGGGGCTTTGGCAAAGGTCCCTTCAGTTAGGTGTAGGGCTCCGCCCATTGGGGGCGTGGTCATTGGCCTTGATCGCTAGGATACCGCCTAGACTACCTGCTGGAAGACTTAACGCTCCACTTTAAAGGGATTTTCTGGGTTGCAAAAGAGCGGTTTAGGTTTGATTGGAAGCAATGTTTGTATTCTGTTATTCCTCCATCCCTAAGCTAAAGACAACTCTTTTTTTTTTTTTTTTTTTTTTTTTTTTCTAGGCAGAGTTTCTCTGTGTAGCTTTGCGCCTTTCCTGGAACTCACTTAGTAGCCCAGGCTAGCCTCGAACTCACAGAGATCCGCCTGGCTCTGCCTCCCGAGTGCTGGGATTAAAGGCGTGCGCCACCACCGCCCGGCAAGACAACTCTTAAAAAGTCTCTCTTTTTTTTTTTTTAGGCTGGGCGGTGGTGGCACACGCCTTTAATCCCAACACTCGGGAGGCAGAGGCAGGTGGATCTCTGTGAGTTCGGGGCCAAGCCTGGTCTACAGGACAGCCAGGACTGTTATACAGAGAAATCCTGTCTTGAACTCCCCCCCCCCCAAAAAAAAGTCTTTATTAGGACCTCAGAGCATGGGGTGATTTGCTCTGGCCCTCTTCTCATCCCTATTTGTGGTGTGTATTTTGTTTGTTTGTTTGTTTTTGGTTCTTTGAAACCGGTTCTCTGTGTTGACCCGGCTGCCTTCGAACTCAAAAAAGATTCATCTGCCTCTGCCTCCCAAGTGCTGGGACTAAAGGTGTGCGCCACCACCGAATGGCAATTTTTTTGTTTGTTTGTTTTTTGTTTTTCGAGACAGTTTCTTTGTGTAGCCTTGGCTGTCCTGGAACTTGCTCTGTAAACCAGACTAGCCTCGAACTAACAGATCTTCTTGCCTCTGCCTTCCTAGTGCTGGGATTATTGGCATGCACCACCGCGCCCAGCTCTTCCATGTCCTTTTATGTGGGCTGCCACTAGAAGATGTGGCTAATTTTAGGGTGGGTCTTCTCACCTTGAGTAATCCAATAAAGCGTATCTGTCACAGGTGTGCCCAGTCCCTTGGGTTTTAGTTGATTCCAGATGTAGTCAGGTTGACAACTAGGATTAGCCATTACACAGGATGTCTCACTAGGATGGAGCCCTAGCTGGCCTTGAACTCTCAGAGATCCTCCTGCCTTTGCTTGTGCCTCTACCTGAGAGCTGGGATTAAAGGGTACTTCACCATGCCTAGTTAGAGCCACTGCCCCTCCCCACCCAGCACTTCGCCCCCCCCCCCCTAGTGTTCAGAACTGTAAATGGCTATAAAGCCTGACTTTGATGTGTTTTCCTTTCTTCTTTTACTCGTTTTTTGTTTTGTTCCTCCAAACCCCCACCCCAGTCAGGGGTTCTCTGTGTAGCCCTGGTTGTCCTGAAGCTCACTCTAGACCTGGCTGACCTTGAATTTACAGAGATCCACCTGCTTCTGCCTCCTGAGTGCTAGGATTAAAGGCATGTGCCACCACCACCCACCCTTTCTTCAGTTTTTTGATTGCTTTTTTGTTTTGGTTTTTGGACACAGGATCTGGCTATGTAGTATGGGCTGGCTTGGAACTCAAAATCTTCCTGTCTCATTCTTCAAGTGCTAGGATTACCAATTACTTATACAAGTCCCTGAGAAGCCAATGGCACTTCAATTTCAGCTAAAACTATGGACCTCTACATTTTTGGGTCTTGAAAGTTCCTTAAATAAGATGTAATGCACATAAACTCTCCAAGATAGGGAGTGTTGGGAGTGAGCACCCTTTACTTCACACGTATCCAGACCCGGAGCAGATAGACATTGACAGTTGGTGAGGGAAGCCTTTATTAGAGTGAGTGGCAGACCTAGATAGACCACCACTCTTGTGCCCTTGGTGGGAGACTGGGCAAGGATGGGGACATGGGGAGGTGTAGGTGGGGTGAGGAGAAAGCAGCATATAGGAGAAGTCTGACAAGGCAGAGAGGAAGGGCACTGCCCATTGCGGCCATATGCTCAACTGTTCTCCCAGAAGAAGTTGTTACAAGCCACCGTGAGAGCAGCCACCAGCACGACATACTCCTGGAAGTCCACCTCCCCATCTCCGTTTTCATCCAGTTCCTTCATTACCTTGTCCACAGCATCTGCATCCTTCTGGACCTGTGGAAGGAGGAGATGGAAATTGATACCACTAAGTTAGAGCCTGCACAGTGGTTGAGGCAGAAATGAGCAGTGAGAATAATATTTATGGGTGTCTTGAGAGACTGGTGAGCTCCTGGTGTCTGCAGAACCTAGCGGAGTTGATACTGACACCAGTTGTCGACCATGATTGTCTACAATGTGACAGGTGCTACATTAGGAACCTTACAGGCTCTGTTTTAATAAACACACACAAAATGATTTTAGGGCACGGTGGCAGATCCATTTAATCCCAGCACTCAATGGGGAAAGAAGCAGGTAGATCTATTTGAGTTCAGGGCCAGCCTGGTCTACAAAGCAAGTTCCATGTCAGTTGGGGCTACATAGTGAGACCCTGTCTCAAAAAAACAAAAACAAAAACCAACAAAAACCAACAACCCAGTTTTTGCCACTTGACCCAGGCTAGCCTGGAACCTGAGGTCTTCCTGGGTCTGCCTCGTTAGTGCCAGTATTACAGATGTGTGCCACCAAGCCTGTCTTTAGTAGGAATGCAAATAATGTGGGCGGCATTTCCACTGCTTCCATGACAGAGAAGAAACAAAGTGACAGTTGGGGTAGAAATAAAAGTTATGCAGCAACAAAATAGCAGGGCCAGAGCTTCAGTGAAGCCTAAGAAAGCTGGAGTTGGTATGTGGTCCCCGTCAGCATCTGTCTCTCGGCATCCTCCAGTCAAAGGAAGCTTCCGAGCAAACTTTCCATCCTTCCTCCCATGCTTCTTTTCACATGGGCACCTCCTGCCATGTCTTAATTTACCTACAATCTTCCAGTGCAAATCTATGGCTCAAGTGCCACCTCCATAGAGAAGCCATGTGACTTCAGAGTACTAATCTCCACAGTTCTAAGGGTCTGTATTTCTTTGAGTTCATGGTTTTACTTTTTCTGGGGTTTTTCAAGACAGGGTTCCTCTGTGTAGTAGCCTTGGCTGTCCTGGAACTTACTATGTAGACCAGGCTGGCTTCAAACTCACAGAGATCCCCCTGCCTCTGCCTCCTGAGTGCTAGGATTAAAGGCGTGCGCGACCACGGCCCGGCTGTGACTCCATTCTATGCTGTGGGTAATGTAATTGGTAAATCTGCAGAGCCTAGTATTGATAGGTGGTCAGTAAAGTAGGGCATTTTGACTTTTCCAGGGAGGTGTTAAGGGAGCCTGGAAAAACTTAGTTTACAATGGAAGAGGAAGATAATTGGGCTGAGCTTGGGGTGAGGCAGGGATATAGCAGGGTACCCATCTCCTTCCTCCACCCTGTACCTCAACCCTCTGCTCACATCTAGGAAGCCGGAGAGTTCAGTCTGTAGCAGGTCTTTCAGCTCCTTCTTGCTCAGCTTATATTTGTCCCCCTCCTTGCCCGAATGGGTGTGGAACACGTTGATGAGGGTCTCCATGGCAGTCTCGAGCTCAGAGCCCATTTCAGCAGCACACCTACCCAACCCCACGAAGATGGAAGTGAATTGTAAATCAGGTTCAGGATATCTGGGGTCTGGGTAAGGGGTACCCTCAGACTTGACAGCTGGTTTCACAGCTCAAATAGCTACAAAATGGGCCCCCCTTGTCCTTTATCTTTCACTGAGATTTTCCAGTGTGGGAGAAACCCTGTCACACCTAAATCCAGTCCAGCATTCTGGGTCCCTCCAGAGGGAGACCGGGATGGGCATGGACATTGAGCAACAGGAACCGGGCTTTCTTAAGAAGCATCTGCAGTGGCCGGCTCCTGGCTGCCTGGACGGAGATGGGGTGGGGTGGGGCAGGCATGGGTGGACACAGGCCCAGGCAGCTTTCTAGCTCTATTTTAACCTTCCAGGCCTGTCACAGTCAAGCTTTGCAGTTAGTAGTAAGTGAGCTGATGTCTACGATGCCCACCCCAGGAAGAAGTCTGGTGCCTTTGGTGAGCAGTCAGGGTGGGAGACCCAAGAGTTGTTGGGGAAGGGGGGTCTCACTGTTTCTGAGCTTCCTGTCAGCAGTGTGGCTCTTCCTCTTTAGGCACCGAGGATTAAGCCCAGGTAAGTTAGCTATATCTCCCATCTTTTCGTGCTTGGGATTTATTTATTTATGACAGGGTCACATTCTATAGCCTAGGCGGTCCTGGAACTAGCTCAGGCTGGCCCTCAACTTGTGGGCAGTCCTGTGTCCATGCCTGGCTCCCCTCACTACTCAGTATGTCGTTTTGGTTTCTCTGGGGCATGCTTCCCATTACCTCCCATTCTACTCATCCTCTCTACAGAACCATCCCTTTCCATCAGGTAGGCAGAAGGAAGGGAGAGGGAAATGTCTGAGGTTTTCCTGAGATGCTAACCTGAAGGTGCTGTCCCTGACGCTGTCCATTCCTGCCTCAGGCCAGCTCTGTTTGGGTAGCTACAGCAGGAACAGGATAGGGCTGGTTTGTGATAGAAGGACTGAGTGCATGAGGTCATTTGAGCTCAAGGGGCTGGGGGAGAGCAGAAGAATGGGGAGGTCTATTGAGAAAGGACTGCCAAGCTAGGGGGCCTCAGGCCTTTGGCCCTGGGAGGGTCATGCTTTCCACAGCCTCAGGGGCAGCTCAGATGTCTCAGATCAGGTGTCCTCATCCTTCCTCACCACTGGGTATACTGGACAATAGGTCCTGATTAGATGACATCCCAGCTCTTCAATGGAGCCCTTGTGACTGTCACCTGAACTCCAGTCACAAGAAGCAGTTGTCACAGAGACAGGGGCAGACAGAACCCAAGCCGGGCTGATCAGAGGGATAAAGGGCGCTCAAGGGAGGGATTTGGGTGGCTCAGTTACCGTTCTCATCTGTGAGGGGCACCTGGAGGTCTGCCTGGAGCCCTCCAGCAGCTGGGAATTTAATGGAGGGGAGGACCTAGGGGTGGAGCAGTGGGAAAACAAAAGGAAAAATTTGGGGAGAGAGACGTGGGGGTCAAGGCTGAAAAAAAAGGGATAAGGAGGAGGTCTTGTGAAGGCAGAGATAGGACAGGGCATACTGCCACGGACCCCCTTCTTCGTGATATCACAGGGCCTATGCTCTGCTGCTCCTGACTTCCTTAGGATTTGGTTCTTGATAAGGCTGGTTAGGGGTGGCAGAGACTGAGGCTGGGGAGGGGGCAGGAACAGCCGTTCTTACCCTAAAGGAGCAGGGCTGTCTCTCCTCCCTTTCCACACCTAGAGACTGGGGTACCTGGCAAGGGACACTGGGTTCTGTGGGAAGGTCTGGTGGCCTGGAAGCTGGGTGGCGTCCTCACTCACCAAACTTCTAGCTCTCTGACCTTCACTTACCTCTTCTCAGTACTTTCCAAACCTTATCCCCCCTAGATCTCAAACCGCCCTTTCCATTCCCTTGACTGAGTCCTGCCAGACCCTTGGCAGACCCTCGCAGACTGTATCCTTTTCCAGGGCTCCTGGGGTCTTTCTGAGGCTCCCTGTCCTCCAGGCTGGCTAAGCCAGGGACCTATCCTAGTCAGGGTAGGGTACTCACGGTTGGCCTGGGCCTGAGGTGGGAGCAGGTTCTCGACAGGCAGGCAGGCTGCAAATGTGGCACCTCGAGAGCGGTGTGGGGAGACCTGCCCTTCCCTGCCGACCCTCCTCCCCACCAGCTCCACCCCTTCACCAGCGACACCGCGAAGGGCCAGAGGCCAGGAGTGGACAGAGGCGCCCTCTGTCTCCCGGGCGGGAACGGGCTGCCCCGTGTTTCTTCCCGTTCTTTATTGCATCCCCTCCCGGAGCCCGCAAGAAGGAGGTGGAAGAGAAATCTTGGGAAGGGTGCTGTGGGGCGGACTGAGCAGGGGAAGGGAAGGATTCTGCACAGGGGTGCTTAGCCTGTGCGCCTCCGTGAGGGGCGTCTGTCTCGGAACTCAGCGAAGAATTTCAATTGGAGTTTCATTACGGGGGGGCCTCAGTCTGGGGCTTTCCGAGTGCCCTTGGGCTGTGGGGTCTTTTGCGGGGTCTCTGGTTTCTCAGACGAGGCTTACAGTGCTGAATTCCCCAAGCGTTTTTTTTTTTTTTTTTTTTTAAATTTTAATTTTGCCAAACAGCAGTAGCAGCCCCTCTGACAGACTCGTGACTAACCATCGTAACTGGGAGGGATGGGACCCTATGGTCCCTCCTCAACAGGCTCTGTCCCAGTCGCGTGGCGCAGCGTTGGGATGGCTAGTGACAGCAGGGGCGGTCCCCTCTTTTCCGAATCAGCGGAGGCGGAAACTTGACACTTCGGAACTGGGAGTGGCTGTCTTCTTCCCCTGGTGCTTAAAAACTTCAGCCTTGAGGCTTCAGCTCAGCTTTCTGCATCCCATCTCCCTTCCCGGGTGAGTTCCTCTCTCCGACTCTGCAGAGAGCCTGGGGACCTCTTCTTTATCAGCTCCCAGGTTCCTCCTTCCAAGTGGGTTCAGGCAGAGATTCAGGAAGTGGCCTCAGGAAAGCAGGCAAAGGTCCTTGCAGGAGTATGTGGGTGGGTGGACAGAAATGAGGGGGATGAGTAGGCATGTTTCTTCCCTTCCTGGAGCCCCGAGGGCACTGGGTGTCCACGCCAAACACTTCGTGGGCTGTGGGCTTGAGGAGTTGGAAGAGTCCCTTTCTGGACCTTGTCAATCATAGAGTGGAGAAGTTGGTGGGGTCTCGCGCTGAGCACTCTTGGACCCCCTCAGAAGAGGTAGGGTATGGGGCAGAGAAGATGGGTCTGGCCCGATTGAGCCTTTGCCAACACACTAGGCTTCTCTACTATGAGCAGTAGCCAGTCTGTGGGAGGGTGGAGACTCTGCTCTCAACATAAATAAGCATTGGAGACAAACAACTTCCTGACCCTAAGACAGGGAGTGACAACAAGAAAGGGTCATTAGAACAGAGACCCTACAGGTGATGCTAGCACACTCAGAAGACTCCAAAGAAAAGCCCTCAAAGATAGAGTGGTTGCCACACAGCGAGACCGCTACAGAGGCATCCCTAAGACAGACACTTAAGAAGGACACTCAGACATGGGAGTCGGGGAAACATTCTTTCTGGAAGTGAACCTAAACTGAAATACTGTTGCCCGTTCTGGACTCTTTCATCTTTCCAACACTGACCCTTTCAGGCTGCCACCTTACCCATTCTTGGATCCCTAACTCTCGTGGTCTCTTTCTTCCCCTGCCAGGTCACCCTGTGAAGACCTCAGCTCCTACTGTGGGGTACTAATGGCAGCCGAGCCGCTGACCGAACTGGAGGCAGCCATCGAGACCGTGGTCACCACGTTCTTCACCTTTGCAGGCCTGGAAGGACGGAAAGGCAGCCTGAGCACCAATGAGTTTAAGGAACTGGTCACCCAGCAGTTGCCCCATTTGCTAAAGGTTGGTGGAGGTCTCTGGGATTGAGACTGGTCCATGTGTGCCGGGTGATGACACCGAGTGGGTGATGTGACAGGGACAAATGTGAGTGACTGCATGTGTGCTGGGTTTCCCTGTCTGAAGGGTGTGTGTGTGTGTGTGTGTGTGTGTGTGTGTGTGTGTGTGTGTGTTTGTGTAAAAACTAGATGAGCGAAGATGCTGTGTTGGTGCAAATGGGAATGTGTCAAACAAGCTTGTTGAGTACTTGAGTCTGCCTGGGTCTCTCTACTCTCATTTTCTCAACATATTACTGGACCCAGAGGTGGATTCCCAGAGATTTGCAGACGGTAAGAACTAGAAGGAGGCTTAGCAAAAATAAAGCCATACCCAGGCCTGGTGCTGCCTGCCTGTACATAGGTAATCTCAGCACTCAGGAGGCTGAGGCAGAAGGATCAGGAATTTGAAACGAGTTTAAGGAGAACCTTTCTCAACAAACAACACATAAAGTCATAGCGAGCTATATTCTCAGGGTACCCGGGTCTATGAGGAGCTTCCACGATTAGTTCCCACCACCCACGAGTAGTTCCCATCCCCTCAGTAAGGCTCGTTCTACAGAAGTGATTGGGGGTCCTAATTTGTTGACTCCGAGTTTGTACGCTATTCTAGTCTGTTAACAGTTTATTTTAATCCTTTATGAAAATTCACAGCCACATAAGAGTGTGTGACTGTGGCTGGGCGTGGTGGCTCATGCCTTTAGTTCCAGCACTGGGGTGGCAGAGGCGGGCAGATCGCTTGAGTTTGAGGCCAGCCTGGTCTACAGAGCAAGTTCCAGGACAGCCAGGGAGACACAGAAACTGTAACCAAAACAAAACAAAGTAAAACAAAATCAATTCCTTACTCTCTTCAGTCCATCCTTCAATAGCCATCTCATATTCCATTCAACTGTATGTTCTTCATTAGCCAAAAATTGTGCCAATCCTCCAGCTCCCGGAGCTTTCAGAACCTCCTGTGCCCTCCCTTTGTCTGATCACACTCCCTTGTTCCACTTCTTATTTTCGTGTTATTTTTTTAACAGATTTATTATTTTGTGTGCATATGCAGCACATGTGTTCTGGTGTCTGCAGGGGTCAGAAAAGGGCATCAGGTCCCCTGGGACTGGAATTGCAGTGAGTGCCAGGATTAAAGGAACACACCACCATTTGAAGCCATTTATGGGGTGTCGTCCCCCCCCCCCCCCCCCCCCCCCCCCCCCCGCTTCTTTGGTTTTTCGAGACAGAGTTTCTCTGTGTAGCCCTGGCTGTCCTGGAGCTTGTTCTGTAGATCAGGCTGGCCTCAGACTCACAGAGATCCACCTGCCTCTGCCTCCCAAGTGCTGGGATTAAAGGCATGCACTACCAGCCCAGGTTCCTCCTCCTCCTCCTCTTCTTCTTTGTTCATTTGTGTGGTTTTAAAAAATGTAATTAATTTTTCATTTTATGTAGAGGATTGCCCATATGCAGGTCTGTGCACCATTTTCTGCCTAGTGCCTACAGAGGCCAGAGGATGGCTTTGGATCCCCTGGAACTGGAGTTACAGATGGTTGCTAGCTGCCATGTGGGTGCTGGGAACAAAAACCTGTGTTCTTTACAAGAGCAGCAAGTGCTCTTAACTGGTGAGCCATCTCTCCAGCTCCCTTTTTTTGTGTTTTTGAGACAGGGTGAAAAGTTTGTATAGTTCAAGATAGCCTTGAAGTCATTGCAGCCCTCCCGTTTGGGCCTCCTTGGTGTTAGTTTGGGTCCGGTTCTGAGTGTCTCGACTGCTCTGTTTTTGTTTCCTCCCATCAACTTCATCTCCTCATGCCTCTTCTTATTTAGCTCATGTTCTAAGACACACCATTATAATCACACTTGCAAACCCCTTGATCCTGTCTCTCTATCCTTGTCAGTCAGGACCCCCACATACCTACATTTCTGCCTAAACCCACCACCTGTGTCTGTCTGCACTTGGAGAGCTGACTCTACCTAGAGGATCATGCACAGCCAGGTTGACTTGTTTCTCTAAATCTATAACCACAAACTCCAGAGGAACCCTCGGCAACGTGGAGCACTTCTGTATTTCCTTGTGAATGGTTGGGACACAACCTTTTCCTTCCTCAGATTCCAAAACCTCCTTCCACAGTCTCCCTGTCCCCGAGGAATTGACTCACTTCGAAAATAAGCAATCTCGAAGGTTCTCTGTGCTCCCTCATCCCCAGAGCGTCTCCTGGGTCAGCATCTACTGTGCCTTCCTTCGGGGCCTCACACGTGATCTGTCCAGGCTTCTAAGGCCAGCTCTCTGCTGGTGTCCTGCAGTCCATCCCTCTCACCTACTTAGAACACTTGCTCCTGCAGTGATTCCCTTTTCCCTCTGCACCGTCGCGTTTCCCTTCTTCTGGATCGTTTGTAGTAGATTACCATGTGCTGGAATTCATAACAAAATCGGCTTAGAACTCGAGTACCGGGCCCTTTCTTTTCTTTTCACCTCCCAGTTCAAAATGCTTTTTTTCTCTTAAGAGCCAGAATCCGGGTGGTGGTGGCACCTTTAATCCAGCACTCCTGTCCCCCCAAACAAAAACCTTCCTGGTGACAACAGCAATGCTCTTTCCACTTTGCCCAAACATGCCTCTGAATAGACCTGTGAGAACTTTAACATGGAGGTGCCCCCCCCCCAACCCATAGGAAAGGGATACCAAATCCGAACAGGCACATGTGACACTACAGCGGTCTAAGCGTCTATTTATGGAAGCCCCCCAATTCTCCTCAAAACCACTCTGTTCGAGGTGGACACTAAGACTGCTTTCCCTCCCTTACAGGTTGAGGACACGGCGGAGGTCCAGAATTGTTAAGTAGCTCGTCCAAAGCCCCAGCGTTTAGAATAGGCCCTGGATTGACCGGAAAAGAGGGCTGTGTTTCCTCGCCTACACTGTAGTCTATGCGATTTATTTAAGGGGTTGTTTCAGAAGGACTAACTGGACCCTTCCAAAGGAAAGTGGCTTGAGATGCCCTACATTTTGGGCTATTATTTTGCAAAGGAAAGCTCCAGAGTACGGGAACAGAATCTACCGTGACTCTGCAGCACAGAAAGGGCCAAGGAAGGCAGTTCAAAGGCTCCTAGCCCACTCAGCCACACAGCATCCAGCGGTCACGTCAGCCAGAGGTGACTAGGGCCTGGGGTTAGCAGATTGCCTAGGAACTCATTATCAGTCATCATCAGTGGTCCTGTGTCGTTCAGCCGGCCTGAGGTGGTGGCTGGTTCATGTAGGTTCCCTGGCTCCAGGCGTGCACCGGGATCTTCCGGTGGATCTGGCTGGATGCCTAGTGGGACCTCCTGAAGCTCCCGGCTTTTTTTCCCTTGAGGCACCAGCTCTGGGCTAAACTTCATTGCCTGGGGCTAGGAAGCCCAGTCATCAGTCCAGGGTGGGACAGCTGGTTCTGGTTGTTCTCATTCAACCCAGCCGGGTTTACCACTAGCTCCCTAGACCCCCACCCCCACTTCCGCACGCACACAGGCAGATCTCTGAGTTCGAGGCCAGCCTGGTCTACAGAGTAAGTTCCAGGACAGCCAGGGCTGTTACACAGTGAAACCTTGTCTTGAAAACCAAACCAACAAACAAAAAAAGAGCTAGAATCGTCTTAGACCTTCAATAGGCTCAACACTGAAGCCTTAATGAAATCTTCTCGGTAGTTTTAACATCTTTGAGGAAAGTAAACTTAGCCCATCGTAGGGCCACTTTCCCTGGGTACACAGAGACTCCTTGCTCTTCTGTACTGTGTCACTTTGTGGGGTGGAATGAGTATTTTCGTCCCACCAGCCAGCTCCCAAATAATGACATGGAGATTTCTTATTAACTATAAAAGCTTGGCCATTAGCTTGCACTGGTCCCACTAGCTCTACAACTTAAATTAACCCGTTTAATCTATGTTCTGCTACTTGATGTTACCTCTTCCATCTTGCGCCTCCTGTTTTCCTCTCCATGTCTGGCTTCTCTATGGCCAGTTCCGGTCAGCTAGTCACTGGCTCTGCTCCCTGATTCAAGGTATAACTTTATTGGGCAGTCTTGGGAGTGCCAGAGGGCAATCAAAATATCCCATAATAGTGGGGTTCATGCTTACCACATTTCCTGCAGAAAGTCAGGCAGGTCTTAGAAAGTTCAAGATGTTCTTGGGAGTGCCATCAACACTGAAGCTTTTGCTTATTTATTTTTAATACTTACTGTTTTTATTTGATGTGTCTGGGTGTTTTGCCTGTGTGCATGTCTCCACACCATGTGTTGGTGGGGGCTGGAAGAGGGCAACAGATCCCCTGGAACTAGAGTTACAGATTGTTGTTGTTAGCAGTCATATGGGTGTTAAGGATTGAACCCAGATCCCCTGGAAGAGTAGCCAGTGCTCTTAACTGCTGAGCCATCTCTCCAGCCCTGTTTGTTTATTTTTTTGGGACAAGTCCCTCTGTATGTCCCCAGCTGGCCTTGAACTTGAGATCCTCCTGCCTCTTCCTCCCAAGTGTTACAGGTGGACACCACCACACCTATATCTCTTCTTCTTCCTCTTCTTTTCCCCCATCCCCATGAGACAGGGTTTCTCTGTATAGCCCTGGCTGTCCTGGAACTCATTCTGTAGACCAAGCTGGCTTTGAACTCAGAGATCTGGCTGCTTCCCAAGTGCTGGGATTAAAGGTGTTTGCCACCCCTTCCGGCTTCTTTTTCTTTTTACTTTTGATACAGGGTCTCTCTGTGTATCCCTAGCTGTCTTGGATATAAGGATGTTGGATCCCCTGGAACCAGAGTTACTTATAGTTAGTTATGAGCTGCCATGTGGGTGCTGGGAATTGAACCTGGTTCCTCTGGAAGAGCAGCCAGTGCTCTTAACCTCGGAGCCATCTCTCCAGTCCCCTGGTTAACATTCTTATAACTAAAAGCTATTTTAAAAAATTCTTTGTGAGACATGGTCTTATTATGTATCCCAGTCTGGCCTCAAACTTGCTACATAGCTAAGAATCATCTTGAATTCCTGATCCTCCTGCCTCCACCTCCCAAGTGCTGGAATTACAAGCATGTACTACTATGCCATGTTTACCTATTAATAATAGTTTTGTGTGTATGGTATTAGAGGTTGAAACCAGGGCCTCATGCATGTTAGGTAAACTCCCAAGGGCTGAGCTATATCCTTACTTGCCCCACCCCCCTTTTTTTTTTGAAACAGACTCTCATTAAACAGCCCAGGAAGGCTTTGAACTCATGATCCTCCAGACTTAGTCTGCTGGGCAGCTGAGACTACTGTCCTGCACCACCAGGCCTGGCTCATTTCTAGGGTTTTTGTTGTTGTTGTTGATGTTTGTTTGTTTTTGTTTTTGTTTTTTTTTTTGTGGTGGGGGCAGGTGCAGGCAGGGGAGAAAGACACAGAGCAGTAGCTAAGAATTGAAGCCCTGATTTCGAAAATCTGGGTTTGAGCTGGAGCAATGGCTTAATGGTTTAGAGAGAAGACCAGGTTTCTGTTCCATTGCCAGCATGATGGCTCGTCACTGTCCATTCTCCAGTTCCAGGGGGTCCACACTCTCTTTTGGCCTCAGCAAGTACCAGGCACATACATAGTACAAAATGCACATACATATAAGATAAAATAAAAGAGAAAAAGCTCTCTGTGAGTTTGAGGCCAGAGAGAGAGAGAGAGAGAGAGAGAGAGAGAGAGAGAGAGAGAGAGGTCGCGAGAGCAACCTGGACTCAAATACAGGTTCTAGCTGTTCAACTGTGCTTGGTGCCAGTACCTGGCCTTTCTGGGGTTTAAGTTTCTCATCTGCTAGGCAGACTCATCATGCCTTTCTTGTTGGACTGGTGGTGGACTTCAGCCTGTACTTATTGAAGATTTGCTCTGTCTTTTCCTGTCTTAGCGAACAAACTTCAGCTGCGTGCTTGACATTGAAAGTGTAGTGTTGGACAAGGTAGACCAGGCCCTTGTGCCACGGAAGCTGTCATTCCAGTGGACCATGAGGCTCAAATGAAATAAAACATAGTGTAATACCACAGTGCCTGGAGTCAAGGACGTAGCGGGTTGCCCTCCTACATTTCCCCTGACTGGTAGTGGAGGAAGTGCTGTACAGTGAGTGAGCTTAAGACTCTGCTAAACTCGGGCTGGAGAGTTGGCTCAGAGGTTAAGAGCATTGACTGTTCTTCCAGAGGTCCTGAGTTCAATTCCCAGCAACCACATGGTGGCTCACAACCATCTATGATGAGATCCATGCCCTCTTCTGACCTGCAGGCAAATATACAGACATTATTATGTGTATACATTATTATACACATCATCATCATCATCATCATCATCATAATAATAATAATAATAAAAGACTCTGCTAAACTCAGTGGGTAAGCCTGATGACCTTGGTTCTATCTCCAGGTCCCACATAAAGGTGGTGTGCCCCTCCCCTGTATCATACACATGCATAATAAATCTTTTGGAAAAAAAAAGAGAAAAAGACTCTGCTAAAAAACAAAACAAAACAAAAAACCAAACCAAAACCAAAAACCCTCTATGGATTTGCTTCATGTCATCTAGAGATTTGTTTGGCAGATCTTTGCCTTTGTCCAGATGTTGACCCAAATGTTGAGTGTGGGGCTGGAGAGATGGCTCAGTGGTTATGCACACTACTCTTGCAAAGGACCCAGGCTCAGTTCCCATATGACAGCTCAGATCCATCTGTTACTTCTGTTTAGACAGCATCCTTATGTTGGTTTGAAAGAAAATGGCCCTCAAAGGGAGTGGCACTATTAGGAGGTGTGGCCTTGTTGGCATAGGTATGGTCTTGTTGGAGGAAGTGTGTCACTGTGGAGGTGAGCTTTGAGGGTTCATATATGCTCAAGCCACACCTAGTGAGACAGTCTTCTGATCAAGGTATAGCCAGCACCATGTCTGCCTGCATGCTGGCATGCTCCCCGCCATGATGATAATGGACTAAACCTATAAACTGTAAGCTGCCACCTCAATTAAATGTTTTCCTTTATAAGAGTTGCTGTGGTCATGGTGTCTCTTCACAACATTAGAAACCCTAATGAAGACAATCCTCTTCTGACCTCTGTGGGCACCAAGCATGTATGTGGTACACATACATACCACATGTTGGCAAAATGCTCATACATATAAAATAAAATGAATGAATCTAAAAACCCTTGGATATGGGACCTCAGGCAGTGCAGTTCTGGGTCCGTAGCCTCATCCTTTGGGCAGGTGTTGGCATTGTCTGAGGGAAGCACCTGATGGTTCTTCCCTCTCTCCCTGCTCCAAGAGCCCTAGTTCCTAATCCTTTTACATCTTCTTAGGATGTAGGCTCTCTAGATGAGAAGATGAAGAGCTTGGATGTGAACCAAGACTCGGAGCTGAAGTTCAATGAGTACTGGAGACTGATTGGGGAACTGGCAAAGGAAATCAGGAAGGAGAAAGCCTTGGAGATCCGGAAGAAGTAAAGCCTGCATGTCAGGATGAAGGAAATAAGGAAGGAGAAAGCCTTGGAGATCCAGAAGAAGTAAAGCATGCGTGTCGGGATTGGGGCCCAGCAGAGTCAGCTGGGCAGGGCCAGGCAGAACCCCACTCCCTCTAATAAAGCTTCCTTCTTGAAACACAGATGCTTATTTTTATATTCTACCAGATTTCTTTTTGTGAGACCAGGGAATGGGAAAGCCCTGAATTTACCTGAGGTGAAAACATGAAAATTGTAGGCACTTTGAAGGCAAGGAATGTGATTCATCTTCAGCTCTCCTGCAGCATCTAGCACCCTACCTACTGTATGATTTCTTCATCCCTCTGGTGTTCAGGACAGAACTCAGGTCCTCGAGCATGTGTGACATAGCAATAGGTCTTGCATTAAGCAGGTGCTCAATAAACACATAGTTGATGAGTGAAAAATATGGAGACATAGGGGCTGGAGAGGCTCAGTGGTTAAGAGCACTGGCTGTTCTTCCAAAGGACCTGGGTTCAAGTCCCAACACCCACATGGCAGCTCACAACTGTCTATAGTTCAGGTCAAGGGATCTGAGACCCCAATACAGACATACAGGCAGGCAAAACACCAATGTACATAAAATAAAAATAAATAAATCATTTTAAAAGAAAGAAAGAAAAATGCAGAGATTTGAGGCAGGCAGCTCCTGAGGCTCAGCTCCATGGCTCCAGCTTCCAGTTTTCCCCATATAACTCCTGGAGTTTGTTCTTTGACTGGTCATGATAATGAACGCCTGTTAGACATTTTACCCATATTGCCCTTGTTAACTGTCACAGCTGTTAAGGTTAATTAATCCAATTTTTACAGAGTTGAGGATTAACCTAAGATCTTGCACGTGTTAGGCGACTGGGAGGAGTCACACCCCCAGGCCTCTTTTAGCTTTTTTCTTTCTTTTTGTGTTATTGTTTTAATAATTTGCTTATTTTTATTTTATGTGCATTGGTGTTTTGCCTGCATGTGTGTCTGTGTGAGGGTGTCAGATCCCCTGGAACTGGAGTTACAGACAGTTGTGAGCTGCCATGTGGGTCCTCTGGAAGAGCAGTCAGTGCTCCTAACTGCTGAGCCATCTCTCCAGCCCCCTTGGGATTGTTTTGAGATAGAGTCTTGCTCTCTTCAGCAATCTTCCTTCCTCAGCTTCACAGGCGCTGGGATAACAGGTGCACTACCACGCCTGGCTTTGAGGAAACATTTTTAGGGAGGCTATGTTGCAAAGACAAGAATCACTAGTGCTGGAGTGGAGAAGTGCTGCTCAAATATGATAGGGAGAGGGAGCTGTGGTAGTATGGAGTGCTTAGGGACAGAGTTGTCCCCACCCTGCATTCTCTGACTTGAGGGACAAGTGGTTTGTACAACTCACCACTAGAGAGAGTAGGGGTGTGGCAATGATGTAAGCCTCTTGGGTTCTCACTGCTGTAACTGTGGGTGTCCACGTGGGGCAGCTAGTCAACCAGAGGAAAATTAGCAGAGACAAATTCCCCATCACATACCAGGAGAGGGATCTCAGAGGGATCAGTGGGCTCTCAGTGGGAACCCAGGCTGAGGGACTCTGAGAAGCCCTCTGATGGCAAGACCCTTGTAGTGTCTCCAGACTGAAGCCCTTCAGAGGAGCTTTCCAAAGGAGACTGTTGTGGTAGAGTCCCCCATCGAGACCACAAATACAGGGGACCTCCAGCAGGTGACATGGGGAAGACCATCTGCATATCTGCTCTGATTGCAGAGTTAGGAAGGGAATTTTGAGTCTAGGCCCATGCAATCCTTCTACTGACCCCTCAGCCCTTCCACCGTGGTCTGTCCTTCCCATGACTTTAGGGGCCCAGGTCCTAGGCAGGTGAGGGCTAGTTGGGTTGGTCACAGTCCCAGGAAGTATAGTTTAGGCTTCCCCTGGGGTTTCTGGGTAGTAGATTGGAGTTCTGGTGTTTGACATGCTGTTCAGGGAAGGGGTAGGATTTGGAGGGAGGGGGAGAGGAGGTGGCAGCCCAACCAGTTTGGAGAGGTTGTTACCTGCCAGGGAACTCCTTTGAGCCTTGCACATGTGTGCCCTGGGTGGCTGCAGGGCGCTGGCGGGGCGTCGGGCGAAGGCGAAGTGCGGTTGGTTCCCAGTACCAGGGTGCACTGCTCTGGCCCTTCCTTTCAACCTTTTCATCTCTGTGCCATCAGGACTGGGGAAGGCTTGGCTCTGGGTTTCAGCAGGCCTGAGTGTTACTAGCCAAATTCGCTCTGGTTGGGAGGGAGAGGGGAGAAGAGCGAGTGAGCATCTGTCCAAGCACAGAGACCCCGGGGATCTCTTTCAAGCTCCTCATCCCACAAATTCACCTTGATCAGCCCTTGCTTCTCCTTCCGTGCAGACTCTCTCTGCTCCCTGCCTCACAGCTGCTACAGGGTCCTACCCTCCCGGGTATGGCTCCTTCTGCACCCCCTTGCCTTCCTTGTCTCCTCTCCCTGGAACTCTGTAAGGTGATCTTGTGCCAGGGGTATCCCATACCCAGCCCTCCATGGCTTCCTCCTCATGGTAGGGGTGGGAACTGACTCTAGCACTGTAGAGGGTGGGGCTCACAAAGCTGGCTCCCAGCCCGGGAGGCTGCAATAGCTGGGGTGGCTGAGGGATAAGGCCCTGGCCCTGCCCCTGGCTTCCCCTCCCTTCCCCCAGGTATAAGAGCTGAGCTCAGGTGAGCTGGCTCCTCCATCCTGTCTCTGCAGCTGCCAGCAGGTAAGAAAGTCCAGCGCCTTCAACCTAGAAGGGCTGTCGCTCCTTCAGGGAGTATCCCATGCTTCTCTTGCCCAAGTCTCACAGGGGTGGCTGGAGGAGGTGGGGAGAAGGAGGCCCAGGGGGATTCCCTCTGAGTGGGTTGGCCTGGGGGCTGTGGCCTTAGCTCCTGGAGTTTGGGCAGGGACTGGATCTGTGTGGAGTAGACTCCAACCGCTGAGGTGAAGGTGTATGTTGGGTGGAGCCAAACGCGGCCATGAAAAAAAAAAGAATGAAGAGCTCTCCCCTCACCTCAGGCCTCCCCCTCTTTTCCAGGCAGATCATGAGCCATCAGCTCCTGTGGGGCAGGCTATAGGACAGACGACAAAACTAACTCACGGAAGGACCAGTGTACCAGGCACCATGGGACAGTGTCGGTCAGCCAATGCTGAGGTGGGCCCATTCATTCATCTGGCCGTCTTTCTGTTCTTACACTCTTCTTGTTAGGAGGGTTCATGCCCCCCACTGACTTCTGCTGCTTTCCTAGGCCTTGCCCTGTAGATACTGCAAGCCCCCAATCTCCTCCCTTATGCTTACCCAGGATGATGCAAATGGAGTTCTTCTGGAAATAGGATGTCTGGGCACATGCTGGGGCCTGCCCTGCCTGGGATCTGGGGTTGTGGGACTTGCCTAATCTGTGGCTTAGGGCAGAGGCCACTGTGGCCTGGAGCCTGGGCTAGGGGAGAGGGAAGTGGGGCAGGATTCTGGGCTCTGGATTGTCTTCTAGCTGTTTTCTAGCTTGTTGATTTTCCAAGGCTCCTGGGAAGGGTTTTGTAGGGTGGGTGGGCCCTCCTGATGTGGGTTGTGTCTCCTGTCTTCAGGATGCCCAAGAATTCAGCGATGTAGAGAGGGCCATTGAGACCCTCATCAAGAACTTCCATCAGTACTCTGTGGAGGGTGGAAAGGAGACACTGACCCCGGCTGAACTACGAGACCTGGTTACCCAGCAGCTGCCACACCTCATGCCGGTACTGAGGGAGTGGACCCCACCCCACCCAGACCCCTGACTCCCCAGACTAGTGCTCTAAGACCCCACCCACACTGGCACTGGTAACCCCGTGTCTTTCCCTCTTGCCAACGCCTGGTAGGCTCCTGCCCTCCTACCCGCCCCAGGCCAGGGTGGGGCAGGAAGATCTGGAGGTACTGTCTTGCTGAGTTGTGGTGTCTTTCCTGTCCTCAGAGCAACTGTGGGCTAGAAGAGAAAATTGCCAACCTGGGCAACTGTAATGACACGAAACTGGAGTTTGGAAGCTTCTGGGAGCTGATTGGAGAAGCAGCCAAGAGTGTGAAGATGGACAGCCCTGTTGCCCGGAGCTGAGGACCTCTTCTTGGAACTTGTTGGGGGTGTTGGGGATAGGGGATTTTTGAGGCCCTGAGCCTGGAAATAAAATTTTTCTCTACCCCCACCACCCCATTCCCCAGCCTGCACCTCTCCTCATCTCTGTAAGGACAGCCTTCCCTGTGGGCTCTGTGCACTCATCTAGGGTGCTCTGTGGAGCTCCTGGGTCCAGAAGTCCTCATCCCAGGGGAGCTCAGGGGGTGGGTTGGGGCTGGAGAGGATATGCAGGGATCCTGGCGGGGTAAGGGCCAAGCCCTTGGTAGTAGGGGAAGGGCAGAAAGGAACTGGGCTATGGGAAGTGATCTGAAGAATGGGGCTGGGAAGCTGGCTGGATATTTGGTCCTGAAAAGGGTGTCTGAGAACCTATCCCTTCTAATCTTGTCCGACCTCAACTGTAGCTGTCAGCCTTGTGCCACCCTTGCTGCTTCCAGCTCTGCCCCATCCTCCTTCCAGGGTCTGTCTCTGAGTAGGAGCAGGGCAAAACAGGAGCAGAGTAGCAAAAGAGGCTGAGGAGGGCGTGACTTCAGAGGTTTGGGGTGAGAGGACCAGCTAGGTGCTTGGGCATTTATGGATGACAGTTATTTTATAATATTTGATTAATAAAAATATTGGAAAAAGTAAAATATGTTGTCTTGACTGTTTGTTCCTCTCCTTTGCCCAGTCTTCAGGGTTCAGGGATGAGGGGTTCTTGGAGGCAAAGGGCGGAGTCAGTGGTGGGTGAGAGACAGGAGGATGGAGTGGTTAGCAGTGGAAGAGATTGGGTGCTCACTTCTCTCCACGGACTTGGGTTGAGGATGGTCCCAGCCCTAAAAGCTGAAGCAGATAGTCCTCTCAGAGAGACAGGCTCCTCCTTGCCTGGGCTGGTCCTCTGATAGGAGATGAAGGCATGTATTCATACCCGGGGAAAGGAATGAACCCCGTGTCCTGGGGCACAGCTGACTAATGTCAAGGGAAATGGGCACTACGAAACAGGTTGAGTGGCTGGAGGTTGGATCCCAACGCTGCCACTTACGGCTTTGAACTCTGGGCACTCTCCTTCAGTGTGTTTCCTCGTGGGGGTGTGACTAGTCCTCTCATAGGAGGAGGATGTGACCCATCACCTGAAGTGCTTATCAGGAAGCCCGACACAGTGAGTGCCTCGTAAGTGGAAGGTGCATGAAAGTGAGGACATTGGTGTAGTTGAGGAGAAGGTTTTTATTGTGGAGATGAGGGAGAGAACAGCCAGAGGCATCTGGAAGAGTCCAGACTGAATATGGCCAGCAGAATAGACCGGGCCATGAGAGGAGAGAGAGGGAGGGAGAATGAGAGAGGAAAAGAGGAGTCGGGGGACAAGAGAGGGGACCAGGAAAGGAGCCAAGGACCAAGGGGACAAAGAAGAACCAAGAGTGTGTGGCAAAATGGCTGGGTTATGATAGGAGTCAGAAGCTGGGGGAGGGGGAACAAGGCTCCGGGGCTGGAGAGGTTTAGGGTAGGGCCTGGGGGTGAGAAGTGCCGAGAGGAGGCAGGACTCTATGTCAGACACTTGCAATGGAGAGAGCCTGGCTTTGGTCGGCTAAAGAGGCACCACAGTTAGCCATTTGGCTGGGGTTTCTTTGGGAATCTGACATTCCAGCCTTTTTGTTGATGATAGGGGGTGAGGTAATCTCTTCTGTAACTGCTTCTTAGTTGAAATTGGGACATCGTTGTTGGGGGCCCAAGAATGCTGGAAGGAAGAGAAGGGTGCAGGCTAGAGGACATCTGTTTTGCTCACTGCCCAGGTTCTGAGGGACCACCTGAGGCTAGTGAAGGTCAGGCTGCTTTGGAACAGTCTAGAATGCAGATTCCAAGGAACATCTGGGGCTGGAGTGTTTCAGGGAGTTTTGGAGCAGTCTACACTCTTCAGCTGACTGGAAATCTGCTGGGACAGGTACAGGATAGGGACCGAAGGTAAAGTTAAGGAGCTTAGGGGAAATTTTTTTTTTTTTTTTTTTTTTTTTTGGTTTTTCGAGACAGGGTTTCTCTGTGTAGCTTTGCGCCTTTCCTGGAACTCACTTGGTAGCCCAGGCTGGCCTCGAACTCACAGAGATCCGCCTGGCTCTGCCTCCCGAGTGCTGGGATTAAAGGCGTGCGCCACCACCGCCCGGCAAGGGGAAAATTTTTATCTTGGGTGTACACTTGAAACATCTAGGCCCATGGTCCTGGTAATTGAAGGAGGGGAGGAGTCCCAAGACCAGGGGAGAGAAATCCCACCCTCAGAAATAGGCAGGTAGGGAAACTTAGGCTGTTGATTACTTATCTGGAGGGACTACTTATCTGGAGTCTTTGACCTGTGAGAAATGAATCCAAGTCTCATGACTCCCTGAAGCTTACAAGAATTTTTTTTTTTTTTTTTGATTTTTTCGAGACAGGGTTTCTCTGTGTAGCTTTGCGCCTTTTCCTGGAACTCACTTGGTAGCCCAGGCTGGCCTCGAACTCACAGAGATCCGCCTGGCTCTGCCTCCCGAGTGCTGGGATTAAAGGCGTGCGCCACCACTGCCCGGCGCTTACAAGAATTTTTTAAGTTTACAAAAATAGATAAAAGTTTTATATATATTAGCATTATCATTCTTTGTAATCTGTACTGAAATTCACATTGTAGAAAATTGACTCATGCCTTTAAGTCATAATAAAAGCTTGGGGACCCTCCCCCCAAAAAAATTCTGAGTTAAAAGCATGAACAGGCTTTCCTTTATCTAGAAATTGCACAGATGTCTTTAAAACAATGAGAAGCACCTTTTTTTTTTGTTTTGTTTTTTGTTTTTCGAGACAGGGTTTCTCTGTGTAGCTTTGTGCCTTTTCCTGGAACTCACTTGGTAGCCCAGGCTGGCCTCGAACTCACAGAGATCCGCCTGGCTCTGCCTCCTGAGTGCTGGGATTAAAGGCGTGCGCCACCACCGCCCGGCCCGAGAAGCACTTTTAAGTTCATACTTAGAAATCAACCAGCCAGGGGGTGATGGCACATGCTTTTAATCCCAGCACTCAGGAGGCAGAGGCAGGAGAATCTCTGTGAGTTGAGGCCAGCCTAGTCTACAAAGGGAGTTCCAGGACAGCTAGGGCTGTTATTAGAGAAACCCTGTCTTGAAAAACCAAAAACTAAGCCAAACCAAACAGAAACAAAACATCTTCTTAGACTCTCACAATTTAAGTTTTCACATCTTCAGACCTTTACAACTTGCATTTATATACCTTCAATCACTTTTTTTTAGACCCTTACAACTTACACAAGCTTCAAACCTTTTCTTTCCACCCAGTTGTCATGAGACACGGGTGATTGGTTCCTGAGGGCAGTCATTGCAAAGCAAACTCCTTTAAATGAAGGAATAGTAAAAAGTTACACTGAAACCTGTTTTGTGAGTTTATCTCTTTCAGTGTGAAGGCCGCAGGCAAGGTAAACTGTCTGTGTCTGCTTTTCTCAGCAGGAGACCTAGTAGCTCATATCTTTTGAAATGGACTGACCAGGCCGTACAGCCTTGGGGAAGGAGCTGGTTTTCTTGTTGCTGTTAACGGCAACAGTTAGTCATCAACAGTATCAGAGACTTGAGAGGGATCAATTATAGCAGGAAGTATAATCCAAACAGCCTCTGTATCAATTAAAATGGCTACCTGGATGGTTAGTGTAGGTGCTCCATGGTGGTCTCAATGGCTTTGTTGGGGGCAGCTACTACAGGATACAGCATTGGCCTTTGACTGCTAGACCCAGAGATCTGAGAGATTTTCCTGTGGAGGAGGAACTTGGGGAAACTGGCATACCTTGATGAGGCCAAGTAGGACAGCCAACTCAACAGTGTCCACAGTTTGGGCAAAGCCCTGGTGTGGGTGAGGCATGGGTCAGTTCTTCATCCAGTGGTTAGTGTTACCACAATCCAGGTGAAGTCATCTGTGCCCTATTGTCCTCTTTGGAAACCTGAGGGTCATTGTTAGGAGTGGCAGCTCTGTCTATCACAGGAAGCTTTTTCCACTAAACATTTTAAATGCCATATTTAGCAGATCTCTGAGGAGTCTGAGGACCATCATCTGTTAAGCATGCCTGAGTTAAGAAAAATTTACTTCTTTTTACTTACTTACTTTAGGATTAACCTCAAAAAACATATACAGGAGGCTAAATAAAGCTTGTCCCTGTAAATGAATTACATTTGTACTTAGTGTAGCTTATGAGCATAGTTTTTAGGACATTAAAGAATTTGATCATTTATAAGGTGACTGACCACTAACTTGCATGTCTTAATTATCTTTAATAGTTTACAAGTTAGCACTTTTTTTTTTTTTGGATTTTTTGATTCAGGGTTTCTCTGTGTAGCTTTGGCTGTCCTGGAACTCATTCTGTAGACCAGGCTGGCCTCAAACTCACAGAGATCCCCCTGCCTCTGCCTCCCAAGTGCTGGGATTAAAGGCATGTGCCACCACCTAGCTTAGTTAATACTTTTTATAAGATCAGGATTTTACAATTTTATCTCTGTTAAGTTTGAGTCTTAAAATTTGGAGTTTAAGATCCTTTAGCACCAAGATAAAACTTTAAACCATAAATAAAGTCTACAAAGAGACTGGGAATTTTACAAAACCATAAATACAGTCCACAGAGGGATTGGGAAACTTATTTTCTTGGTCTTTCTTTTATTGTTATTGTCTGTTTGTTTGCTTTTTGAGATGGGGTTTCTCTGTATAGCTTTGGCTGGAACTCACTCTATAGACAAGGCTGACCTTGAGCTCACAGAGATCTGCCATCTGCCTTCCTCTGCCTCCGGAGTGCTGAGTTTAAAGGGGTGTACTACCACTACCTGGCTTCTTGATCCTTTATAGTGAATGATTACAGAATATCAGTTTCTTGTATGATTCAGTTTATCCCAGAAGATAAAGCTTAGAAAAGCTAGGAAAGACAAAGAGGAGAGAGATGCATCTTCAAGTCAGCTACTGTTAACCTGAGTAGATCTTAGGAATTTATAAACCTTATTTACCAAATACACATTATTTATCAAACATCTTGTTTGTTATTAAAAATGTTCTAGAAGCCTGATATTGAACAGTTAGCAAAGATGTAAGTGGTTAGACATACATCTCCAAGTCGGTTTCTGTTAACCTGAATAAATTTACAAATTTATTATCACATAAAAATCTATTCTAATCCAAAATATTTTGGACCTCCTTAGTCTAAAAAGGAGATACAATGATAAACAGAGGGTTCAGTAGGACTAAGGAGTTTCATGAGTGTTGCCTTAGTTGGTTTATACCATGTGGTCATCTTAATCAAGGTGGTGGTGAAGTCACATTGCATGTACTCTCTTTTAACCCCATAAAGTTGGCTGCCAGATGCATGGTTCCTTCCATCCTGATGAGGTCATCAGCCAAGATGGAGGTGAGCCACATGGTTGCTATTTAAAAACATCTATTTTTCAGTAGATCTATTTTTTTAAAACAGGAGTTGAATCCAAGTTTCATATACACTATATTCTAAACAAGAATAAAATCATTGCCAGTCGGTGGTGGCACTCGCCTTTAATCTCAGAATTTGGGAGGCAGAGGCAGTCAGATCTCTGTGAATTCAATACCAGCCAGGTCTACAGAGCGAATTCCAGGACAGGCTCCAAAGCTATGCAGAGAAACCCTGTCTTGGGGAAAAAAAAAGAATTGAATCATATATATATATGTGTGTGTGTGTGTGTGTGTGTGTGTGTGTGTGTATGTATATATATATGTATGTATGTATGTATGTTGTAGCAAATTAAGATGACTTATGTATAGTTTTGTAATTGTAGGCCCTTTGTTATACGTTTTAAGTTAAATTTTGTTACAGATTTTTAAAACATACCCAGTGAATTTACACATTCTGGGGTAGTTTACAATGTAGTCTTAAGAGATTATTTGAGAGCAGAAAGCAAAGAAATAGTAAAGATAAATTTTTTTTTTTTTTGTTTTTTTGAGACAGGTTTTCTCTGTGTAGCCCTGGAGCTCACTCTGTAGCCCAGGCTGGCCTCAAACTCAGAGATCTGCCTGCCTCTGCCTGCCTAGTGCTAAGATTAAAGGTATGCGCCATCACCATATGAGATAAAAGGTTTTTTAAGAGAGGAAAATAGAAAAACCTTAGAGATAAGAGACTTTTGGAAGTGTAGAGCAGAGATTTTGGGGATCATTTGTTTGTGCAGTGGCAGAGATTGTTACCATATGAGAGTATCTGAAAACCAATGATGTCAAGTTTTGGTCATTGATTGAGCTGTACTGAGACCAAGTTGTTTACAGTAAGACAGTGAGGCTTTAATGCAATCTCTGAGTCTGAGGAAGAAGAGAAAAGGTCGTACAAGGCCGGGAGGGTGTCAGGAAGCAGTGGGACTTCCAGGAGGCAGCTGAGAGACATAAGAGACAAGGGTCACAGACAGAACTCTGCCTGAGGGAGGATTCCGATGTTGGAGAGGTCCAGGAGGACGATAGGAAACCATGGGACTGCAGCTCCTAGGCAGAAGTGAGGAAACTCCAGGAAGGAGTTGAGAACAAAGGGAGCAGGGGAGGTGTCATGGTGACAAGAATTTCAACCTGGAGCATCCCCAGGGGGAACTGAGAGCCTTGTCAGAGAGAAATGTTCCAAATCACAGAGGAGAAGCATCGTTTCCCACGTGCTAGGGGCTCTGGTAGGATGAGCTTTCTAGCACATGAGTGTGGCTTTTGTAGTAATCATAGACAAATTAGGTCGCTCCAGGGTGACACTTACCCAGTAGAGGAGTAGAGCAGGTAGAGGAGGAGACAGCTGAAGCCGTGGACTGGGAGAAGCTTTTGGGGAAAGGGAAGATTCCAATAGAGAAGGGTTCCCAACCTTCCCAGTGCAGCGACCCTTTAATACAGTTCCTCATGTTGTGGTGACCCCCAACCATAGCTTCGTTCCTACTTCATAACTGTAATTTTTGCTATTGTTATGAATCATAATGTAAATGTCTGTGTTTTCTGATGGTCTCAGGCAACCCCTGTGAGAGGGTTGCTTGATTCCCAAAGGGTTTGTGACCCACAGGTTGAGAACCACTGCAATAGAGGGAGGGAGAGGAGTCGTTAGTAGAGAGATACCCATGTGGTGGGTGCCCTGGAGGGTACAGCAGGCTCAGGGGCCAGAGAGACACTTACTGGAGGAGAGGTGAATGGTTATGGAGAGCGGTGGAGGGAAGAAATGGCTGAAGAGGCAGACTCTAGAATTTGGAGTCAAATTTGGTGGGTGGCGGGAGCCAGCGGAAAGAAATGATCCGTACATTCTTTAGGAGAGTCAAAGAGAGAGAGAGAGAGAGGCTGAGCCCCTTGGAAGGAGGCTCATATGTGCCCCTCCTGGGTTTCGAGCACCACATGAATGACAATGAGGAGGACATTGACTACTCCTAGGGATGGCTGAGGAGAAGGGATCTAGTGTAGATATGAGGGAGAGAACAGCCAGAAGCAAGTGGAAGCGTCCAGTCTGAACATGGCCGCAGAGCAGACAAGGCCGTGGGAGAGAGGAGGGGGAATATAGCGAGAGGAAGAGAAGAGAGAGGGGACCAGGAGCCAAGAGTGGAGGAACGAGAGAGAAGCCAAAAGGATAAAGAGAACCAAGACAGCGTGTGACCAAAATGGCTGGGTTATATAGGAATCAGAAGCTGGGGGAAGGGAAGGGAAGGGAAGCTCAGGCTGGAGAGGTTTAGGGTGTGTGTGTGTGTGTGTGTGTGTGTGTGTGTGTGTGTGTGTGTGAAGTGTTGAGAGGAGCCAGGACGCTGTAATGGGTGCTGAGAGAACCTGGCATGTGCTTTGATATGCCAATAGGCATGTCAGTTAGCCACTTTTTTGTTTTTTTTTTTGGAGCGGGGGCTCTTTAGGACCTGACAGAAGCCATCATGGGAGTGGGCCAAAGGGTCCCCTCGGTTTTGGCTGCTGCCCTCTGAAAGGAAGTCAAGCTGGCCAGTTTCCTTGGGTACCTGCAGGAAAGGTGTGTACAGAGGAGGCATCTGCCACGAAGGAGGGTCTTAGGAATGGGTTTCTGAGCTCAGGGTGGCTGAGCCGGAGAAGGGAGACCAGAGAGAGCTGCTGTGTGTACCCTCTTGCTCTAGCCAACAGAAATCGGGTGTTAGAGTCCGTAAATCCCAACAGTGCAGAAGTTCCTGTGGCCGGGTAGGCTGGCTGGGAATCTACTGAACTGGTCTTTGGTGGAGGCTGCCCTGAAACCTGGCTTTCAGCGACCTAGGTGAGAAGGGCAGGTCATGAGTCTCCCTTTTCTTTCCTCTATCTTGTTAGTTCTGCTCAGAGCCTGTGGGGTTAGGAGGGTGGGGCTGGGGGAGTGCCAGCTTCTACCACTCCCTCTAGGGTGAGGGTAGAGGGGTGTTTAAAAAAAAAAAAAAGGTGTGTACCCCTTTAACAAGGGCCCAACCCCAGGGCCAAGTCAAGAGTTCAGTCACTACCTTCCCACAGCCAGCAGCTCAGCCAGGCAAAGCGCAGAGGGAGTGGGACAGATTCTGGGAGTGCAGTGGGGAGGAGTCCTGGCCCCGCTGAGCAGGAGCTGCCTGGCTGTCGGTGCCCAAGCCCAGGCCTCAGAGCCCTGCTGGAGGAGGTGGACAGCCAGCGTGGAGGCAGGTGAGCCTTGCAGGCCCGGCTGGGGAGGGTTGGGGCTGCTGGGGGCACCCTGAAGCCTTGGCGGGTCAGAAGAAGGGTCAAGGAAGGGAGCCTGGGGAGAGGTGCCTGCCAGACACAGGGCAGAAGATGTTGGTAATTAACTCTCCCTAAAGGCTGGTTAGGCAATGAGGGGCCCGAGGGGCTTTGTGAAACCCTTAGAGGACTAGGCAGGGTGGTAAGCCCCTCTCCTTGGCCAAGCAGCTGACCTGGCTCATCTCCAGGGGCTGGGACACTGGGCAGGACATTCCAGGGCCTTGCCCACAGCTGTTGCGTCCTCTCTAAACCGGGAACAGGGCGAGCAATTTCTTGGTGGGTGTTGGGGGCGATCAGACTCTAGACACAGGGCCTCACTGGGCTACGGTAGCTGTGACCGGGGAAAGACAGTGGGGTCCAGGAGGAATTGGAGAGGGCCCAGAGTTCCTAAGAAGCCAGGAAAGGGAGGCAGGGGCTGAGGTGGCTTCTCTTCCACCTGAGGCACAGGCAGGGTGTGCATGCAGGCCTCATTTGCTCGGGGTGGTGTTCCTTGGGAGGGGCCTGGGGAAGCCTGGGAGGTCCCCTGGAAGGGGAGAAAGAAAAGAGAAAGGAGTGGAGCTTCAAACTGGCAGCTTTTCCATTCCAGGACCTAGGCAGGTCTCAGCTTGACTGGCTTTGCCTGGCACAGCCACTTGTACTGTAGGAGTGTTTGCCCGCCCAGCCCAGCTAGGGGCAAGGGCACTAGTGATGATAAGGTGGGCTCAGCCTTTCCCCAGGAGAGAAGCCCTATGAATGTTGGGGAGGCCTGAGGTACAGGGGTGTGTGTGTGTGTGTGTGTGTGTGTGTGTGTGTGCGTGCTCGCCACCCACTTACAACTTTATGAGTTGGGAAAAAAATTCAAAGGACTTCTTGCTTCAGCAGAAGTTGGCTGAGGATAAATGGGGTACCCAAGCAGATCAGGACTGGCAGAGTTCTCTGCTCTGTTCATGGATGTTTATATATGGGTGTGATGTCATGAGTCCAGCGAGGGTGCAGACGTAGGAGCACCTCTGTGAACCATTAGCCTCCAACACTGGGAAAAGCACGAGGGAGCAGAGACTGGACCTGGGAGGCTGGAGAGAGGAAAAGGGAGATTCCTAGTCCAGTTCAGTTATTTTACTATCCCTGTATATTGATAGCCGTTGGGAGGCATGAGCTAATTGAGAAGGGAATGACTGAATGAATGAGACCGTGAATGTGTTGCTGAACGTATACGTGAATGAATGAAAACGGGTAAATGAGGCCATTGGTGAATGAGTCAACAGACCAGTGAATCTGCGGCAGCCGAGAGGGACGAAGGGCATGCCAGAGTCAAAACTGAACATCTTTTAGGCTTTAGAGAGGATCCTGAGTAGGAGAGGTAAGAGTAGGGACATATTCAACATTTGGAAATAAGTTACGACTTAAGTGTATGAGGTGAACCTTGGACATTCAGAGTTCCAGACCAAGGTGGACTAAGGGATGGTGGTGAGCAGGCTCTTTGAAAGGGGTGGGGACCAGAATTTGGGGGTGGGAGGGTGGGGCTAGAGTGGCTGAGATCCAGGGGCATGGTGTCAGGGCAATTTGGGCTTTTGGAAAAGTCAGCAAGCTGGGCTCAGGTGGGCGGGGGGTGGGGGGTGGGGAGGTGGGAGCCTCTTGGTTGCTCAATGATGAATCAGTCCAGGAGACTAAGAGAACATTGGGGGAAGGGTGGGGCCCAAGGTGAATGGCCCCTTTAGAGGAGGGCCCTTTGGAGGGTAAGTGATTCCCCTATTTCTGCTTTTTTGGAAAGCTTCAGTGTACACTGACATACTCCCATGTCCTCATGACCCCCACGACTCTCTTTCCAAGGCTTGCCTGTGAAGAAACTACCTCCCGGATAGGTCTGCTAGAAAGGGAAGAGTACCGCTTCCCTCCCCCATGCCTGGAGGTCCTCAGGCCTGACTGGTTGAAGGATGGGGCAGCTGCAGAGCAGGTGGCTGTGAAATGGGCGGGGCAGCGGAACCTGTCTTCTGCCCCCCAGGGGAGGGTGGGGAAGGAGAGTAATGACACCTGACTGCCTCGCTCGGATGCTCTGTCTTCAGAAAAAGCTCCAGAAAATCACTTGTCCTGATGGTTATCTCAGAGCTGTCCATTTTATAAGAACCTGGGGAGGAGATCCCTGGGAAGAAGGCCTGGGAGAGCCAGGACTCAGAAGCTGCATCTCTGGTCGGCCCAGTGCTCCTGAGAAAGGTGTCTGCATCATCTGTTGGGTGTCTCTGTCAATTGCTTGCTTGGCTGCTGTGAGAGGCCAGGTAGGGATTGGGCAGAGCGCTAAGGGGCAGGAGGAGGCTACGTCGGTGGAAGGCAGATAGAGGAGAGCTGGCCTGGCCTTTGGGGAGAGCAACATAGTCACACCATCCCAATTATCTCCTTCCCTGTCTTCTCCTTGACTGTTTCCTACAGAACTCTTCCCTTGGAACGGCTCTGGGATGGTGAGGGGTGGGAGGTTCTCCGATTCTTTTCTTGCTCTCAAGGATTGGGTGGGAGAAAGCTGAATGCCGCCCTTCCTGATCCTGGTGCAGGTTCCAGAATCTCCAGGAACGCTGGCCACGGGCCATCCTCACCCCACCCGAGGGCATGAGGGCAGACAGATCATGGCTTGAAATTTGTGTGCGTTAGAGAATTTGTCTGAATGTCTTTCAAATATTAAACCACACTGTTACACCCTTAACAAACAGAGTATGGGGAAGAATATAGTTTCCTGTGGGTCTGTCACTATACGTCATCCTTCCAGCCACAGACCAGCGTGGTTAGGAGGGTAAGGAGGGGAGGATTTCCCACCAGGGATGCCCCAGCCTGACCCCGCTCCCTCTCAATTCTCCTTCTTTCCTGCATCCTGGCCTCTTCCTTCTGATCATCCCTTAAGAAAAAGATGCACAAAAGTGTAGAAGGCTGGAAGGGACCTTCAATGCTGGGCATCAGGGCTGGAAGAGGGTGAAATATTGAAACATCTCCCTTGAGCAGGGCACTTGGCCAGGCATTGTAGGCCAGGCCAGTTACGGAGATTAAAAAGAGGATAGTTGTATATTCAGGATTAGAAAAGCTCGCCCTCACATCTGCATATTCAGCTATTTGGATCAGAAAACAGCAGCGGAATGTAAAAAAGCACGATGGAGACTTAAGAGCCAGAGACTAACCAACCTGGCTAATGGCCCCAGCTGGTGTTGACGTGGTGAAGACAGACATGGCTGTGGGAATCCAGGAGGAGTGTAGAGATGACAGAGGTCAAGGCAAGTTTTCCCGCAGGCACAGTTTGGGGAGGGCCAGAGTGACAGGCCCTGAGCTGAGAGGAGTGTGCCGGCTGATGGGCACCGGCATGGGAGAAGATGACTCCACAAGGGATAGAAGCAGGTGGGAAGGACAGGAGGCCTGGTGGGGCCTGGCGAAGGGAAGGACAGGAGGCCTGGTGGGGCCTGGCGAAGGAGACTGTGGGTGCTCAGGCCTGCCCGAGTGGCTGTGTCCTTTTGTGTCCACCTCCCCTTCCCGGGACAGGCTGGGTGAGGGCAGCAGGACTTCATTCTTGTGTCTGAGGGTGGGAGGGGAGTCTGATTTGCCAGGCTGACTTGGAGGGGCTCTGGGCATGGGCGGCGACTCACAGAGTAGATCCGCCTGCTCCCCTCATATCCTGTTATTCAGAAGGCTGTATCCGCTTGGAGTGTGAGTGCCTTTTGTTCTGGGGAGAGGGAGTGATGCATCTGGCCTCTGCCAGGCTGCTGCGTCCAGAGGCCCAGAGTCTGTCTCCAGCTGGGGCAGAACTGGGCCTGGATCTTCCTTAGGTAATGGGGCGAAAATGTCATTGTGCCATGATGTCTACTTCGGAATGGTTATGAGGGAGGAGAGGTTGACAGGGTGTGGCCAGGAGGGGAGCCACACAAAATCTAATCTGACGGAGCCGGACCTTGCTCTTTCCTAGAGAGGGGCTGTGGTGGCCTGAGGCCCTGAACTCACTGCCTTAGAGCTGGTACAAGGGGTGAAGGTGGGCCAAGGGCTCCTATTCCTGGTTTGTGTCCTAGGGCTGGGGTCTCAGCCAGTCCTTGGGATGGAAGGTAAAAGCCCCTGGCCTTCTCTGTCTTGATTCTTCCCAGCAATGGCTCCCTAGAACAGGGGACCTGGGTAGGTGTAGGGGGACAGTTACCTGCCTGCTCTTCCCACAGGAACCTCCTGCTCTCAAGAGGGCTCTGACAGGCAGCATGGCTGCCTAGGGCACAGGAAAGACCTGGAGAACCTGTTTTGGCAGTTGGCAGCCTGGCTGGGGAACACCTGGCTTAGAGGAGCCACATAGCTCTCCTTCCAGGACCACCCCCACACTCACTTTGCTACGCCTGCTCTGTTCCCCTCCCTGTTCCGGAAGACAAGCAGTCTGGGGGTGCTGGGGGGCTGTGTGTGTGTGTGTGGGGGGGATGTCTCTCCTCATCTCTTTTTCTGCTTCCTAGACCCAGCCGAGACAGTGAGATGGCTGACTGCTATACAGAGCTGGAGAAGGCAGTTGTCGTCCTGGTGGAAAACTTCTACAAATATGTATCCAAGCACAGCCTGGTCAAGAACAAGATCAGCAAGAGCGGCTTCCGCAAGATGCTCCAGAAAGAGCTGAACCACATGCTGACGGTACCCTCACTGTCTCTCTCCCTGCCTACTCTGATCCTCACAGGCCTCTCAGTGACACCCCGCCCCCCCAACCCCAGCCCCGCCCCCCAACCCCAGCCCCGCCCCCCAACCCCAGCCCCGCCCCCCAACCCCAGCCCCGCCCCCCCAACCCCAGCCCCGCCCCGTGCCCTGCACAGTGACCCCTCCCTGTGCTCATCCGTCCTGGCCAAGGCAGCTGCTGACAGGGCTGATTCTGGGACTCTGCCTAGGGTCACGTCTGGGTCATCCCAAGCTTTACTGACTCCAGTTCTTCTACAGGACACAGGGAACCGAAAGGCAGCTGACAAACTCATCCAGAACCTGGATGCCAACCACGACGGGCGCATCAGTTTTGATGAATACTGGACCATGATAGGCGGTATCACCAGCCCCATGGCCAACCTCATCCGCCAGCAGGAGTGCCAGCAGGAGCAGCAGGGCAGCAGCTAGAGGCCCCCCTGGGCCCCTTTTCATGTCCTGACCCACGTCCCGCCAGTGTTCTTCCCGTGCTTTCCGTCGACTCTTACCTCTCTTCTCCCTCAGACACTTTCCTACCCTTGCCGAACAGCACAAGGGGGTGGGGGGCTATCACGGCCTCTTTGTGAGTGTCTCACTGTGGTCATGCTTCCCTGAGCATTCAGTCCCTGGAGCCTGCAGGCCCTGGGGGGTCCCCTTTGTGAAATACCAATGCTGTTTGGGGGCCCCCAAGAGTTTCCTCACCTGTCCAGTCTGTATACTCTCGTAGTGTCTGATGTTCCCGTCTGATCCTTGCCTGATTCTGGGTCTGTCCTGACCTCTGGAGGTCAGCTTGCTGCTTGAGGTCTCCCAGCTCCTGGCTGTGGCAGCTGTGGAAGTGGCAGCACCAGTATTATCTTCTTCTTCTCCTCCCAACCTCTTAGCTGGGTGGAGAGGCGTTCCCAGGGGCTCCCGTCCAGCTGTCTCTGTCTGGGAATGATCTAACCTGGGTTGAGCCTCCTCTCTGCTCTGCCACTGAAATAAAGGCTGGATTTGGAGTTTGTAACTCCTAGCTGGTTCCTTTGTGACGTTCTTTAAATCTGCCACACTCCCTGGGCATTTTTCCCATGTTGGTGGTCTTTGTCCTGGGCTCTGGGGCTCTAGGGTATCTCACAAGCAAACCTCATAGGCAAACAAAGCAAGGGAAAAAAAAAAAAAAAAAACAAACCAGAAGTTAAACTTGGCTCAATGGCACACATGCGTAATTTTAGAATCCAGGCTGAAACACAAGGGTCTGGAGTTCGAGGACAGCCTGGGATACATAGCTCAGCATGGTGGTGTTTGTCTGCAACCTCCAAAGACCCTTGTAAGCCAGTCTCAGACTCTAATTCAACTTCTAGGTGCATAGTAGGTGTCCTTTAGTCCTCACTGCAGTTAAATAAAAGGGCCTATGACCCTCAGTTTTGAGCCAGAGTAGCATGGAGGGCTTAGATCCTCCTCAGAGGATAATTCCGATGTGCAGAGATGTTCCGGGGTGGGGACACAGGATGTAACGGGAGGGAGGTATGGGAAGCCAGAGACAGAAAGGGAACCAAAGTTTTCAGCTGCTGGGCACAACGCCAGCTTTTCCATCTCTCTCTGCTACTGCACCAAGGAGACCTCAATAGGCATACTGCAGGAAACTCAGCCTGTCCCCACAGTTTAAGATTGCCCCAGAGAAGCACAGGTCGGAGATTATTTTCCCTCCCCATTTTTTTTTTTTCAGACAGGATCTCACTATGTAGACCAGATTGGCCTTGAACTCACAGAGATCCAAGTGCCTTTGCCTCCCAAGTGCTGGGATTAAGGGTGTGGGCCACCACCAGGCCCAAGTGCAGAGACTTTTATTGGAGTCCATTTAAAGATTTTCAACTTTGTAAAACTGGTGTGCCTCAGACAGGCTGGTGTCAAGGCCATGCTGGCCCTCCTTTCCCTCAGCATCACAATAACACTCTTTTTTTTTTCTTCAAATGTAGTTTTAATTTTTATCTATCTATCTCTATCTATCTATCTATCTATCTATCTATCTATCTATCTATCTATCTATCTATCTATTTTTTATTGAAAAGAGATTCTTCTCTCATACAATATATCCTGATCACACTTTCCCCTCCCTCCATGCCTCCCAGCTCCCCCACCCCCCAACTCTCCTCTCCTCTGGATCCACTCTGCCTCAGTCTCCCTTAAGAAATAGCAGGCCTCCAAGAGACAACCAAACACAACAAAACAAAATACAATCAAACAAGGCAAAAGCCCTTACACTGAGGCTGGACAAGGCAACCTAATAGGAGGGAAAGAGTCCCAAGAGCAGACAAAAGAGTCAGAGACATACCTGCTCCCACAGTTAGGAGTTCCTCAAAAACACTAAGCTAAGTCACAACATGTATGCAGAGGACCTGATGCAGACCCATACAGGCCCCAAGCTTGCTGCTTCAGTCTCTGTGAGCCGATGTGAGGCCCGCTTAGTTGATTCAGTGGGCCGTGTTCTCCTGGTGTCCTCCATCCCTTCTGACTCCTACAATCTTCCCTCCCCTCTTCCTTGTGATTCCCTGAGCTCTGAGGGGAAGGACCAGATGGAGACCTCAAATATAGACTCTCTCTCCAATAATGTTTGGCTGTGGGTCTCTGCATCTGCTCCTATCTGCTGCCAGAGGAAGCCTCTCGTATGACCACTGGCCAAGGCACTGGTCTATGAGTATAGCAGAATATCATTAGGAATTATTTAATTGATTTCTTTAAAGACCAGTCCTGTTTAGTTCTACCCTAGGTCTGTTGGCTACACAGTCTCAGGTTCCTGGCCAGCCAACCAGTGTCTGGCATGGACTTCCTCTCCTTGAGTGACCTCAAGTTATATCAGACATTGGTTGGTCACTTCCACAAGTTCTACAGCATCGTTGCTCCAGCACATCTTGCAGGCAAGATGTAGGTCAAAGGTTTCATGGTTGGATTGGTGTCCAGGTTTCTCTTCTGGTGAGAAGGTGCTTCTCTGGTGCTTGCAGAGTACCTTTCCATACCAAAGAGACTAGAATGTGGGGATGAAGGCTCCATGCAGGCACCAGCTTGACCTCTCTACGTTCAATGAGTTGTGGATGCTGTCCTCAGCAATGGGGTCTCTCTGTCAGTTTCAGACAACATCCCTCTGTCCTAGCATCAGCCTTGGTTGTTTGGGGATCTTCATGGACCACTTTGACCAACAATTCAACTGAATGGAACCTAGTCCCACCACTGGGAGCTTGCCTGGCTACAAGAGATGGCCAGTTCAGACTGTATATCCCCCATTACTAGAAGTCCTCACTAGGATCATCTTCATAGTTTTCAGGCAGTATCCACTGTGCTAGATTCTACACCATCCCCCAAATGCAACCAAATTCCAGCTGTCTCTCCCTGCACTCTCTCCCTCTATCCCAGGCCCCCCGACCTGAACTCTCCCTCTCCCATCCCCATCCACCCCAGTCTACCTTCAAAATCTATTTCCTCTTCCCAGAGAGATTCATATGCCCTGCTTAGAGCCTTCCTCTTCACCTAACATCTCTAGGTCTATGAATTGTAGCTTGATTATCATTTACATAATGGCTAATATTGACTTATAAGTGAATACATACCATAATTGTCTTTCTGGATTACCTCACTCAGGATGATTTTTTCTAGTTCCATCCATTTGCCTGCAAATTTCATGATGTCATTTTTTTTAAACAGATGAAAAATACTCCACTATGTAAATGTACCACTTTTTCTTTATCCATTCTTTAGTTGAGGGACATCTAGGTTGCTTCCAGTTTCTGGCTATTATGCATAAAGCTGCAATGAGCATAGCTGAGCAAGTGTCTTCTGGTAGAATGGAGTGTCCTTTGGGTATATGCCCAAGAGGTATAGCTGGGTCTTTTAAATGTGTGTCATCTTGCCTAGGATTTTTTGTTTTGAGACGGCTTTTTTTTTTTTTTTTTTTTTTTTTCCAGAGCTGAGGACCGAACCCAGGGCTTTGTGCTTGCTAGGCAAGCACTCTACCACTGAGCTAAACCCCCAACCCTGAGCTGGGTCTTGAGGTAGAGCGATTCCCAATTTTCTGCTGAACCTCCATATTGATTTCCATAGTGGCTGTACAAGTTTGCACTCCCACTAGCAATGGAGGAGTGTTCCCTTTGCTCCACATCCTTGCCAGCATAAGCTGTCACTTGTGTTATTGATTTTAGCTGTTCTGACAGATGGAATCTCAAAGTAGTTTTGATTTGCATATCCCTGATGGCTATGGATACTGAAAACTTCTTTAAGTGTTTTTTGGCCATTTGAGATTCCTCTATTGAGAATTCTGTTTAGATCTGTACCTCATTTTAAAATTGGATTATTTGGCTTATTTGATATCTAGTTTCTTGAGTTCTTTATGTATTTTGGATATTAGCCTTCTATTGGGTGTGGAGTTGGTAAAAATCTTTTCCCATTCTGTAGGGTACTGCTTTGTCCTATTGATGATGTCCTTTGCTTTACAGAAACTTTTCACTTTCATGAGGTCCCATTTATTAATTGATGTTGTAAGTGCCTGTGTTATCCGTGTTCTGTTCAGAATATCTTCTGTGCCAATGCTATTAGGATCCTGCCCTTACTTCTGCCCTCACTTCTCTGGGTCTGGCGTCTTATGTCATCAACGGGTGTGGGCGACTACATACCTGCCTTAAAAAGCTGGACATGGACCCCCACCCTCTCTGTGTGTGTTTTCTCTCTGCTCTCTCTCTGTTCCTGCTCTGCTCCCTCCCCCCAGGCCTGGCTCTCTTTCCCTCTCTTCCTTCCTAATAAAGTTCTAAAACCTAACATTGGGTTCTGCCTTGGCCCTTGACTTTTCCACTGGTAACCAGCGCCACCAACCAGTACCATTTAACTATCAAATTCGTTCAAGGCTACTCCCACTTTCTTTTCTACCTGGTTCAGTGTGTCTGGTTTTATGTTGAGGTCTTTGATTCACTTAGACTTGAGTTTCTGCAAGATGACAAATATGGATTTATTTGTCTTCTTCTACATGCAGATAGCACCATTTCTTGAAGATGCTGTCTTTTTTCCATTGTGTATTTCTGGCTTTTTTATCAAAAGTCAGGTGTCCATTGATGTGCGAACTTATGTCTGGGTCTTCAGTTTGATTCCATTGATCCACATGTTTTTATGCCAATAGCATGCAGTTTTTATTACTATAGCTCTGTAGTACAGCTTGAAGTCAGGGATGGTGATACCTCTAGCAGTTCTTTTATTGTTCAGGATTGTTTTAGCTATCCTCAGTTTTTTGTTTTTCCATATAAAGTTGAGAATTGTCCTTTCAAGTTCTGTAGAGAATTGTGTTGGGATTTTGATGGGGATTGCATTGAATCTGTAGATTGCTTTTGGTAGGATGACCATTTTTACTATGTCAACCCTATCAATCCATGAGCAGGGGAGATCTTTCCATCTTCTGATGTCTTCTTCAATTTCTCTCTTCAAAGACTTGAAATTTTTGTGTTTCATTTGCTTGGTTAGAGTTATCCCAAAATATTTTATATTATTTGAGGCTATTGTGAAAGGTGTTGTTTCCCTGATTTCTTTCTCAGTCTATTTGTCATTTGTATATAGGAAGGCTATTGACCTTTTTGAGTTAATCTTGTATCCAGACACTTTTTTTTTCTAAGTAGATCCAAAAATCTACCTTTTATCTTATCTTGAAACCCGAGACAGGGTTTCTCCATGTAGTTTTGATGCCTTTCCTGGAACTCACTCTGTAGACCAGGCTGGCCTTGAACTCACAGACATCCGCCTGGCTCTGCCTCCAGAATGCTGGGATTAAAGGCGTGCACCACCACCGCCCTGGCTTTATCTTATCATTTTTATATCTTCCCTTTTTCAGAGTAGATTCAATGATCTACCCTTTTCTATATCTTCTTTCTTTTTCTTTTAAACAAGAACCCTGTATCTAACCTCCTTTGTTTAGCTTTTTTTTGACCATTAACAATTAACAACTTGTAACTAACCATCGTAAACAATAACAATTATCCATAAGCCATTGAATGACCAAAAAACACCCACCCCACCTCTTGGGAATGTGGGCATCGTTTTCTTAAAATTACTTCCTGCTTTCTGGGGGCAAAGACATCTTTAGGGAATCCTGAAAAGAAAATTTTGGGGTTAATTGTCAAGTCCTGAGAGAGTTAGCTGTAACATTTGTCCAGTCTCTGCATAATGGGAAAGTGCAGGGCTTGTCTCAAGTCCTGGCTAGAGTAGTCTGTGAATCTGGATCATCTCAGCTAGCCATCTCCAAATTGTCCTGAGCAGTTTGTAGTCCAAAGCCGATCTTTCCGAGGTGTTAATCAGCTTAATGGTTTTATCATAGTCCATGTGGAATCATCGTTGTGGGATCCTGTCATCTTTTTGAAGATTTCAAAGTCGCTGCTAGGCGTGGTCATAGTTCCCTGCAGATTTTTTTTTCCTCTTCTGTGGTTTGGAGCAATTATAGTCTAATAAACGTCTGTCTCTCAGAACCATGAATGTTCTTCCCTAGAAGAGAAAATCTTCACAGCAATTTCTTCCCACCATTTGTCTTGCCAAACTTTTTCAAACTGACCTTTGCCGATGCTTTCTTGTAACACGATGGTCCTGGCAATTCTTCTCTGAACCAGCAGCAGTAAACCCTTTGCCCAGGTAGCAGCGTCACTGCAGTCACCAACACGATGAGAAGGAGCTGGCAACTCGGAGCAGCAGCCACCACCTCCATGGTCTCACCGCCACTGTCTGTAGCTCAGCACCAGCCACAGCTTCTCCTTAGAAAGCCTCCTAGGCCGGCCTCAAACTCAGGATCCTCCTGACTCTGCCTCCTTCAGTAAATCCAAGCAGTGTGCCACCACAACTGGCAACATGTAGCTCGGGTCTGAGCTGGGGCCCGCAAGGCCACAGGCAAGCAGCTTTTTAGTGAATTCGTACTAAAAACATTGGGTGCCAGATATAGCATGAATCCTAAAAGGTCTTATTAATAAAAATCAAACTTGAAGCCCGGTATTGAGGTGAATGCTGGAAGATCAGAGAAGCAGAACAAGCCACAGCTTCCTCACCTTGCCAGTTCCTCAGCTGATCCTGTTTCCTCAGACTGGAAGCCTCTGAGTCCTTATCCAAATGGATCTCAGCTGAACTGCTGCTCTAAAGCCTAAAAGCTTAACAGGCTCTAGTTCCTGGTCCTCACGCCTTATATACCTTTCTGCTTCCTGCCATCACTTCCTGGGATTAAAGGCATGTATCTCCATGCCTGGCTATTTCCAGTGTGACATTGAACTCACAGAGATCCGGATGGATCTCTGCCTTTGGAATGTTAGGATTAAAGGTGTGTGTGCCACCATTTTCTGGCCTCTATGTCTAGTGGTGGCTGTTCTGTTCTCTGACCCCAGATAAATTTATTAGGGTGCACAATATTTTGGGAAACATAATACTACCACACCTGAGTTGATCTGCTGTAGGAGTGCCCTGGTGGAGTTTTTAGGGTCATTTATGTATCATTGTATCAAATAATGATACTTTGACTTCTTCCTTTCCAATTTGTATCCCCTTAATCTCCCTTGGCTGTCTTACGGCTGTAGCTAAAATTCTAAGTACTATATTGAATAGATAGGGAGAGAGAGGACAATCTTGTCTTCTTGATTTTAGTGGAATTGCTTTGAGTTTCTTTCCATTTAATTTGATATTTGCTATAGGCTTGTGTAAATTGGCTTTATTATATTTAGGTATGCCACTTGTATCTCTAATCTCTCCAGGACTTTTATTATGAAGGGGTGTTAGATTTTTGTCAAAGGTGTTTGGGTAGGAGCTCCACCTTAACCCTTGGCACCCTGGCATCCCTATACCCAAAGAGTCTGGAATGTTCTGGTGGAAGATCTACCTCAACTTTCCTCCCCCATCTCTTTCTCCAAACCTGCCCCTTCAAAGCCCGCTAAACACAGCTCCTCCCCAAGAGAGGCTCAAGACCACTCCCATGGGGTAAATTAAGCTGCAGTCTCTCATTCCTGCTTCCTCTCTGAGGGGCTGGGAATCACTCGGGGACATTTTACCCATTAAACCTGGGCTTTTCCAATTTGGTCTGATTTGGTTTAATTTGGATTGCTGTGTCAGTGGAGAGGCCTTCAGGGTGAAAAGACTTATCAAAAGGCCTTTTTTGCATCTAATGAGATGATCATCAAGTTTTTCTTTTCAGCTTGTTTTTAGGGTGGATTACATTTACTGATTTTTGTGTTTTGAATCATCCCTGCGTCTCTGGGATGAAGCCTAACTTGGTCATGGTGGATGATCTTTTTGATGTGTTCTTGGATTCAGTTTGCAAGTATTTTATTGAGTATTTTTGCTGGGCAGTGGTGGTGCACACCTTTACTCCTAGTACTTGGGAGGCAATGGCAGGCAGATCTCTGTGAGTTCAAGGCCAGCTTGGTCTACAAAGTTAGTTCCAGGACAGCCAAGGCTACACAAAGAAACCTTGTCTCAAAAAAGAAAAGAAAAGAAAAACAAAACAAAACAGTTGAACAGATACTCATTCCTAACCTGGGCTATGGTGGCTCATATATTTAGTCCCAGCTCTTGGGAGGCAGAGGCAGGCATTCCTTTGTGAGTTGGAGGCCAGTCTGGTCTACAAAATGAGTTTCAAGACATCCAGGGCTACACAGAGAAACCCTATCTTGAAAAGCCAATAAGAAAAAAAAGAGAATATTTTTTGCATCTATGTTCATAAGGGAAATTGGTTTGTAATTCTTGTTGTTGAGTCTTTATATGGTTTGGATATCAGGGTAACTGTGGCTTCATAAAATGAACTGGGCAATGTTCCTTCTGTTCTTATTTTGTGAAATAATTTGAGGAGTATTGGTGTTACTCTTCTTTGAAAATCTGGGAGAATTCTGCACTAAAACCACTGGTCCTAGGCTTTTTTTGATTGGGAGATTTTTTAATGACTACATCTATTTCACTAGGGCTTATAGGTCTATTTAAATGTTTTTCTGATATTGATTTAACTTTGATAAGTGGTACCTATTGAGAAAACTATCCATTTCCTTTAGGTTTTCTAATTTGGTGAAGTACAGGTTTTTAAAGCATGTCTTTATGTGGTGGTGTGAAGGAAAATGGTCCCCAAAGGGAGTGGCACTATAAGGAGGTGTGGCCTTGTTGGGGTAGGTATGGTCTTGTTGGAAGTGTGTCACTGTGGAGGTGGGCTTTGAGGTCTCATATGCTCAAGATACCACCCAGTGTCTCAGACTGCTTCCTGTTGCCTGCAAGATGTAGGACTCTCAGCTACTTCTTCATCACCATGTCTGCCTGCATGCCACCATGTCCCACCATGATGATAATGGATTGAACCTCTGAACTGTGAGCGAGCCACCCCAATTAAATGTTTTCTTTTTAAGAGTTGCCATGGTCATGGTGTCTCTTCACAGCAGTAGAAACTCTAACTAAGACACTTTATGATTCTCTGAATTTCTTTAGTGTCTGTTGTTATATTCTCTTTTTAATTTCTGATTTGTTAATTTGGATATTCAATCTCTGTCTTTTAATTAGTTTGGATAAGGGTTTGTCAATCTTGTTGATTTTCTCAAAGAACCAACTCTCTGTTTCATTGATTCTTTATGTTGTTCTCTTTGTTTCTATTTTATTGATTTCTGCCCTCAATTTGATTATTTCTTGCCATCTACTCCTATTGGTGAAATTATTAAGGCCACTCCACGTAGTTAAAGGGAGGTTTATTTTGTGGGGTAACTTACAAGTGAAGGGATAGGTAACAGAGTCTGGGAAAGACGTAGCACAGTCCGGCAGTGTTCTCTGGAGAACTCTGCTCGGTCTACCTCTAGCGTCCAGGGTCCAGGAACCAAGAGAGCTGGCTCATCCAGATTTTGGGTCTTCAGGGTCCTCTCTCAGCCCCGCCTTGTAGGCGTGACAGTTACTGAAGCCTCAACGGGGGTTGGAACTTCCAGATCAAAGCTGGAATGGCTACCCACTACAGACTCCTCTCTGTGTGTTTGCTTCTTTTTGTTCAAAAACTTTCAGGTGTGCTATTCAGTTGCTAGTATGAGTTCTCTCCAGTTTTTTAAGGCACTTAGTGCTATGAACTCTCCTCTTAGCACTGCTTTCATTGTGTCCCATACATTTGGGTATGCTGTGTATTAATTTTCATTGAATTCCAGAAAGTATTTAATTTCTTTATTTTTGTCTTGACCCATTTTTCGTTCAGTAGGGAGTTGTTCAGTTTCCACGAGTTTATAAGCTTTCTGTTGTTTCTGTTAGAGGATAAAAGGGCTACACCAGCTTGCTTCTTAGGTACATTTGCTTGGAATATCTTTTCCTAACCCTTTATTCTGAGGTAACGTCTATCTTTGATGTTGAGTTGTGTTTCTTGTATGCAACAGAAGAATGATCCTGTTTTCACAACCATTCTGTTAGTCTGTGTCTTTCTATTAGGAATCCGAGACCATTGATATTGAGAGATATCAATAACCAATGATTGTTGATTCCTGTTATTTTATTGTTGCTGTTGTTGGTGTGTGTATGTGTGTGTGTGTGTGTGTGTGTGTGTGTGATTGTGTGTGTGTGTGTGTGTGCATGCGCACGCGTATGCTTCCCTTCTTTTGGTTTTGCTGGTGTGAGATTATTTATTTCCTGTGTTTTCATGGGTATAGTTAAGCTCCTTTGGTTGGAATTTTCCGTCTAGCAGCTTCTGTAGGGCTGGATTTGTAGATAGATATTGTTTAAATTTGACTTTATCATGGAATAACTTATTTTCTCCATCCATGGTGATTGAAAGTTTTGCTGGGTATAGTAGTTTGGGATGGCATCTGTGATTTCTTAGAGTCTGCAGCATATATATCCAGTCCCTTCTGACTTTTGGAGTCTCTGTTGAGATGTCAGGTGTAATTATAATAGGTTATGTATTTTTATTTGTTACTTGGTCTCCCCCCCCCCTTTCAGCTTTTAATATTCTTTCTTTGTTCTGTATGATTAGTGTTTTGATTGTTATGTGGTGAGGGAAACTTTTCTTTTCTGATCCAATCTATTTGCTGTTCTCTATGCTTCTTGTACCTTTATAGGCATCTCTTCTTTAGGTTAGGAAAGTTTTCTTCTATGATTTTGTTGAAAATATTTTCTGTGCCTTTGAGATGGGATTCTTCTCCTTCCTCTATTTCCTTTATTCTTTTCTTTTCTTTCTTCTTTTTTTTTTTTTTTCCCCCCCCGAGACACGGTTTCTCTGTAGTTTTGGAACCTGTCCTGGAACTCTCTCTGTAGACCAGGCTAGCCTTGAACTCACTGAGATCTGCCTGGGATTAAAGGCGTGTGCCAACACTGTCCGGCTATTCCCTTTATTCTTTTTTTTTTTTTTTTTTTTTTTTTTTTTTGGTTTTTCGAGACAGGGTTTCTCTGTGTAGCTTTACGCCTTTCCTGGGACTCACTTGGTAGCCCAGGCTGGCCTCGAACTCACAGAGATCCGCCTGCCTCTGCCTCCCGGGTGCTGGGATTAAAGGCGTGCGTCACCACCGCCCGGCTCCCTTTATTCTTATGTTTGGTTTTTTCATAGTGTCCCAGATTTCCTGGATGTTTTGTGTCAGGAATTTTTGAGATTTAACATTTTCCTTGACTTATGTATCTGTTTCTTCTATCCTGTCTTCAATGGCTGAAGATTTTCTCTTTCATCTTTTGTACTCTATTGGTGAAGCTTGCCTCTGTAGTTTCTGTTTGAATTCCTAAATTTTTCATTTCCAAAATTACCTCAATATTTTGTATTTTCTTTGTTGCTTCTATTTCCATTTTCATGTCTTGAACAGTTTCATTGATTTCCTTCAACTGTTTGTTTTTTCTTGGCTTTCTTTTTTCTTTGATTTTTGTTTTGTTTTGTTTTGTTTAGGACACAGAGTTTCTCTGTATAACAGTTCTGGCTGTCCTGGAACTCAATTTGTAGACTAGGCTGGCCTTGAAGTCACAGAGATCCACCTGTCTCTGCCTCCCAAGTGCTGGCATTTAAGGTGTGTGCCACGACTACCTGTCATTGTTGGCTTTCTTTAAGGGATGTATTCATTTCCTCCAATTGTTTGTGTTTTCTTGGCTTTCCTTGAGGGATCTATTTATTTTCTCCCTAGAAACCGCTATCATTTTCATATAGTTGGTTTTAAGGTATTTTTCTTGTATTTCAGCTATGTTGGAATATTCAGGGCCTGCTGTGGTTGGATAGCTGGGCTCTGGTGGAGACATATTGTCCTGGCTGTTGTTGATTATGTTCTTATGCTGGTGTCTAGGTATCTGCGATTGGGGTAACTATAGGTATAGGTCCTGATTCCTGGGTTTGTCTTTGTTGGGTGGGTGTTCTGTTCCTTGGTTTCTGTTTCCTTTCTGGATTTTCAGAGTGTGATGGCTGTCTTTTGCCTGTGTTACTGTCTGCTCAGCTGGTATGCCTGCTGGTGTTGGAGGCTGGGATGCAGCAATGAGTGGGGGATGAAACTATGAAGGGATGGTTTGTGGGACCCACAGGAGGCATGGACATGGGGGCAGGGAGGCTGCAGCTGGTGTTCTGTTGCCTGAGGGACTAGGTCTGTTAGGGGAACAGAGCACCACAGTAGCCCTCTTTCAGTCAAAAGCAAAGGCAGAGGCAACACCTTTGCCTCCTCCAGATAGTAATACTCTGCCCAACAGAATGGTAAAGAACTTGCTCATACTTGTTTTTGTTTTTGTGTTGATCTTTTACAGTCTATCCATCTACCATGACTATCAACCATGACAAAACACAGCATAATTTTTTTTTTTGATACATAGTCTTTCTATATTTCTAGCTGGTCCAGAACTCACTATGTAGACCAGGCTGACCTTGAACTCACAACGATCCATCTGCCTCTACCTCTCAAATGATAGTACTAAAGGTGTATTTACCATTTTTTAATCCACATTCTCTCATGCTAGCCAATGGTCAACATCCTGATCCTCCTACCTCAGCTTCCCAAGTGTTGGGATTACAGGAGTGTGCCATCACTCCCCCCATCCCCCACCCCTGCTGATTTTACTTTTTTCCTTTTCAATTTGAATGCACTTTTTTTTTTTTTTTTTAAACTGGTCTTATTTCTCTGAGTAAGACTTCCAGTACTGTGCTAAACAGAAATGGTGAGAGCAGCCGGGTGGTAGTGGTGCATGCCTTTTTAATCCCAGCACTCAGGAGGCAGAAGCAGGCGGGTCTCTGTGAGTTCAAGGCCAGCTTGGTCTATCAAAACCAAACCAAACAACAACAAAATGGTGGGAGAAAACTTTCCTGTCTTGTCCCAGGCCTTAGAGAAAGTGAAGGCTTTCATCGTAGAATGACAGCTGTGGGCTTTGCATATATGGGCCTATATTATGTTGAAGCTGTTTTCTTCTATCCCTAGTTTTGAGTATTGTGATTTTTTTTTAATCATGAAAAGGTATTGAGTTGCTATTGAATGCTTTTTCCATATCAACTGAGATGATCATGTGGTTTTTGTGGTCTTTGATCTGCTTATACGGTCCATTTCATTTATTAATTTTCATATGTTGAATTCTTGCATTCCAGGGATAGATCTACTTCGTTACAGTTTATAACTGTCTTGATGCACTGTTGAATTTAATTTGCTAGGGTTTTGTTGATTATTTTTGCATTAGTGTTCAATAGGAATTTCAGTCTATTGTTCCCTTGAAGTGTCTTTATCTGGCTATGGGTCAGAGTTGAAGCCGGCTTCATAAAATGGACCCAGAACTGTTCCCTTTACTTTAGTTTTTAGAAAGCTCTTGAAAAATATTAGTTGTTTTATTGGTTTGTTCTTGAGGTAGGATCTTTCTTTGCAAGTCTGGCTTGAACTCCTGATCTTCTTGCCTCTACCTCCCAAGTGCTGGGTGTCCAGGTGTGTACCATCACTCCCCCTCTCCTCTCCTCTCCTCTCCTCTCCTCTCTTTTCTTCTCCCCTCTCTCCTTCCCTCTCTCTTATTAGAGTTCCATGTAGGTGAGATTGGCACCAAACTTACTATGTAGCTGAGGCTGACCCTGAGCTCTTGAGTTTTCTGTCTCCATCTCTCAAGTGCATGGATTGCAGGTGTGGGAACCACCCAGGTACAAATTTTCTGTTTCTTTATGATTCAGTCCTCATTGTGATCTCCCTGTTCCTAGGAATTTATCTGTTTCTTTAAGGACATTCAGTTTGTTAGTGTTAGGTCTCAAACCCAGGACAAATGGCTGAGATGCCCATTAACGTTTCAAAGCCAATGCTGTCCACCAGATTCTCCAAGTATCTTTCAGTACCTGTTGCAAAGTTATCCTGGCTGGCACACTGGGCCCCCTACCCTAAACTCCAGTCCAGGAATTGGGCTGGACTTTCTCTCCTCCCAGCTTCTCTGATTCCTATATAACCCAGCTATTTTGGTGACACCAGCCCTTTTTGGGCATATAATTATTCATAGAAGTTTCTTATAATCCTTTTAATTTTCGTGGTATCATACTCCTCCTCTGCCCCTGCCCTGATGTCTTGTTCTGACATAGGATCTCATTCCAGCTTAGGCTGGCCTTAAACTCTCAGCCTCTTGAGGGTTGGGACTGTAAGTGTGAGTCACTGTGCTCACAATTACCAAACTTTTAGAAGCCTGTTGTTAGAGGGTCTAAGTTCAAACCCAGAATTATTGGGAGGATGCTGAATTTTTGTAGAGTTCAGAAACTTCAGTGGCAGTCTGGGTTTTGCCTTAGGGCCTGGACCAGAGAGGTCCCAGAGGGGCAAATATAGCTCAGACAAGGTCAGGCCACTTGGCAGGATTTAGGGCTCTTTGGAAAGTGTGGGGTGAGAAAAGGGCTGACAGTGTAAACTGAGCAGGCCAGAGGACCAGCACAAGCCTTGGCAAGCTGGCTTTCCCAGCCCCCTCTGTGTAGGGTTTCCCACTGTCCTGCCTCAGCATCCATCCCACCTAGGGCTGAGGTTGGTGGTTGCCCAATGAGTTATGTCTGTCAAAGCCAATCAGTGGCTTGACTTTTCATTCTTTAAACCTGGAATATTGTGTGGCATGAGAGCAAAATACCTAAAAATCTTATGTCAGCATTAAAAAAAAGATTTATTATTTGCTTTTCTGATATGAGTGTTTTGTCTGCCTCTATGTATGTGCGCCATATGTGTGCCCAGTGCTGCGGAGGCCAGAAGATGATGTTGGATCCCCCGGAACTGGAGGTACAGGGTTGTGAGTTAGCACCTGTGTTGGCAACTTAACCTGAATCCTCTACAAGACAGCAAGTGAGTATGCTTAACAGCGGAGAACGTCTCCCCAGCCCTTACATCAGCTTGTGTTTTCCATTTAGATCCCTTTTGAAAAACTACAACTCTTTCTGTTGTCCAGCATTAGAAGTTTGTTTTTCAAATCTAAGGCTTATTTGTTCCTTCTGGCAGCCCTGTGAAGCAGGAATCAGTGCTTACATTCCACAGTAGGAGGCTCGGGACATGGTGTGACTTACCCAAGGATATGTTTTTGTTCATGGTCAAAAGATCTGCAGCTCAGGTCCTTTTTTTTTTTTTTTTTTTTTTTTTTTTTTTTTTTTTTAACTAACTTTCTGTGGATTGAGTAGAGGCCAGGAAGGTTTGTCTATAGTTTGATGCCAATACAATGGAGAGCCAAAAGTGTTCTCTGAAGGCTCTGCACGGTGGCGAGAACTGGTAACCTTAAGGAGCTGAGGAGCTAGCTCAGTGTTTGTTACATGAGCAAGAGGATGAGGATGGAAATTCCATCCCCAATACCCATGTATTTAAGAACAAACAAACAAACAAATACCAACAGGCATGGTGGTGTGTACATGTAATCCCAGTGCTGGGAAAGCAGACAGCAGGATGCTTAGGGCTTGCCATCCAGGCTGTCCACCTGATTTGGTGAGGTACAGGTTCAGAAGAGACCTTGATGTAGTGGGTAGCCATTCCAGCTTTGATCTGGAAGTTCCAACCCCCACTGAGACTTCGGCAACTGTCACGCCTACAAGGCGGGGCCAAGGGAGGCGCCTGGAGACCTGAGATCTGGATGGGCAGCGCACTCACTCGGTTCCTATTTTTATATTCCTGTTTAAGATAATTTGTATATTGATACAAATACAGAACTATATTTGTTATAATGTACATATATTTCTATTCTTATTTGAAATATTTGTATATTGATACAAATGTAAATTTATATCTGTCATACTTTATGTATGTTCTACTTCTGTTTAGGATATTCGGTATATTGATATATATTTAAGATTATTGTCATATTGCATATCACACTATATATTCCTACCTCTGTTATAAATATCTTGTGTATTGTCACAATTTTGAAGTCATCGTTCTTTACCATACATTTGCTTATAGACTGTTTACGTTGTTCACGTGAAGCCTTAGTCCTTAGGTTATTTCAGTAGATAAGACTTATAGATTTATAGTCACCTATGCTTGTCATCTCTATAGTTACGTTAGTTAGGTTATCCAGATTTACAGATACATAGGTCAGATGGACAGGTAATCTTCAAACACTTCATAGACCTAGAGAAAATGGCATTTAAATAACTTAGAATTCTGTTGACGTGAGACACAATTGCTCCTGGCTGCACCAATTTGATCCCGAGAGAATGTTGGGCTTCTAAGACATTTCCATTTGGAAGTTTGTCTTCTTGGCACAAAATGGCCTACTGGGCAAAGAACTGCCCTTGCCTCGATGGCTGACAGTACAAATGCAATGCTATCCTTTCTGGACAAGCGGGACACAAGGAAAGCGACCACTGTACTCTGCCAAGACAGGGTAAGATGGTCTTTCAGAATTCCTGCTTCGGAAAATGGTCTGTCAGATACTTTAGGCCTGTAGCCAATTTGAATGCACCAACAATGCTGAGAAATATTATGTGACTGTCCAGGCTGCCAGCTGTCTCGGTCTACTCTTGCAAGATTCCCAAAAGTTGCTTGCATCCATCGACCATTTCTCAGGTACCATTATATTCCTTCTCAGGTCTTTGATGGGATTGAAGACTAGCAGTTATAGTTACAACTTAGTAGATAGAACATATTGAGTATTAGATTCAGGTTCTTTAGGATAGGACACCTTTTGGAATGATCTTTGTAACATGCCATTTACCTATGCTCTATACTTCTCTGGATTTTAGTATGTGTTTCTTGCTTGATATTGTTTGCATTGGTTGTAGTTCCATCTTATCTAGGTCATTATCCCTCATTATTCCTGGACAATATTTGATAACCATTCCTTTGCATGTAGTCTTGTATTAGGTTAGAACCTTCTTATTTAGACAAAAAGGGGGAGATGTAGTGGGTAGCCATTCCAGCTTTGATCTGGAAGTTCCAACCCCCATTGAGACTTCGGCAACTGTCATGCCTACAAGGCGGGGCCAAGGGAGGCGCCTGGAGACCTGAGATCTGGATGGGCGGCGCACTCACTTGGTTCCGGGACCTTGGACGGTGAAGGTGGGCCAAGCAGAGCGCCAGAGAACACCGCTGGACTGCGATACACCTTCCCCAGACCCCGCGACCTACCTATCCCTTAACTTGTAAGTTACGCCATTAAATAAATCTCCTTTTAACTACGTGGAGTGGCCTTAATAATTTCACCAATACCTTGTCTCAAAAAAGAAGGTGAAGAGTGACTGAGGATGATATCCAGCATCAATTTCTGGCACGTGCACTTGTGCACACATATACACACATCAGTGTGTACACACACATCTAGATATATACAAGCCAAAAACAAACAAAAAGAACGTGGTACTTATTTTGTGCCAGTTTTAACAGAAAGAGTATAAGGAGGCATTGTCTAATTTTATGGGACTTACAGCTTTGGTGAAGAAGAAAGAAAATGGACACACGATCATACAAACATCTGGGGAATTACAAAGTGAGATAAATCCCGAGGACATTCCTAACAAAGTTCCCTGGTGTAGCCTTGATGTGGAGAGTGTCTTTGTAGACGTGAGACAGGTGGAGATGTAAGAAGGGGTGGATTTGCCAGTGACATGGGTAAAATGGGCCTTGAAGATGGGATGGGTCTGATGGAACAGGGAGAGAAAGCTGTTTGGGAACCAGAATGGTGGTGCTATGCACTGACGCGCAGACAACTTTGGAAGAGACCCAGATGTTTTCCTTTGGTGGAGAGGAGGGTGTGTGAATATGGTTAAGTCTAGTTTGGTCACGTGGTGGTGTCAAAAAGGATGTTTACACGTGGAGTTCAGAGCTACGGGCTGCATTGGTAGTTTGGGAGTCAGAAATGTTTAGGGTTCTGCAGAGGAATGGGACTGATACAATGAATATTTATTACAAAGAGGACTTATTAGGTGTCTTACCTAATACGGGCTGGGTAGTCCAGCAATGGTTGTCTGCATGCTGGAGAGGCTTAGCACCCACTGGCTGCTCAGTCCACAAGGCTGATATCTCTGCAGTCCTGTGCTGGTGCAGAAGGGCCGGAACATTACTAGAGATCTGCTGGTCCTCAGTCTACACTGGAAGCCTGAAGAAGCTGGACTGCAGGCTGGAGAGATGGCTCAGTGGTTGAGAGCATGCACGACTTGCTCTTCCAGAGGACCTGACTTCAGTTCCTGATTGCCCACATTGGGTATGTACAATTGCCTGCAATTCTAGCTACAGGGACCTCAGAGAATCTAGTTTCCTCAGGCTCCTGCAAGTGCATGCACTTACCTCATACAGACATGCATATATTTTTTTTTCTTTTGAAGAAGGTAGAACAGTGGGGCATGGTGGCCCATGTCTTTAATTCCAGCATGTGGGAGGCAGAATAAGGCAGAGCTCTGTGTGTTCAAGGCCAGCATCATTTATGTAGCAAGCTCTAGGCTATCCAGGATGGTGTCAACCCTCCCTCCCCCTAGAAAAAAGAAGCTGGAAGCAGAATTCTTTTTGCTTTTTAAACATTTTATGTGTAATGTGTATGGGTGTTTTGCCTACATGTATGTCTATATACTACCTGTGTGCAATGTCCTGGGAGGCAAGAAGATAGTGTCAGCTCTTGTCTTGTTAAGGTTTCTATTGCTGTGAGGAGATGCTATGACCATGGCAACTCTTATAAAGGAAAACATTTAATTGTGGTGGCAGCTTACAGTTCAGAGGTTCAGGCTATTATCATCATGGCAGGGAGCCTGGCGGCGAGCAGGCAGACATGGTGCTGGCTGCCTCTTGATCAGAAGGCAACAGGAAGTGGACTGTGACACTGAGTGAAGCTTAAGCAAAAGAGACCTCAAAGCCCACCCCCACAGTGACACACTTCCTCCAACAAGGCCACACCTACTTCAACAAGGCAACACCTCTCAATAGTACCACTCTCTATGAGCTTATGGGGGCCAATTACATTCAAACTACCACAGCTGTCCCATTCCTGAACTGGAGTCACAGTTACGAGCCACCATGTGTGTGATGGGAGTCAATCAAACTTAGATCCTCTGGAAGAGCTGCCAGTGCTCTTAACCTCTGAGCTATTTCTCCTGACCCAGAAGCTCGGTTCTGGTATCAGGGAAGAATAACAGTAGCGGCAACAGCTACAGAGTAGATGCACTTGCCATCAGGAGTGAAGGCCAGAAGGCAAAAACAGCACCGTTTCTCCTTTGGACCTCTTTGTATCTGGGTTACTACTGGAAGATGCTCCTTACTCTGCAGAGGACCTTCCCTTCTCAATTCATCATTTTAGGAATTATCCTCAGACTCATCCAGAGGTGTATATCTTTCCGGATCCAATCAAGTGGACAACCAAGAAAGATGGTAACCTAAGTGCTGAACATGGATGGGTTTGCCAAGGGACGAGAACACAGAGCAAGAAGCAAAGAGGGTCTTGTCTAAAGCATTTCAAAGTGAACATGTGTGAATCCAAGCTCTGGATGACCCCCCACCTCTGCTCCAACTCTGTTCTCCCCACTGCTGAGCCTGGAGAGCTGGAGTTACCTCAGATTCCTTTTCCTATCCACATCCCCTGGAGAGTCTGTTTTCAGTTAGTCTTCACATGCATTAGAGTCGGTCCCTTATTTCCACCATCTCAAACGTCATTATTACACCAGTCAGAATCACGGTCATGTTTTTAGTAAAACAAGTATTATCCCTTGTCCTTCAGGGAGGTCAGATGCTACATACTCACTTTGTATCCACACAACAGCAGGAGTGAGTCTTACTTGTAGATAGGTCACTGCTGTGGAATAATCCTTTTGTACACTGTGAAGATGTGTTGCTCTCATTGGTTTAATAAAGAGCAACCTGGCCAATAGTTAGGCAGGAAGAGGTTAGGTGGGAGACCCAGACTAAGAGAACACTGGGAAGAAGAAGAAGAAGAAGAAGAAGAAGAAGAAGAAGAAGAAGAAGAAGAAGAAGGGTGGAGTCACCAGCCAGATGGAGATGGAGCAAGACATGCAAGAGGACAGGTAAATGCCACGAGTCATGTGGCAACATGTAGATTGATAAAAATGGGTTAATTTAAGTTGTAAGAAAGAGCTAGTTAGCAACAAGCCTAAGTTATCAGCTGGCTTTTTATAATTAAGAAGAAGAAGTCTCCATGTGGTTATTTGGGAGCTGGCTGGCGGAACAGAAACTTAGAGCTGGAAGTTTTCCTGTGTCCCACCCGGTCTCACAGCTGCTCTGTCCCAAGTAAACACACAGAGGCTTATATTAATTACAAACCGTGTGGTCTATGGCTCAGGCTTCTTGCTAGCTGGCTCTTTCATCTTAAGTTAACCCATTTTTATTAATCTATATGTTGCCACGTGGCCATGGCGTTACCGGTTTGCTGGCATCTTGTTGCTCCTTGGGTGGTGGGCTGGTGTCTCTCTGTACTCTGCCCTTCTCTTTGTCTCTCGGCTTGGATTTCCCACCTGCCTCTAAGCTTCCTTGCCATAGGCCAAAGTAGCTTATTTGTTAGCCAATGAGAGCAACACATATTCACAGCATATAGAAAGACATCCCACAGCAGAAACTTCCTCCAACAGATCACTTTACAGGTCTCACTGGCCCAGACCTTGAATTTGCAGCAATCCCAAGCGCAGGGATTACAGGTGTACTCTCCCACACCCAGCTCCAAGTATATTATATCACATCCCTCCTCTGCTCAAAATCTTGGTGCTTCCCAGTTTCTCTAGGGAGAAGCTGAGGCAGGGTAGAAAGATGGAATGATGGTGACATATGGTTACACAAGGAAGGAGACTCCTCATCTATTCTTACTGCTGAGAAAGGCAGGGACTCCAGACTCCACTGAAGGACCAAATGGTTGTAGACAATCTGTGTTTTCTTTCTTCTGGAGCTGAGGACAGAATCCAGGGCCTTGTGCTTGCTAGGCAAGTGCTCTACCACTGAGCTAAATCCCCAACCCCTCAATCTGTGTTTTCTAAGAGATATCTTGTCAAAGGCAATAAATAAGTTGCTCCCATTTAGGGCCAGATGATGCATTCACACAGTTACTACCCTCAAGGACATCAGTTGACAGTAACTAGGCAAGGCTCACTTAGGGTGAAAATGATGTATGACCTTATTATTGTCCTGGTACTTCTTCCTCCTAGACCTATATGCTGCTGCTCATCAATCCACCTTACCACTTTGTTTACTGAGAAGACCTCTTAACCTTTAACCTCCATCCAAAGTATACTCCTTAGGCAAAGTCAGAAAGAAAGGAAGTGGTTTCTTAGAAACCTTTAGGGATGTACCTTGAGGGCCACCACGATCCCATAAACACCGTCTGTACAGGAACACAACAGTGACTCACCTCTGAGAAGCCCTCAGTTGTCTTCCCAGGTGTGCTTTACTCACTGGGAGGTCACTGGGAGCACTCGTCACTATGCCTGGCTATTTTCTTTGTTTTTGGACTAAGGATTGAACCTGGGGCCTGACAAATGCTAAGCAAGTACCTTTCCACCGAGCTGAACTCTCACTCTGTCTCAAGTTTTACTTTGAGGCAGGCTCTTTTTTGAAGTTTCCCAGGTGGGCCTTGAACTGGCGATGTTCCAGCCTCAGCCTCCTCGACAGCTGGGGTTATAGGCCTGTGCCACCCTCCTGCTTGGTTTTTGACACGGCACTTACAAATCCCTGAAATGTTATGCACCTTACTTGTTTATTGCTTTTCTTTATCACAACTGTCTCCATGATTTCCTCCTGTCTTACTTTCTGTGTTGTTCCTAGTACTTGGCATGTAGTCAGTGCTCAATATTTGGAGGATAAATGGACTCCCACGTGAAAGTATTACATTTGGGAATTACCACATCCCAAATCCGTACTTTCTCTTCCTGTGTTCTTTGCTGTCTCATTCAGGTGTCTCTATCTGTCTTGGGGTTTCTATTGTTGGGAGGAAACACCATGAACAAAAGCAACTTGGGGAGGAATGTTTTAGTTCTTTTACACTTCCTTATCACAGTCTGTCATTGAAGGAAACTGGAGGCAGGAGCTGGTGCAGAGGCCATGGAGGGGTGCTGTTTACTGGCTTGTTCTCCATGATTTGCTTAGCCTGCTTTCTTATAGAAACCAGGACGACCAGCCCAGGGTGGCACCGCCCACACTAAGCTGGGCTTTGCCACATTAATCATCAATCAAGAAAATACGCACAGGCCAGTCTTGTGGGGGTATTTTCTCAATTGAGGTTCCCTCTTTCAACATACCTCTAGTTTGTGTCAAGTTGACGTAAACCTAGCCAGCACAAAGTCTAGTTGTTGGAAGTCTTCCTGAGTTCTTCCTTACCCCTTACTTCTCATGTCCAGTTGATTGACAAGATCTACTGCTTTTATCTCAAAAGCGAAGAGCCCAGAGATATAAAAATTGTAAGCCTATACACATATTCTGGGGGAATTGGAACTGACAGCTACTGTGGACAAAGGTTAACCTTTTTTTTTTTTTTTCCGAGACAGGGTTTCTCTGTTTGTGCTTTTCCTGGATCTCGTTCTGTAGCCCAGGCTGGCCTCTAACTCACAGAGATCCACCTGGCTCTGCCTCCTGAGTGCTGGGATTAAAGGCATGCGCCACCATCGCCCGGCTACAAAGGTTAACTTTTAGCAATTGCTCCCTGTCTTACAGCCGACAGCAAAGGTTAATCTTTAACTGTTGCTTCTACGTGACCGTCTGCAGTGCATTCCTTCCAGCTACAAGAAAGCAGCAGTGTCAAGAGAGGCACAGGCTTTCACAAATATCTTGAACTAACACCCTGTAGCCCAAAATTATAAATCTTAAAATGTAGTGTGACTCTAGGACTAAACTCAAGATTGTAAAATATGGAGTATCCAGGGTCCAGGGGCTAGCTCCGTCTGGCGTGGGATATCTAAGGGAAAAAAAAAAATCTACGTACACTATGTTCTTATGTCTGTAAACTTTATTCCTCTAAGACAAAATTCTATTAATGCAGTTATAGCTCCATCAGGCATTCAGGGTAAGAATAAATATAGATACACCAAGCTCTATATCCGTCTACTCTTATTTCTCTGGGATGAAATCCTGTCTCCATAACTACAGTTCCGTCCAGTTCCCCAGCTCATAGTCCTGCTAATGACTAAACTCCTATGCTTCCAGCCTCATCTTCGTCCTCTGTATCCTCTTTCTCCATCTCTGCTGCTCTCTACTCCTGGCACTCAGAAAACTCTACCCGAGATCTGCTTACCCTCTATGGAACTTCTGTCATCCTCTCTTCTCTCTCGCCACTCTGTTCTGTCCCTGTCAACACAAAATGCCTGCCCTTTGTTTCCCTGGGCACGTGGTTCTCTGCCTCCTCAGGAATGTTGTTTTACTTCCCACCTCTTTTTTTTATCAGTCAATTGCTCTGGAGAACCTCTAGGCCTCCTCAAGGCGAGGGGATGGTCTGAGCTTCCTTAGTACAGGAAACAAAGCTATGTGTCTCCCCCCAGCTTGTCTCCTAAGCTCTGCAGGGGAGTTAGTAACTTAGTAGGTTCAGCAGGTCTAGGGAGCCGAACTGTTTACAAATTGGTCTGGGCACGCAAGGATTTCATAGCAGAAGACAGCTGGAATATTAAAGGCTGGATAACACCAAATATTCATAATAAATGACTTTGCCCTTTAATAGACCCTTGGCTGGTCAAAGTTTAGCTTTAATACACAGCTGAATCTCTATGATATATTCTTGCGGCCCGCAAGAGTAAAAGTTCCTTTAATTCTCTCCAAAGCCTAACCTCAAGATTATAAAATCTCTTTGGTCCACCACCTAGTGCTTGGTTGTCGCTGTAAGAAGAGGCTTGAAACCTGTTCCCATTGTCTCAGTGTGAGGAACCTGAACGCTGACCTTGGCCCCACGGTGTCTGGAATAAAGTTTGCTTCTGGTTGATAGACTCCGATGGTCTGTCCCCATTATTTGCGCGTCCCTGAGACCCAACAAAAAAATAAATCTCCTCCAGGTGTGGTGACACATGCTTACAATTCAAGGACTTGGGAGGTGGGGCAAGAAGATTTCTGTGAGTCGAAGCTAGCCTGGGCTACATAGTGAGTGGGTCTCACTGCGTAGCTCAGTCTATTCTGGAACTCACATGTAGAATAGGCTGATCTTGAATTTACAGATATCTGCCTGCTTTTGCCTTTCTAGTGTGCTGGGACTCTGACCATGCCTTAAGTAACAGCAGCAACACATGAAGCAAAGTGCAGAAACAAAAACAAAACGCAAAGAAAAGAAAACACACAAAACAAAACAAACCCCAACAAAACAAGAACCCTACTGTGATGGTTTAAAATAAGAATGCCCCCCACCCCCAAGGCCCCAAGGCTCATAGATTTGAATTTCTTGGTCACCAGGGAGTGGCACTATTAGGAGGTGTGGCCTTGCTGGAGGAAGCATGTCACTGGGAGGGGGCATTATGGCACCATGCTCCCTGCTTTGAGGATGATGGACTAAATCTCTGAAGCCAGTCCCAATTAAAGGCTTTCCTTTATGAGAGTTGCCATAGTGGTGGTGTCTCTTCACAGCGATAAAACACTAGCCCAAGCCAGGCCCAGTGGCTCTCTCTTTCTTCCTGCTGCCTGCCGACCAGGATGTAGAACTCTTGGTTCCTTCTCCAGCACCATATCTGCCTGGGCGCCACCATGCTCCCTGTCTTGAGGATAAGGGACTAAACCTCTGAAACTGTAAGCCAGCTCCAGTGAAATGCTTTCCTTTATAAGAGTTGCTGTGGTCATGATGTCTCTTCAAAGTAATAGAATACTGACTAAAACACCCAGCTCACTGTCCCAGCCCCCAGAAACAAACATCATTTGTTGGACATCATTTGAGTTTATCTCTGAGTGGCCCTCCACATTTGGCCCTCCACAACAGAGGGCTCCACATCCTCAGAGTCAACCAACTGTAGGTTGAAATGTTAAGCATTTTTTCTTTATTGGATATCAAAATTTTCCTTATTATTATTCCCCAAATAATACAGTATAATGGCTATTTATGTGAAATGTATATGTACTAAGTATTATAAGGACTCTAGTGTTAACCTATAGTATATGTGAACTTGCATGTGGGTTATATGCAAACACTACATGATTTCACGTAAAAAAGGACTCGAACAACAGTGAGTTTTGGTATTCTTTAAGGGTCTAAGAACGAGTTCCCTGAGAGTACCAAGAGAATATCAAGAGTACAGTTAAATACACTATGAGATGTATCCATACAACAGAAGGTACAAACATGGATTGTGGATTGTGCTACACACTATTCACATTGAAAAGTTCCACTTACATTTTACCTGTACTTTATCTAGACAGAAAAGTAAACAAATACCTGAACTTCAGATATTGAGAAACATTAATTCCTCAAAAATCCAGCAGAGAAAACAACTCTTCAGTGTGTTTCATCTTGGACGGTTACATACGGACTCTTCCAGGAAGCTGGGAAAAAGAGTAAATTTACTTTTATTCCTGTCTCCCCTGCCTCAACCTGCCACATTCTGATGACTGTGTTTATTAATATTAAAATGTTGATACATACACCATTCACACACACCATGATGTGCATGTATGTTGAGCCTCACTCTCTGGATTCAGGGCTCACAAGCTTGGCTCCTTCATCCCCGCATCCTTATTTGATTCATTATTTAGTTGGTTGGATTTCAAAGGCTCTTGGCTCATGTATTCCAGTGCTCTGTCAGCGTGAGACTGTTGCTGCTTGGCAGGGAATACAGCTCTTGGTCATTCATTCTTCTCTCCACGCACCCCCACCCCCCATCTCCAAACACACACACTGCTTCTCTGTCTGTGGCCCTCAGGCGTTTCCTGGGAAAGGCTCACACTAACCCGATTTCCTTTCCTGCATGCAGCTGTCTTTCTTCCCACTGATTCTCTCTCTCTTCTAAAATCCCACCCCCACCTTTTTCTACTATTTTTTGTGAGAGAATATTTTAGTTGTATAAAAAAGTAAAAAAAAAAAATACAATATTCAAATAAGTTTTGTTGAATTTGAATGTTTTTCTGTATTTGCTTCAAATCACTTAAAGCAAATAACTAAAGCTCACAGATCCAGCTAAAAGCTTTTGTGTATACTACCACATATTGCGTTCATGCTCCCCACATCTGTGACCATTGTTTGAATTAGAATGTGCATGATTCCATTACTGAAAAAAATTATTTGTAGTGCTGAGGTTAGAACTCAGGGCCTTGAACATATAAGGCGAGTGCTCTATCTCTAAAAAAGAGTTTGAATCACACTCATACATATTCCTAAGCAACATATTATTTTACATTGCATGTTTTTGTACTTTACATGAATGGTATCATTAAACCAGTATGGTGGTGCATGCCCAGCTCCAGCACTTGAGAGGTAGAGACAGGGGAATCAGAAGTTCAAGAGTTCAAGCTAAGTTGTATCCTTAGCTACATAGTGAGTTCAAGGATAGCCTGGGATGAGACTGCAGGGGTAGGGGTAGGGTGGGGGTGGGGATATGATGGACAGGGACGGCTCTCCCAGCCACGAATTTTATACCATCTCATTGTACTCCTGTGTGGTGGGACTACCCTGTTCCATGACCACTGGGAAGGAATCGAGAATGGCTGACAGGAGCTAGCTCACTGGTGGCTTTAGAACTGATACTTTCACTATTATTTTATGCTAATATCATTGAATCATGAGAGCCCAATTCTACGTCTTTACCTTGAACTTAATTAGACAAATGCATTTGCAAGTCTGTCCTGTTTTAGCTCCTCTCAGAGTGTAACGTTTCCCCACTTCTGATCACACTCCCAAATCTGTTTGATCCCACAGAGATCAACGCTGCTGATTTGAGTACAGCTCTCATCCAAGGGGCCTGACACATCCTGCTGGTGGGAGGCTCTCTGCAGGAAATGTGTCTTCAGTTTCCACATGTATTGTAAATGCTCTGTGGCTCAGTGCGGACAACCTCTGTAAGTGCCAAGATGATGCGGATGACCAAGGCTGGATACTTCCTGGAGTTTCTCAGCTGGAGTTACTCAACTCAGCATAGTTTCCATCTGTCCCCAGCAGCCTCGGGAGCTGTGGGGAATGCACTAATGAATCTCAGGCTTCGCCATCCTTGGCCTCTAGTCCATCACTATGTGGTCTGTGTTTGAGTGTTACATCTCACTTAAACAAGCTAATGCGCAGTGAACCTGCTTCAGAGCTCCTTTGTAGCAAATTTGCTGTTTTAGAGTTTGATCCGATTTCATGTTCTTCAGTTTAAATATGAGTCTAGCCTGGTGTTGGTGGTGCACACCTTTAATCCCAGCACTCAGGAGGCAGAGGCAGGTGGATCGCGTGAATTTGAGGCCAGCCTGGGCTACAAGAGGACAGGCCCCAAAGCTACACAGACAAACCCTGTCCTGGAAAACAAAACAAGACAAATAAAGAATTCAGTCTGGCCGGGCGGTGGTGGCGCACGCCTTTAATCCCAGCACTCGGGAGGCAGAGCCAGGCGGATCTCTGTGAGTTCGAGGCCAGCCTGGGCTACCAAGTGAGTTCCAGGAAAGGCGCAAAGCTGCACAGAGAAACCCTGTCTCGAAAAACCAAAAAAAAAAAAAAAAAGAATTCAGTCTGGACAGGCATAGTATCCCATGCCTGTCTTCTCAGCAATGGAGAGGCAGAGGCAGAAGAGCAGGAGTTCCGAGTCACTCTCCGCTGCACAGAAAGTCAAAGTCAGCCTGAGCAACACGAGAGCCCCATCTTTAAAGACACAATCGATCTCCGTATAATTTCCTTCTGCGCTCTGGAGTACCCCTGTTTACTTGTTGGTTCTCTGTGGATAGCCCCTTACCTTCTTCCCAGTTGCGTTCTTTATGCCGACTGCAATTTTATTTTATTTTGTCAGAGCAGTCTTCTCTGAGGAATACCCACAACAACACTAGTGTGTGTGTGTGTGTGTGTGTGTGTGTGTGTGTGTGTTCACGCACACGTGAGCATGCTGTAGTTGCACGTGGAGGTCAGGGGACAGCTTGCAGCAGTCGGATTTCTCTTTCCCCAGTCCTGAACTCAGGTCCTCAGGGTTGGTGGCATGGGCTTTTACACACGGAGCCATCTCCCTGGTCCGCACTTCACTGATCTCACCTGTCTTTTGAGGATAAATTTCCTGGTTCCTCTGTGTCTATAATCCTGCTCCACATCATTTATAACAGTCTTTAAACACACTTCAACACCATTGCTGCACACCTCAGGCTCTGTTATTTTGTGTTATATGTGCCAGGACCTGGCGTCGGAGACATTTGCAGCTACTACATTTGGTAATGGATGATCAAAGGCACCAAGAAGCAGTGTCCTCCTGACTGTTTGCTGCCACTTTGCTGGGTGACATCCTAATGACTGGGGAAATTTAAAAGATGACATTTTCACCTCCATAATAAAAACAAAAAGGACCCGACACAAGTCTTCCCAGGACAAGCAGCTGAGGACAGAGAGGGGGCTGGCCTGGCAGCCAAGCATCCTTCCTGCAAATTCTCAGAGCGGGAGGGTGACACTGAGGCATGCATGCTCTCCTGTGCTGCTTTTGAAATGAAAGCTGAACAGATAATTCCAGGATGCCACTCAAGTGCTCAGATTACAGCTCAGTGCCACCACCATGCCTTGTTAATAATGTTAATGTTTGTTTCTCATTTACATGCATGAGCGTTTTGTTCCTCGAGTGTCTGTGCACCATGAGCATGCCTGGTGCCTCTGGAGAACAGAAGAGGGTGTCGGCTACCACGTGGGTGCTGGGAACTGAACCAAGGGTTCTCTCTCTACAAGAGCAGCAAGTGCTTTTAGCCACTGACCAATCTCTCCACCACCGCCCCCGGCCCCCGGCCCCCCCCTCGCCATTTTTATCTGCGTTGGGTAGATTTATGTGGCTGGTTGATTTATTTAGTGGTTATGAGTCTTCAGGGCTGGCCAGGGAGACAGGTTTCTCTATAGATAGACTGATTTTAGATAATTGAAACAAAAACCCCTGAATCTCAGCTTTAGGGAAAAACTGGTTAGTCTGGTTTAAAGTGCCCAAGGGCATTACCAGTTTGGCACTACTTAACACAATTAACTTTAGTATTTAAAATTTTTTATTTTAAGATAGGATCTCAGGCAGCTGGGACTGGCCTCAAACTTTCTATGTAGTTGAGGCTGGATTTGAACTCTTGATCCTTCTGACTTCACCTCCCAAGTACTGGGTTTAGGGATTACATGTACATATAACAAAATTCCCATTCTCTCTCTCTCTCTCTCTCTCTCTCTCTCTCTCTCTCTCTCTCTCTCTCTCTCTCTCTCACATAAACTTAGGGCATGCCAGGTAAGTACCCTATCACTGAGTCATATCACCAGCCACTTCTACACTGGGTTCTTGGCTTGTCTGAACCACACCAGCCATGCAAGCAAAACCTTGAATTCCTCGGAAGGTGGGTCCAGGCTTTCTCCAGTGAAACTATTTTTCTCCTGGTTAGAATGCAGCCTGGTGTACAGACTTCCTTGCTGTTGATTTCTTTTGGCTCAGTCTCTCAAACAGGGACAGTCCTTCGAGCGTTCTTGTCTCATGCAGGGGCTTTCCATTTCCCAGCTGCTGGCAGACAGAACTGAAGTGCTCTGTCTCCCAAGGCTAGAACCACGCCTCCCCAAGTGCAGCTGGAGTGTTCATACACGCACACTGTTGTGCTTTATAGCTCCGCCTTTAAACCTTGGACAACTTCCTTGACTTTCATCTGAATTCAGCTACAGACTAAAAAAAGGTATCACTGTTACATTTTAACCAGCCGGTAATGGGAATCTATCTTTTCCCTTTTATCGCATGAGAGAGTGAGAATGCTGCCCCCACTACACAGTTATGCAGTTGAATCTCCCTACGTTTGGGAACGTTGCAGTGTAGTTAGTTGGTCTTTTTACTCTTTCTTTGGGGGCCCTGCCACCCAGCTCCAAAATAAATACAGGGAGACTTATTTTCACTTATGAATGCCTGGCCTTAGCGTGGCTTATTTCTAGCCAGTTTTCTTAAATTATCCTGTCTATCTTTTGCCTCTGGGCTTTTACCTTTCTCTATTCTGTATTTCTTTCTTTCCTTCTTATTTCCGTGGCTGGTAGTGTGGCTGGGTGGCTGGCCCCTGGTGCCCTCTCTCCTTTTCCTTTTCTCACTCCTCCCTCTTCACTCTCCTTCTTCTATTTATTCTTTCTGCCCGCCAGCCCCGCCTATCCTTTCTCCTGCCTTGCTATTGGTCATTCTGTTCTTTTTTAGACCGATCAGGTGTTTCAGACAGGTAGAGTAACACAGCTTCACAGAGTTAAACAAATGTAACATAAGAGAACGCAACACATCTTTGCATCATTAAACAAATGTTCCACAGCATAAACAAATGCCACACATCTTAAACTAATATTCTGCAGCGTTGCAGGGGTCAGCACAGGATGAGCCTCATCCTTGCAAAACCACCTTCCCGATAACAGTTTCTCCTCAACATGTATATAAATGTGTGACTGTGTGTTGTTATGTGCATGGGAGTGCAGGGGCCCTTGGAGGCCAGAAGAGGGCGTTGGGTTTCCCTGGAGCTGGAGTTACAGGTGATTGTGATCTGCCTGCTGTGGGTGCAAGGAACTGAACTCAGATCCTCTGCAAGAGCAGTACCTGTTCTTAACTATGGAGTTATCGCTCCAGCCCCTAACTTTTTTTTCTTGTCATAATAATCTGGATCATTTTCTTCTTCTGGAATATGGTGTATTCATTAACTCTGGAGAATGAAGTATTTATTTTAGCTTATTTATTATTTGTTCTCAGGAATATCAAATATATATATATATATATATATATATATATATATATATATATATATAATTTTTTTGAGACAGGATCTAGAGAACTAGGTAGCCCAGGCTGGCCTGAAACTCTTACTCCTTCTGCTTTAGTCTCCTGAGGGCCAGGATCACAGGTGTGAGCCACCATCTGGGCTAGAGATTTTCATTCTTCCTTTCCTTCTTCCCGCTCTCCCTCTTTTTTTCTTCCCTCCCTCCTTCTCTGTCCTTTCTTCCTTCTCTGTTTCCCTTCCTTCCTTCCTTTCTTTGTGATAGCATTTCCTCTGTATTCTGGATTGGCCTCAAACTCTTTCTGTAGCCTAGGCTGGCCTGCAATTCTCCATTTTTCTGCCTTTGTCTTCTGAGCGCAGGAATTACAGGCATGCACCACTTTACCTGGATATGTATTTATTTATTTGGTGGTGGGTGTCAAACCCAGTGCCTTATTACTGAGCTGTATTATAACTCTGCATTTCCCCCCATTTAATTTTCATGGTATTTTAACTTGCTACATTCTTGGAGTTTTTTTCCCCCCCTTTGGTCTCGTGCAGCTCAGTCTGGCTTTGAACTTGCTATGTAACCAAGAATGGCCTTGCACATCTGATCCTCCTGCCTCTACTTCCCAAATGCTGGGATCACAGGTGTGTGTCACCACACTCAGCTCTGCCATTTTGTGTGGAGTTCCCAGAGTAATTTTTAAGACCTAAATCAGATTACATCACTCCATTATTGAAACCCTCCAGTCCCTTCCTATTGAACTTACAATAAAATCCACACTCTCTGTGCTCTGTGTTGCATCAAAGGCTCTGTATTGCTCCTGCTGACCTTCAGTCCCCACCTGCCATTCTTTCCATTGCCATCCATGGCCCCCACACTGACCCTCCTTCACCCCTTACACCTCCAACTCTCCTCTCCGGGCCACTGCCAGGAATGGTCACGTGCTCCACTGCCAATGCAAGTAACTCCACGAACCTAAGCGAGTCCTTTGCTGACCATGGCGCCTGGTGGATGCCATCACCTGGGATTAGCATTGCACCTGTTTGCTTCATTCACAGACTTGTTCTGCAGTGCTGGGGACTGAACCCAGGGCCCCAAGTGTGCCAGGGAAGTACCACTGAAGGACACCTCAGCCTCAGTTCACAGCACTTGTGATTTGTATGTGATTGTATATTTATTTCTTGTCTTTTTTCGTGAGTGTATGTTCCACTAAGAAAGGGAACATGTGTTTTTTGTCATCCGTTTAGTATAGTGTCAGTACTTACAAACATCTGTTGAGTGCATAAGTAAAGGGTGAATTAGGACTAAGCATAATGGTGCACACTTGTAGTCCCAGCTACCTGGGAGATGAAGGTGAACTGGGCCCCGAAGTTCACGACTAGTCTGGGCCGTAGTAAGAGTCCAACCTCAATATTAGAGAGTTATATCCTTAAGAGACACACTTCAGGGCTTAAATCATGTAGAGGCTGATAGAAAGACCCAGAAGGCTTCTAAGCAAGTGGATGACAGAACAGACAACTCTGATTGTAATGGCTGCAGAATGGAGAGACTGGAATGTCAAGGAGGATCCGTCCACTAGGAGGATGCTCTCCCAGGACAGGCTGGTGTGAGGCAGTGGCCACAGCCCAGAGGTCAGCTGGCCGAGGTTCCTAGGAAAGCCCAGCAGCATGTGATGTGTGCTCCGTGAAGATTGTGGTTGTCATGGCGTTCGGTTAGATTGAAGTGATACACAGCAAGGCAGAGATGATGCCCATATTGTGGGTTTCCCTCATGGAAACGGGAACAATGAAGCCTCCAAGAGAACCCGGGACTGGGAGTGGGGGGCTGGTTAAGTGTAGACTCTGGCCCTCTGACTTTCAGGAGCCATCTAAACTGAAGGGTGACGAGAAGAAGGGAGAGAAGAAGAGACCAGAGAGAAACAAGCAAGAGAGAGACGTTGAGGGGACCAGGGCTAACGTTACCAGCCGGGCTAGGAAGAGAAATCAGGAAGTGGAGGGGGGGAAGGAACTTTGGGCAAAGCTGCAGAGCCTGTGTGATTGAGGAGCGGTGCTCTGCAGCCTGGCCAACCTGAGTTCAAACCCAGTTCCACTCTTAATCCACCGAGTCTCCGTCTCCGGACCTGCTCATCACGGACCCAGCCCAGGTTCTAAGGGTGAGTGAGAGGATCAAAGCAGGCCAGGGCTTCTTAAACTTTCCCCCTCTCAGCCGCTTTTTGCTTGAGAAATTTATGAAAGACCCTGTACAGGTGGATGTAAAATAGGCATGTTAGTTAAACATGCTTATAATAAAGATACTTATTTTAAAATAATTTTTTTTTGTTCAAAATGAAAGCCAATTTGAATACTAATGAGCTGGATGTGCTTGTTTAGTTTTTTTATTCAATTGTTTCTGTTTCTTTTTTTTTAATTATTTTTATTTATTTATTTTTTTATTTTTTATGACAGGGTTTCTCTGTGTAGTTTTGGTGCCTGTCCTGGATCTTGCTCTGTAGACCAGGCTGGCCTCAATCTCATAGAGATCCGCTTGCCTCTGCCTCCCAAGTGCTGGGATTAAAGGCGTGCGCCACCACCGCCTGGCATTTTTTGTTTCTTTATGAGACTGTAATTTAATTACAGTGTTTCTTCCTTCCTTTTCCCCTCTCCAGACTCTCTCTTATACCCTTCCCCACTCCTTCAGATACTTGGCCTCTTTTTTCATTAATTGTTATTACATGCATATATGTATTTGTATATACATATATATTCCTAAGCATAACTTGTTGAGGCCCTGTAATGTTGCTTGTGTATATGTTTTCAGGGCTCACCGTTTGGCACTGAGCAACCGATTGATGTGCTCTTCCCTGGGGAGGGCCACCTCTCCGCTCTCAGCTTTATTCAGTTGCCTGTCATTCTTTGTGTAGGGTTGAGGCCCCACGGGATTATCCCCATCCAGTTTGGCATGTCTATGGGTGTCAAACTTGTTCAGCTCTCGTTCGGGCAGTCGTGTTGGTGAGACTTCACAGGTAGAGCTTCTGGTGTTACTAGGAGACACATTCTCACAGCAACCTCCCCGATCCTCTGGCTTTTACAATCTTTCAGTCCCCTCTTCTGTAATATGCAGGAGTGTTTTGTAGATTTAGTCTATTGCGAGTGGGCTCCCCAACTACTTTTCATTTGGATGGGTTGTGGTTTTCTGTAGTGGTCTCTGTCTATTGCAAAGAGAAGTTTACTTGATGAGGGGTGAAGAGTTTGTCTGTAGTTATATGGACAAATATTTATAGATTGTTATTGGGGATTTTGCTGGTTTAATTAGTGGTTATAGATTCTCCTCCAGTAACCATGATTTCATTAGCATTGGGTAGTTAGGTAGGTTTCCAGTATCGAGCATGGTTTTCCTCTTGTTGATCAGGTCTTGAGTCCAACTAGAGGGCTGTTGATACCACCAAGGAAGGTATGGTGCCACTACTGCGCCCGTGGGGTTAGCATGGCATGCTGGTCATTGATGTGGTTCACAGGTGTCAGAGCTGGGTAGAATGTTTGGTTGCCTCCCTCCTTTGGAAGCTTGCATGATGCCTTCTGGTACCATCAAAGCTAGTCCTCAGGGAGGGGACGTTTAGGTTAGTTCCAGCTCAGGGGTCTCTGGGCCTAGTTTCTGAAGTGCTGTTTTCAGCAACAGGGATTTACCTTCTACCTCTCGGGGATAACTAAGGGCAACATGCTTGTTTAGTCTTACATAAATAATTAAATCTGGTCTGATAGTTTTTCTTTTTGAGACAGGGTCTCACTGTATATTCCTGTTGACCTGGAACACACTACTTATAGATCAGGCTGGCCTCAAACTAATAGAGATTCACTTGTCTCTGCATCCCAAGTGCTGGGATTAATGATATGTGCCATCAAGCCCAGCCAATCTTGGATGAATATTTGATACTTTCAGGATTAAGTCAGCAATGCAAACAGCAATATTTAATTTTTAAATATTTTATTTATTTTTATTTTTATTCAGTCTTCAATCTTCATTTCATTTGTTCATATATTCAAATAGTGTATTTTGACCATATCCAATTGAAATCACCTATCCCATCCCCTTTAGACTCTCCTATATTTTCCCCTCCTTTTTTTTTTTTATAACCCGCTGAATCCAATTAGTGCTGCTTCTGTGCTCATGGGTGAGGGGTGATCTATGGTAGCATGGGCAACTTACCAGCAACCACTTGCCTTGAAGGAAAAAGACTCTCTCTCTTCCAGCAGTCATCAGACCTTCGGCTAGGGCTGAAGCCCCGTGACTTCCTCTTGCATCCATGCTGGAATGTTGACCGGCTTGATCAGGTAATCGGGTAATCACAGCAGAGGTCAGGAGTGCACCAGCCGCGTCATGTCCACAAGACACGTCCACAAGACAGCATTTCACAGCTTTTCTGACCATCTTCCTGCTCTTGCAGTCTACATTCCCTTCCTGTACGTTCTCTGAGCCTTGGTGAGGGGAAGGGAAGGGTTGGGATTTGATGGAAATGTCCCATTTAGGGCTGAGCACCGAACAGTCATTTATTATCAGCTCTTTCACCAGTGATGAATCTGCTGCCCCGTGAAAAACGAAGTTTCTCTGAGCAAGGCTGAGAGCAACACTAGTCTATGGCTGTGAACGTAAATATTTTGACGGCAGTTTGACAAGTCAATTTAGCAAAAACAGTAGTAGTTCCCCCCTCTGGCCCCTACCCCAAGGTCTATACATTTCCAGATATAGGCTTTTGACTAGGTATACAGTACCAGACATAAATTCCCCGCCGTGGCACAGGCCTCAAACCCAACCAGTAAGTGACTGGTTACTCCCATAACTGTCAGACCGCTATTGTATCAGGAGGTGCATCTTGCTAGGCAGTTAATTATCATAGCACGCGTGATACCCTGGTGGGTCAGACCATTGATATCTTTTCTCCTCCTATGGCCTGTATTGCTCCTTCTGTCACTCTGAAAGCTAGCTAGCAGGGAGGAGACTTCTAGACCAGCTCCATCTGGATTTCTCCATGTTTCAGCCAGTGTGCAGGGTCTTCAGCAATCACATCTTACCATCTAGCTGAGGGGGGCAAAAAGAGCAATGACGACAGTCTGTGTGGTTTTAGCGGCTCTGAAGCGTCTCAGGCCAATAACCACAGGGGCGCTCTGCTCGACACTGAGATTTTCAGTGAGGAACTCATGTCGTCTAGGGAAGCACTGGCCACCCATGTAGGGTACCTCCTCCTTTTAAAGTTTTCTATCTTTCTTTTTTTTTAAAGTGGCTTACGAGGTAGTGGGTTTCCAAGGCTTTCTTTCTTTTTTTTTTTTTTTTTTTTTTTTTGGTTTTTCGAGACAGGGTTTCTCTGTGTAGCTTTGCGCCTTTCCTGGGACTCACTTGGTAGCCCAGGCTGCCCTCGAACTCACAGAGATCCGCCTGGCTCTGCCTCCCGAGTGCTGGGATTAAAGGCGTGCGCCACCACCGCCCGGCCACTTTTTTTAAAAATATACAACAGCAAAAGACTTTGTCTGATGAGGTATCTCCTCTACCTCTCCCTGTCCCCCACTTTTTTTGGGACAGGCTCTCTGTACATACCAGGCTGGCCTTGAACATACAGTGTAGCTGAACGTGACCTTGAACTGAGCCTCCTGCTTGCGCTACGGTGTCAGGAACTAAAACTGAACTGTGCATGGGAAACTCTATCAGCTAAACTACATTCCCAGGGCCCTCAAAACACACTTCCTTTTACTGATTTTTATTTTTTAATTTTTCGAGACAGGGTTTCTCTATGTAGCCCTGGCTGTCTGCAACTCCATCTGTAGACCAGGCTGGCCTTGAACTCAGAGATTACCCTGCCTCTGCCTTCTGAGTGCTGGGTGTGCCACCAGAGAGGGTCTAAAAATCAAATATCCAAACATAATATATTCCAAAAATATACTAATTTGTTACTAATTTTCTGAAGAATGATGACAGGAAAATATTAATAGTCTTTGTTTTCCAGGCTGAAGAGATGGCTTAGTAGTTAAGTGCATTGGCTGTTCTTCCAGAGGAGTGAGGTCCGGTTCTCAGCACCCACATGGCAGCCCACGACCACCTGTAACTCCTGTTCCAGGGAATCCAATTTTCTTCCGGTTTCTCAGAGCCCTTGTACACACCCTTCTCCCACATATATATATATATATATATATATATAATTTTATAATAAAAAATTATAAAAATAAACTTTAAAAATTTATGTTTCTACCAGAGCAGAAAACTTTGTGCATCTGGAACACTGCAGTTCTCAACACAAAGCAGTCTTGGGTGTGAGCAGTGTTTTAGTCCGAATTCATTGGTGCTGTGAGGGATGGTGGCTCTGCCCAGCGCAGAGAGCTTGTTTGTGCTCAGAACCCCTAAGGCTGCAGTGACGTTGTGTGACCCCACAGTCTGATGACCCCACAGTCTGATCCATTGTGTGTTAGCTTTTGAATTCACCTTTGGTTGTTTGTTCTAAAACCTTTTACCGTTGCCAAAGTTTTCATGACAACCTCCTTCCCCCGTGCCACCCCCAAACACAACTCTGTTGTGACCCCACATAGGGTTGTAACTCACAGTTTGAAAAACCAGGAGTTAGGTAACATGGGAACAATATCCAGCACATTTAATTTCTTCTTGCCTACCTGCTGACTGTCTTTTTTCCTTGTCAGAAGGACATATTTCTCTGTCTTAAAGCTGGGCAGGTTCAGGTCATTCTTCACCACTTTATTCAGGGATGCTCCTGTCCCGAGAGACTGATTCTTGTGACAGTGAGGTCAATTTCCTATTCCAGCATTCCAGAAATCAGCTTCGTTTCCTCCCAGAAGGAAAGTCCCTCTGTGAATCTAGAGTTGGCGGCAAATAACTGGATGTGAATATCGATTTCTCTCTCCCCCCTCCCCCCTCTTTCTTTCTGAGATAGGTCCTTATTCTCATATAACCCAGGCTAGTTTTAAACTTGCTATGTAGTCAAGGCTGGCCCTGAACTGATCCTCTGATCCTGCTCCTGGGATTACAGGTCTGCACCAACAGACTGAGACTTGTGAATGATCTTAGGGCTGTATGAATAAGCTTGACAAAGGTGTGTGTCTCTCCTTGTAAGGAATAGAATTGATTTATTTTTCCACTTTTCAAAAAAAAAATCGATTTATTTCTTCAACTATTATGTGCATGAATGCTTTCCTTTCCCTGTATGTACTCACGTACCTGGTGCCTGTGGAGGTCAGTAAAGGGCATTACAGCCCTTAGAACTGGAGACAGTCAGTTGTGAGTCACCATGTGGGTGCTGGAAATTGAACCCGGGTCCTTTGCGAGCACAGCCAGTGCTCTTAACCACTGAGCCATCTCTGCAACCCTGGGTCTTCTTTCTAGTGCTCCTTCTAATAACACGCATTGAATTCTTGTGTATGTTACACGTGTTATGTCATTTGATCTGTGGGATGGGATGGTACTCTGCTACGGAGAGTAGAAGAGTGATGGTAGGGACTTACCTGGTTGTAAGTGCACATAGTAAACGTGGCTACTGTGACATTTGCTTTCTTTCTTTAGTAAGGGACCCAGAATCTGACCTTACCTGGGTCAGACATAGCACCTTGTTTCTCTGGCTTCAGGGATTGGCCAATAGCAGAGCATATGAACCAAACTGGGTCAATCAGGGCTTTCCCCTACATAACGAGCAGATCCTAGGTTTACAGGGCTGGAAGAACACCTGGCCAGTGCCATGTACGGATGGATGATGTTTAATTCCTTGTGGCCCCTGAGGCTGGACCACTGATCCTGTGGAGTGCTCCAACATTTTGTAAAGACAAGTTTATTCATTTGTTTTGAAATAGAGACTTGTGTGTCCTAGACTGGCCTCGAACTTACTACGTAGCTGAGAATTGTCTTGGAGTCTCCATCTAACTCTCTCCACTTCCCCTGGGTAAGGAGTATACCACTGCACCAATTTACGGGGTGCTGCGGATTAAACCCAGGGTTTCTTAAATGCTAGGCAAGCAGGTTACCAAATGAGTTTTGTTCACACGCCTTCCGTGATTCTGCGAGCTTGAGGTGAGAGCTTGTCTCTTAGCTGACGTGTTGAACGTAACCAGCAGCGATAAAAAGCCTCCAAGTATTGACTTAAAGCAGGAAGGATGCATTCTGGCTTGCAATTTGAGAGGACACAGCCAGTAGTCTCGGGAAAGCCGGAGGGGACAGCACTAAGCCAGCAGACTGCTTACACTCTGTCAGCAAGCTCAGAAGCAGAGGGGTCAAGTGTGCTGGGTCTCTTCCTTCAGCTGGGCCCCACCTCCAAAATTTATATAGTTTCCCCAAACAGGGCAACCAGATGGGGATCAATGGGGACATTTTCCAGCATAACACTGAGGTTAAACCCAGGATTTGTGCTCACTGGGCAGGTACTCAACCATGGAGCTAGAGCCTTTTTTTTTTTTTTTTTTTTTTTTTTAAAGATTTATTTATGTATATGGTGTTCTGTCTGCATGTATGCCTGCACACCAGAAGAGGGCACCAGATCTTATTATAGATGGTTGTGAGCCACCATGTGGGTGCTGGGAATTAAACTCAAGACCTCTGGAAAAGCAGCCAGTGCTCTGAGCCACCTCTCCAGTACCTTAGCTTTTTTTTCTTCTTCTTTCTTTCTTCCTTTTTTTAACTTTCTTCTTTCTTTATTTTGAGGCAAAGTCTTGCTAAATTGTTCTTGAATCTATGACCTTCCCACCTCAGCCTCCTGAGGTGCTAGATCAGGCCTCCCCAAAAGATTTTAAAAAAGATTAGTTGTATTTAAATTATCTACGTGTGTGTGTGTATATATGAGTGTGGATATGCAGGTATATGTGTGTGAGTGTCTATATGCAGGAGTGTGTGTTTACCTGTATGCAAGTGTGTGCTTGTGAATGAATGAGTATATGCAGGTGGTGTGTGTGTATAGGTGTGTGTGTGTATGTGTGTGTGTGAGTGTGGATATGTAGGTGTGTGTGTCTGCAGGTGTGTATGTTTGTGAGTGAGTGTGGCTATGCAGGTGTGTGTGTGTGTGTGTGTGTGTGTGTGTGTGTAAATACACATGTGTACTTGTGGTGGTCAGGGGAGGGCAGCATGGGATCCCCCTGGAACTGGTGGTTGTAAGATGCCCAGCATGGGGGCTGGGAACTGAACTCTGATCCTCTATAAGCACAGTATGGGCTCTTAATCGGTCATCTCTGCAGCCCTTGAAAGATTAAAAACATTATGGCTGGATGAGGTGGCGCACACCTTTAATCTCAGCACTTAAGAGGCAGAGGCAGAGGCAGACAGATCTCTGAGTTTAAAGCCGGGTTGGTCTGCAGAGTGAGTAGCTGGTCAGCCAAGGCTACACGGCGAGACTTTGTCTCAATAAACAAACAAACAAAAAACAAGAATGAGAATAATAAGATAAAATAAAACAAAAATATAATAAATGTTTTTATTTCTGTGTATTTGAGCGTGCACACACATGTGAGTACCCGCCAGAGGAGGCTTCTAGTCCCCTGGAGCTGGGGTCATAAGCAGTTGTGAGTCACCTGGTGTGGGTGTTGGGACCTGAACTCTAGTCCTCAGCAAGAGCACAACAAACTCTCAAGCACTGAGCCGTCTCTTCAGCCCCCGAAAGGTCTTAATTAATAGAATGAATGCTAATTATTGGGTCAAGATTCAAGTCCAGATCGCAAAGCCTTAACTCTTTTCCTGTAACTGATCTCCGAAACCACTTCCTCGTGAGTAACACCCTAGGCTTTAGAAACACTGCTCCCACTGAGTCACTTGTTTTCGCTCCTGAAACTGGCAGTTGTCGGTTCTGGAATGAGGAACTTCCCTGAGTTCATCGAAACACACCAGGCCACGGCTCTTGAGGCGGACGCTTCTGAGAGGACTGCTGGTCACACTCACTTAGGTGGACTCCTCTCCACACCGGTGTCACGGAGTAACACTGTCCCGAGTTACACCGTTGCTGGCCCTCTCTTCTGGCAACTGGGGGAGCCTGGCTTCAGCCTCAGGCCTGCCCGACACTGAGGCTCATGTGTTTGCTGGGACAGAAGCCAGCCTCTGGCTAGGGGAGGCCACGAGGAGTTGACAGCCACGACACAGATATTCTGAGCTCCTGATGCAGGCGTCAGGTGTCAGAAGTCTGGAGCTGCAGGGCCTCTGTCCTCTGAGTACGGAGCTGTGGCATGTGGAAAGCCTGCCTCCAGCCCTGCTATCTACGGTGTGGAGGGACGGCGGCCCGAGAGTGGCCCTGTGCCTTTTCTTTTCACGAGCAGGGAGTATACAGGATATAGAAGTCTAACTGGTTTCAGTTTAAAGTATAAAATGTTCCCCTTTGTGACACCAAAATGAAATAAATCATCCTTTTATGTGGACGCAGGTTGACTCTGATATATGACATAGAAAACCACATTTTATGGGGCACACTTAAAGAATGTTCATTAGCCAGTGATGCGGCACCGTGATCCTAGCTGAAAGGAAGTGTGTTTTAGATGCTCCACCCAGATTAATATTGGAGTCTCTCTTGCCATTGCAAACTGAAAAATGAGGACACTCTGAGGTTTAGGTACAGCTATGGATCATGAATGGTGACAAGCAGATGACTAATCACAAATATTACACAAGAACAAATAGACTCCAAAAGAAAATAAAACAGAAAGGAGATGCACTGCAATTCTTGGAGAAAGAGCTGAGAAAAATAGGCACAGTTCTAGAAACCACATAAATGTGAGCAGGGAGATTAATGCAGCTAATATACTAAGCCACCAACTTAATTCTTAAATGAAAATACAGGCTGGTGTGTAGCTCAGTGGTAGAGCACTTACCCAGCATGTGTGAAACCCTGGGTTCCATGCCCTATACCACAAAACCAAACAAATATAGAAAGAAAGGAGGTACATCTTCAGAGTCCCACCCAGATTAATATTGCCGTCTGTCCTGCCATTACACACTGAACTGAAGAGAATCAGAGGTTTAGGCACAGCTGTGGAGGTTTAGGCACAGCTGTGGAGGTTTAGGCATACCTGTGGAGGAAGCAGGCCCTTCTAGCATTTTGATGATAAACTGTTATAAAATAATCACACAGATTATTTAATTTGCTATATATAATTAAAATGTATTGCAATATTAAGACTCTGACATTTAAACACATTTATACTATTTGGCAATGATGTAGGTCAGTTGTTATTGGACTGTCTTTAGTCCCCAAATAATGACACAGACAGAGACTTATTATTAACTATGAAAGCTTGGCCTTAGCTTAGGCTTGTTCCCAACCAGCTCTTATAACTTAAATTAACCCATTTATATTAATCTACACTCTGCCACATTATTTGTTACCTATGAACAATACCATATGTTCAACTTGCTGGCTAATCCCATCTCTCTTATTCCCAGAGTTCCTTTCTCTCCCCGGAATTCCCACTTATGCTTTCCTGCCTAGCTATTGACTGCTTAGCTCCTTATTAAACCAATCAGAAGGTGCCCTTAGCAGAGACACATCTTCACAGTACAGAAGGATTATCCCACAATAGTCAGGGGTATAGGTAAATTGTAGGTCAGTGGTAGAGCGCTTGCCTAAAATGTGCAAGGTCCTGGGTTCTATCTCTAGCATTGGGAGGAAAAAGAGAGAGGATAATGTTTGAATAACGTTTCATGCTATGAAAGCATTTGCTAATTTGTATTATTTGAAGATTCTAATGAGGCAGCTATTTAATATATATTATATTGATTCATCAATATTAAAAAAAATAAGTCTACTTTTCTTTCTAGGGAGCCTTTTAGAAAAAGTGCATTGAATATGCTACTTCCCCAACTAGTAGTAGGAGATTCACTTAAATATCTTCTCACTGGGAGAGACGAATTAGTATTTTAAACAAGAATCCAGTGACTCTGCCTTCCTCTCCCCCAATCTGGTTTGTGTACCGACGTCACTCACAATCACTGTTTCTCTGCTCATTTTCCAGCTAGCCTATCAAAACCTCAATGCTTGACAGTTCTTTAGATGGTTCAGCAGGAGTTTGAGTTCCTCACGTGTCCCAGCAGTCTCTAAGCCCATTCTTGCAGGCTGTCTTCCTCAGCAATAAGGAGAAGAAGAACTGTTGCCTGGGAAAAGTGAGCCTTTTTTTTAGCTATGTGGTGTCTGAGGCAGAAGGATCTTGCGTTGGAGTCTACCCTAGGTTGCATAGTGAGGTCTTGTTAACAACAAAGAGAGAGAGAAAACAAAAAAGCCAGAACAGAACAAAACAATCAACCAAATTGCGTAGTAGGACAGCAACTTTTTCTTCAACTTCAGAAACAGTTTTCTAAGTAACATTGTGACTGTCCTAGGAAAAGCTGTATCCCTGGAGCTTCTTCCTCCCCTTGCTGTTACTCTGAACCTGTGGCAAAGGCAGTCAGTCTCTCTTCTTTTTATTTGTTTACACTTACCTGTTTATGTGTGTACACACACATGTGCCATGGTGCATGTTTACACTTACCTGTTTATGTGTGTACACACACATGTGCCATGGTGCATGTTTACACTTACCTGTTTATGTGTGTACACACACATGTGCCATGGTGCACGTTTACACTTACCTGTTTATGTGTGTACACACACACATGTGCCATGGTGCACATTTACACTTACCTGTTTATGTGTGTACACACACATGTGCCATGGTACATATGCGCTGTCAGGAGACAATCGTGGGAATCACTCTCCTTCCGCTGTGTGGGGCCCTCCGGTGGGCAGCAAGCACCTTTAGCTGCTCAGCCATCTCATTAGCCCCACTTTCCCATAATTTTATATACTTAATCTGCCTGTTTCTGCTGTCCAGTGAAAGGCAAGCGTTTGACCTCAGCCTTCTGAGCGTCTTCAAAAAGGCTGTTCATTAAGCACTCAGAATTTGTTTATTGATTACCAAGAAGGCGTTGGTTATCGGCGCCTGTTTCACAACCTCTCTCTCTTCTTTTGGGATCGGAACCTAGGTCCTTGCTCTCTCCAGGAAAGGGTTCTACCACTGAACCACAGCTACCTTACTCTCCTTTTACATTTTCAAGACTATTTACTTCTATAATTATCTTTTGTCTTGTTTGTTTATGTAAGGGTTGCCAATAAAGAGATGTATAGGGTAAAGTGCAGGGAAAGGGGTTCAGGATTTCTATGACCCCTCTGAGTGAGCCACACTCTAGGGACTTCTGCACGGTCCATTTCATTGTGTTCCTTCTAATTGGTTCTCACCAGGATGCAACGGTGGTTTTAGTGGTTAGAGGTTGGGGAAACAGGGAGTGTTTTTCTTTTCCTGACCACATGCCCCTGAAGAATGACTCTGGTGAATGGTTATAAATGGCAACAGAGAGGCTAAGAAGGTAAAGATCTGAGTTTGGGGGTTTGGAGGGTACTAATTATATTCCCACCTTCCTCCCTTTGAAGTTCTGAGAAGGACCCAAGCAGGCTCCCCATCACAGCCGTGGACCAGATGATGTCATTTGGAGCTGAGGCTATGTTGTGGTTTGAATGGTAATTCTCTCCCCCTGGCTCATCTGTGTGAAAAGTTGGTTCCCAGATGGTGGCACTATCTTGGGAGACTGAGGGACCTTTTGGACTTGGGGTCTATTTGCAGACTTGAGGACACAGGAGTGGGCCTCATAGTCCATCCTCAGGGACAGCATGAACTCTCTGCTTTCTGGATGGCACCCTGCAGCAAGCAACTGCCTCATGCTCCTACTGCCTCGAAGCCATCCACAGTCACATCTTCCTCCATGATGGATTATATCCACCCAAATCATGAAGCCAAATAAACCTTTTCTCCTTGAAGTTGTCAAGGGTCAGTAAGAGTGATGAGCAAGTAGCTAATACAGAAAGCTGTTGCTGTCATAAAACTGAGCATATATTGTTTTTAGGTTTTTGGAGGTTGTTTGTGGGAGGAGTGTGGATGACTTTAGAACTGTGGGCTAGAGAGGCCCTAACATTCTGTAGTCAGAGCTCACTGGGCCATTCTATTGCCAGACCATACTAGTGATAGAAAGATGGACACTGTCTAGATTCATGAAGGTTCAGCGGGGAAGAAATGGTTAGGAGTGGCAGGGCATGCTTATGATCCAAGTTCTTGGAAGGTGGAGGCACCAGGATTGGGAGTTCAAGTTCATCCTTGGCTACGTAGCAAGCTTGAGGCCAGCTTGTACTATACAATGAGGTATCTCAAAAGAGACAAAAGGGAACAATGAAGAGCAAGGAAAAACAAGCAAAACCAAATACACCTAAACCCAAAACAAGGACAAGAGGAGACACAGGGCTAGCTACCATTTTATGTTACATTCCGATAAAGAAGCTGATGGTCGTGTCCTAAGAATTTGAGTGACGCTGAATTCAGAAGCAATAGGCTAGTTTGTTCTGTAGGGAACACTGTCAGACAGCACAGCGTTCAGGTGGTCACATGACTACTGATCACTGCCTTTAGCTCTGTTTCCAGTGCAAATCCTGAGCAGATAGTGGAGAGAAAAAACATGGAGGACGAGCAGTTTGATGCGCACAGGACCATGAGTCAAGGTGAAGTTGCAGAAAGGGCAGGTAAGGTTTTTGCAGATAAAGGACTACAGTCATAAAGACAGGAGCACAGCTAAGGACTAACTATGCATCTTGCCTTGGGGCAATAAGAATAGTGCGTTAAAAGCAAGATCTTACTCACTGAAGGCTTCAGGGCATAAAACTGAAAACCTGTTTGAGAGTATTCTTTGGAAGGGAGAGGGTCTGCCAAGGAGAGTGCCTCCACAAGGGGTTTCTTGCTTGAAAATGGCTGCCCAGGGAAAATTTCCCTGATTAAGTCACATAGGCACTTGGATACTACAGCCATAGTCCAAGTGGGTCAGGCTACATTTCAAGTTGGTAGTAAAAACTTGGTGTTATTTTCCACGTAATACTGGTTTGGCAGGCAAACAAAACTCAAGACTCATGGGCCGATGGAAGTTTGCACCAAGGTCCCACAAAGCTGCCGAGGTCAGGAATATGTAGCAATGTTACATTCTCTGCATGGAGTCCTTGAGTAGACTGTGCATGAAGTGGAAACCCAAGTTTCCATGGAGATCCCAGGATATATGAGATGCCAGGAATTTGGACTTCTGCAGGCACTGAAAAGATCCAGGCCAAGAGAGAACACACATATAATACAGGCTGCAGGGCTGGAAGGGTAAGACTGTACAAGCCTGCTGGAGCCCAGAAGATGCTGTCATGAGCCCCAGATGCTGGTCGTGGAGATGTTGCAGTTCGGTGTCTGTTGGTTTGAATTTTGGTCTTTCTTTAGTCTGCTACTCTTTTGATATTTTCCCATTCCTTCGTTTTAGAATGGGTATGTTTATATCATTGTACACTGGAAGTATGTAACTCGGTTTTTGGTTTTCCAGGGGCTCTTAGCTAAGGGTTTGTTTTGAATCTCAGAAGAGACTTTGGACTTCTGAACAGTGTTGGAACTCTAAGAGTACAGGGATTTTTTGGTTTTTATTTACTTTTCATTTTTTTGTGATATATATCACATATATTTAATATATAAACTTATATAATATGTAAAAATGTATATTTGTATGTATAAATGTATGTATATAAATGTATATATGTTTGTGTGTATAAATGTATGTATATAAATGTATATATATGTTTGTGTGTATAAATGTATGTATATAAATGTATATATATGTTTGTGTGTATAAATGTATGTATATAAATGTATATATATGTTTGTGTGTATACATGTGTAGGCCAGAGGCTAAGTCTGAATGTTTTCCTGAATCACTGTCTATCTTATGGTCTGAGGCAGGGTCTCCTCTCATTGAAACTAGAGCTCATCAATTGGCTAGACTAGCTGACTAGCAAGCCCTAACAATCCTCCTGTCTCCTGCCCCCCAGCACTAGGGTTACATGCATGAGTTGCCATGCCCAGCTATTTATATGACGTCTGACAACTCAAACTCAGGTTCTTATGTTTGAGCAGCAGTCACTTTGTGGACTGAGCCTTCCCACCAGCGGCTCTAGTGACTTTTAAAGTTGTCTTGAATATGTGACTGCATCCTGCTTTATGGGATGACCATGAGACCACCCAGCTAGGCACAGAATGCTGCGGTTTGGATGGGAACTGTCCTCCACCGGCTCATGAGTTTACAAACTTGGTCCACAGCAGGTAGTGCTGTTTCAGGAAACTAAGAAACCTCTTGAAGGCCGGACCTAGCTAGAGGAAGTGGGTCACCCGGAGGCAGGCTTTAAGGAGTTATAGCCTTGCCCAGCTTCTGGTTGACTTCTTTGGTTTCTGGCTGATGATATGATGTAACCAGTGCCCAGTGGTCCTTCTACCCCAACATGGAGTTGCTCTTGCTTCCATGTTTTCCTCATCATAATGGACCTACTGTCTGGAATAATGAGTCAAAACAAATTCTTCCTCTCTTAAGCTCCGTATATTAGTTATTTTCACCATAGTGATGGGAAAAGTAACTAGTACAGGCCAATAAGATCTGTGTTACGTTATGTGTGTGGGTGTTTCGCCCATGTGTATGTCTCTGCATTGTGTTCATGCAGTGCTCGAGGAGGCCAGAAGAGGGCATTGGATCCCTAGGATGGATTGGAATTATAGCTGCCGTGTGGGTTCTGGAAATTCGAACTCGGGTCCTCTGGAAGAACACACAGTGCTCTCAACTGCCGAACCATCTTTTCAGCCCCAAGATCTTTACATATTTTTTAAATCATGGACAGGTGTGTATCTATTTCCTCAGAATTTAAACATCCCTCTGAAGCTCAGGCATAAACAAAACTTACGTGTCTCAGGAAGCTCCCAAAACGAGATTCACAGAGGTGCCTCCCTGAAGGTAGAGAAGCAGGAAGGGCTTCCGGGGAGAGGAGACTTGTTGATTTGTTGAGCTGCCTGTGAACAGCGCAAGGTATGCCAAGGGTGCAGTTTCGTGCGTTGTTACCCAAGCTAGTGTGGGCTTTTTGGTAATGCAGCTGCCTTTGAATCATCCATGCTCCTGGAAGTAAACCTCAACAAGCTCAGGAACTCACTACAGGCATTGCTCGTGTCTCCCCAGGAAAAGACACACAGCATGGTCCTTCTCCACACGTCACCATAGACAGAAGGTGCCCAACAACAGGCCCCGTGGGGGTGGTGGGCCATCAGTAGAGGAAGCGAACACAGAAGGGTGCCCTTCCCATGAGGCTAGGTTGGATGGGAAGGAGCAGCATCAGTGGCGAAAGAGAGAGCGGAGTCTTCTCATGGAAGCGGAGAGGGCACGGAGAGTCGTCAATCGTTCCCTCGGAGGAACTCTTCTAAGGAGGGGGCATTAAGCTGCTCCCTCTCCATAGCAAGAAGGGAGTCTCTGGTAGCCCTGGAGAGAGCTGATTCCAGAGAATGGTAACAGGTCAGTTTTCAGACGGTTCAGGGGTTGGGTAGAGGATTGAGTGTATCTGGAGGTGTGATAATAAAGGGAGGAGAGAAGGTATTGGCTGTGAGGGACAGCACCTGAACCTCCATCCACTATCCATCAAACACTTTTGTGCTAGGCTCTAGGGAATAGAGGGTTTCATGAAGCTTGGTGTCTATTTCTAGTGGGAGAGATGTATAAGTCAGAATTAATAAAAATGATGTAGAGACACAGGCAAGAGGCTGAGGGAGCGCATGGAGGAGCACCTAAGTGCGAGTATGAACCTACTCAAGTGTGCCCGAGACCTGGGAAATGGATTTGGGGATGCTACCCAGAGGAAATGACCTTTGAGCTGAGCTGAAAGGGTGATTGAGAGGCTTGTGGTGAGGCTGGAGAGATGGTTTAGTGGTCAAGAGAACCTGGCTGCTCTTCCAGAGGACCCAGGTTTGACGGCTCACAACAGTCTGTAACCCCAGTCCCTGGGGGATCTGACACCATTTTCTGGTTTCCTTGGGCATTGTATGAAATGTGGCACATAGGTGTACATTCAGATAAACACTCAGACACATAAAATAAAATAATAAATAAAATCTCCAAAAAAAAAAAAAAAAAAAGGAAAGAAAAGATATCAAAAAGGTTGGTGGGTGGCCCACTGAGGAAGGTTTTTGGGGCATTAGAGTATGACCTATACCTCAGCAAAGTTAGTGTGCCCAGGATGGTATACCATGCCTTGGTCTCCTAAAAGTCATGAGAATTCATCAATGCTCTAATCTGGGGGAGATTTGAACTTTTAAAAAGTTACCCTGGAGGCAGAGCTGAGGAGTCGTCAGAGTGAGGCCCAGGAGCAGGGGTGGAGGAGAATCTGCAGCAGGACCAGATGACTTGGAAGAGGCCTAAAGCAAGCAGTGTGGACAGAGACCAGGCGTGCTTAGAAACAAGCGTGCTGACCAGACATCTGGTTAGGAGCCAGGGGAAGCAGGAGGCTGGGAGGAAGCCAAGTGTCTGGTTTGGACCATTGGGTGGATGGCAGCATTCTTTGTGGCAGAGGGGAAGCCTGGTTCTTCCATCTGTCTGCCTCCAGACTCCATTCTTGCCCTCTGGAGACTTTGCTTAGCTCCCTTTTCTTGGTCCCCATGGTAGAATGTTTCCTGTGGTCATTCCTTGGGGATTTGTAGCCTCTGAGGCTGTTTTCCAACCTTGTCTCTTTGGCACTCCTGGGACTCAGAGGAGACGTTATTTGCTAGTGTAATCACTGGTGTGCTCTCAGAAAAGGGAGGGCTCCCTGACCTCTGGCTCCTACCCCCACACCCCTGTTGTCACTCAGCAGCTATAGACACTGGTAGGCACCTGGTGTGGGCGAGATCCCGTGCTCCAGCAGGAATGAGTGAGACCCAGTCTTTACTGGAAGGTGAGGGAGCCGACAAAGTTTTCTTCTTAGTTTATTTCAAATCCAGGCCACAGTACATTTGAAGTCAGCAGGAAAAGGTGCCAGATGTGGAGATGCTGAGAAGACAAGGCTCCTGGACCCTGGTGTGGCTGAGACTCGAGACTAATTTGCTGGGCAGATGGAGGCTGGTCTGAGAAGCAACTATCCTTAAGGCCTCTTGTCATCACGGGTGGCTGGAGCGCACGGAAGTGTAACACTGCTGGATCACCTTTTAATTTTCTCTCCTCCCTTGTTAGTTGAGTGGGAACATGACCTTGGGCCCCAGTTTTCTTTTCTATCAAGTTGGTGAGATTGGAATGTGAGGACCCAGCTAGGGCTGGATGTGGGCAGTTGTCTTACAAACCAGGGTTTGTAATCTATGGAAGCACTTGGCACACGGTAGGTACTCCACAGCCACAGGGATGCACACACCCCTTAGGAGCAGCAATCAAGAATGTAAGATGTGGGTCCTCTTATAATGACAGTGCTGCAAGGGGAGAGCCATGGGTAGGAGTTATAGAACGGATCATGAATGACTTCATGCAATTTGATAAGAAAAAGAACTTCAAAGCTTATTTTAGGGTGCAGGGGGGGATACTAAAAGTGATCCACCGTGGTGAAAAGGTTTAGGCTATGAGGTGTGGTACCACTTACCCAACATTGCAGGGTGAGTCAGAGACAATAGTGGCAGAGGAACCTGGGGCGGCGATAGTGAGACCAATTCTCTTTTCACTGAACTGCCTCCCCCCCCCAAAGGGGTGAGTGAGCTGACTTGAAGTGTTCAGGCTCTCATTTCTGACACTTTCTGCTGCCCCTAATCTTTCCCCAGGCATTTGAAACAGGTTCTCAGTATCTGGATTCCAGTCCAGTCCACCTAGGCTTCTCAGCAGGGACTGTCCAGGAAACCCCTTCTATGCGAAGCAGGTGTGGGTGTGGGAAGGCTCCCTGGAGATGAATCACCGCTGCCTCCTCCTTGGTGAATCATGCTTGGGGCTTGGGAACAGCCGGCTAGCTGGCAGCTGGCGGACCTGAAGGAGAGCCGAGAACAACATTGCAATGACACATCTCAACCACCAGAGGGCAGAAAAGGGATAGGCAAACCCGGAGCCAGCCACGGCTGGCACTCAGAGCTTGAGAGGGGGTGGATGGAATGTGAGGACCCAGCTAGGGCTGGACGTGGGCAGTCGGTGCCTAGGATGCCTCCATCGTCTGCCTCTGAGCTAGATTCTCTGCTGGAGAATGTCAGAACAGATTGGGGCTGAGGAGGGGGCGCGGTGGTGGGGTGGGGCTCATCCACCCAATGCTGTCCTGATCTTCCAAATACAGATGCCCAAGGTCACACAGAAAGTCAGAGAGGCAGTCTGCTTTTTCAAGTTTCGGGAGCATTGCCGTTGGATGGGGCACAGATCTGGCCTCCATGTCTGAGATGAGACACCTGACCGTGGACAGGTGTCCAGGTCTTGCTGACTCTGTAGAATCCCTCCTCTTATTGTGTGCCTTTCTCCCTGGCTCCTCTCTCTCACTATTGTGCTCTCTTGGATCCATTTCCTCATTCCCTTCTTTTTGCCTGACTCTTCCACCTGACTGCTTCTCAGCCTTCTTTGTCAGCCTCCAGGCTCTGTCCTCTGGGGACTTCGCTCCTTTCCTGGGTCCCTGGGGCAGGATGTTTCCGGTGGTCACTCCCCCGAGATCTGTAGCTCTCCGAGGCTCTGTTTTCCAACTCCATCTCATTGCCACTGCTGGGACTCAGAGGAGGAGTTATTATTTACTAGTGTGATCAGTGGTGTGCTTTCAGGCAGTGAGAAAAAGACCCCCCTGGCTCCTACCTACCCATTAACCCCAGTGACCCCTATTGCCAGGGCAGCAGTCATAAATGCTGGGAGGCACTGGTGTGGGCGAGATCCTGCGCTCATGCAGAAATGAGTAAGACCCAGTATTCATCAGTGAGCTCACCATGGTGAGGGCGAGAGAAAGGGAGTATGTAAGTGAATCTGCCTAAATAGGAGGACGCTAAGGGCAGGAGGGAGGGCACAAGGCGTGCTCTGTGCTCTGCATGTGCCAGAACAGGTAGAAACGGGGTCTAGCTGGGTTAGAGAAGGCCTTTTAAGTGGTCTTCAAAGGGTAGACGAGGTCTCAGCAGAAGGAGACACCATGTGGGGCTGTGGACACATTCTGAGCAGGGTCATCAGTGAAGCCACGGGCCTTGGCTTCACCATGTGCTTGTAACCTTGTTCAGACAGAGAGGAATGGCGGGGTATGTGTGTGTGTGTGTGTGTGTGTGTGTGTGTGTGTGTGTGTGTGTGTGGAATACAGCGGGTGTTGGCATGTAGAGTGTTTCACCATGCACTTTATGGAAGAGACACAATGTAGCTTCTGAGCAGAGAGGTGCCCGCAGATGTGAATGAAGTGGCAGAGTCACTGAGCGGCCACGCTTTGTTCCCCGTGGGCCTCAGGGTGGAGAGTTTTTATTAAGCTCTACCTAAAGTAGGTTGTGATGGAAAGGGAGGTATCACTTTAGGAGGGGGGGGCATTCACATGCCTTGGCGAGGAGGTGGGGGGACACTAGGTGGCTTGGCAAAGACATAGAAAAGGACACTGGAGGACCCAAGACCCACTTGATCTGTGCTGTGCAGGCTAGTTGCCACGGTGACCCCGAGGCAGAGACCAGGGGGTCTGATTCTGCTAGCTCTCAGAATTCAGTGGTTGTCCTGCCCTCCTCCTCTCCCTTGGTGCTGCCCGGTGAGGGCCTCCACACTGGTGCTTGTGGCTTGGGGTTTCTGGCTGCTGCTCCGGCCCTGGGGAGCAGGGTGTGCCTCTGAGTCACCACCTGGGCATCTGGGCCTGGAACCATGGGTGAGTCACCCAGCACTGGGGGAACAGAGAGAAGCTGCTTGGTGTATGGAGGGGGAAGAGAGCTGGGCCCACAGGAAGGGTGGTGCCCGACTGGGGATGGATAAAGGGCAGAAGGGGGCAGTAGGGAGTCTGAAGTCTTGAGGTCAGCTCTCCCCTGAAGACCCCTCCCTTGGACACAGTGTTTATTTTTCTCCATGGAGAAGACACATTGGAGACTGGGTCTAGGCCCCTGTTCTCAGCTTTGGGTAGAGGAGTCATTCCCACCCACTCACCCCTCTGTACAATGAAGAGGAGGTCCGTGTCTCCCTTTACTCCTCTTCTGCATCCTCTGCAGACTGTTGCTCACTGCAGCTGGGCCTGGTACGGAATAACCACCATGGCTCGTTTTGAGGTACTTGTAAACACACTCACTCACCTCACTACCGTCTTTCAGAGGGATTCTGGTGCCAGGCATTTAAAGCAAAACAAAACAAACAACTAAAGCTTTCTTCGAGCTCCTGACATCCTCCTCTATATGTCTCCAGCTGCTCTTTTGGACCCCAGCTTTCTAAGTGTGGCCTGGACTGCTTCTCTCCGTCTCTTTCTGTCTCCCTTACACACACACACACACACACACACACACACACACACACGCACACACACACACACACGCACACGCACACGCACACACACACAGACACACACACACACACACACACACACGCACACGCACACACAGACACACACACACACACACACAGACACACACACACACACACACACACACGAACACAGGCTGTGAAGTTCCTACCCACTCTGTGTCCCTGAGTCCTCTGACACAGGAGGGAGCTGTGACTCACAGGCATAATATGAGAACCAGGCTTGGAATGAGTCTCTAGGCCCCAGAACAAAAGCTGCCTCCCCTCATCCCTGACCAGGCTCCCCTTTCCCACAATGCCTCTGTCTCCTTGCTGTGGCCTAGATGAGCTCAGGGATGCCCTTGGCTGGGCCTGGAGGCTCCTCCAGCTAGTGTCGAGGCCAGCACTGTCTGAGAAGGGAGTGGACCAAGAGGGAGGATGTGGGGTGGCAGGATGCCAGATTCGATCAAGATCAGGTTGGGGCAGGTTCTGTTTCCAAAAAATGAAAAGTTGGAGGTCAGGAGAGCCTATAAATCCCTACCCTGGGTGTCTTGGCCACTTTACTCCCTTCTGGGTCTTTCTGCCACCTGGTCTGGTGAGTACCTCTGTGCTGCAGCAGACCTGGGTTCCATCTTTGTCCCGCTGTCTTGATCCTTGTCTGTATAGTTTTCTCTGACTTCCGAGTGGGGTCTCCATTTGAAGGGACCCTCTGTGGAGTTGTGGATGGAAGGACCTTCTCCAGATTACTCTTCAAGGGCTTAGGGGTTACTCTGTGGCCGGGTCTGAGGTCCCTGTGTTTTTCAGGTTAGATAAGCCCATCTAGAGCCTCATTTGGGGGTTTAGGCCTAGAGGTAGGTCATGGATACGTGAGAGGTGCTTTCATAAGAATCCCTAGTTTGAGCCAGATACAATGCAATAGAGCCTAGCTGTACTCCTGCACTCAGGAGACTGAGGCAGGAACGTCATGAGGTCAAGGCCTGACTGGGCTGCATAGTGAGATGTTGTCAACAAAAGCAAACAATACTGAGTTCATTCATTTTTGCTTTTGCAACGTCTTAGATTTTATTAGGACTAAGAAGCCAGAGACCGGGCCTCAGTGCTCAGCCCACCTGGGTCCCTGTGTAGTGGCAGAGCCTTGCCCAAGGCTGCTTCCTGTGCTTTTCTGAGTGGGTGAAGGTGGGCTGGCGGGGCGGGGCTGGCGGGGCGGGGCTGGCAGGGAACACTCAAGGCTTTCCCTTCTTCCAGCCCCGGCTCCTCTGGCCTTACCCTGGAATCCACTCAATATTCTTAGAGGAATTTGGAAAAAGTGACCTCTGAACTGTGACCTCATCTCTTCCCCTTCTAGCTTGATCCGAAGATACTGGCCATTTAACTTTTTTTTAGTTCTAACCCCAACAGAATCTTTCCTGATGGGGAGGGTCTTCAATTGGCTCCATCCTGCCACGGGTCTGCAAAGAGCCAGCTTGTGTGACACAGCTCTCAGCCTGGCCGGAGACACATCTGTCACCCTATGAGAGTCCCTGGTCCGAGGGACGAAACGTTCTTGCCTAAGAGAGTTTCCCTTTAGATGGCAGAGACTCTGACTTAGATAGACTAGAGTTGGCGAAATGTTCAGCCCCTTCACGGAGCCTCAGACTTCTGGGCTGTTCCCATGGCTACTGTCAAGAAATCCTGGGAGCCCGTGGACACATTTGTGCACTGATAGGAGTCAAACTGACACCCTAGCCACCCTGCCATCTCTTCCTATGCCCCTCTCTGCCTCCCATGGACACTCAAGGAGGGAGGCCTACCCTCAGAGGTGTGTCCCTTAGGACACAAGGTTCTGCTTCAGGTGACTCCCAGACCACAGGGGAGGTATAACATCCGATTACAGTGTAAAGTGGCAGTGTGGACCCTCATCCTCAGGGAGCACACTTCCAGGGCGGGATGCAGGCACCGACTTGCCATTTCTAGAGGGGCTTGGTGAAGCAGAAGCGGGCCTTGTAGACTGGACTTGAGGCCGCAAGTGCCTTGGTGGTTGGTGTTCTTTTGTGTCTCTAGATCCAAGATGTCCAGTCCCCTGGAAGAGGCTATATGAATGTGGTTGTCAACACCTTCTACAAGTACTCCTGTCAAGAGGGTGACAAGCGTAAACTCAGCAAGGGGGAGATGAAGAAACTTTTGCAGAAAGAACTGCCGAGCACTGTGGGGGTAATTGAGGAGGCTGGGAGGGGAGAGTCCTGGGGGGGCGGGGGGGGGGGGTTGGCGGGGGGGGTGTTGGCGGGGGGGGGGTGTTGGCGGGGGGGGGGGGGGGGGGATGACGACAACATCTTTTCCTGCTTTCATTCTCAAGGTGCCTGCTGGTGCCAGTGCCAGGGTGGCGCTGGGGATCTTCCCCTTAGCTTTCATGTCTCCGGTCCCTGGGATGGCAGTTAGGTCTATGGCCTTATTAATGGCTGTTCCCTTCAGCATTCCTGAACACAGAGTCCATCGGTCTAATCCTGTTGTTTTCTAGTTGAACAGTCCCAAACTCAGAGAAGGGTAGCAGCAGGCCCACGGCCACACAAGGACATTACTAGGGCATTAATTTCTCTTTTTTTTTTTTTTTTTTTTTTTTTTTTTTGGTTTTTCGAGACAGGGTTTCTCTGTGTAGCTTTGCGCCTTTCCTGGAACTCACTTGGTAGTCCAGGCTGGCCTCGAACTCACAGAGATCCGCCTGGCTCTGCCTCCCGAGTGCTGGGATTAAAGGCGTGCGCCACCACCGCCCGGCCTAATTTCTCTTTTTTATTTTACACATTTACATGGCAAGCCGAGAAAGTATGCAGAGAAAATAGGTTCCAGCTGAGACATGCGCCCTGGGACATTTGGCACAGTGGTTACAGCTAGCCCTCAGTTTACTTCCTGCCCTATACAGACTAGTGGGGAATCCTAGAGTCAGGTCTCAAGTCTTAATGTATGAGGCAGGTCTTGCTTTTTTTTTTTTTTCTTGTTCATTTTGGGTTAATTCTCTCTCATTGTTTTGACCGGTATTCAAAAGTTTGTCTTTTCTGAATTCATCCTTGAATGAATGCCCTTGCTGACGTAGGGGGCAGTAAACTTTGGTTTTTTTCTCATCATCAAGATGAAGCTGGACTCTAGCAGAGACTGGAGTTTATACATAGTCTGAGGAATACCCAGCATCCCCCACTTCAGCAGGCATGCTGGAGACTCTTACATCATACGTTGTCTATCTGTCCTTCCTCAGTGGGCCTTCTTGGTTCCTCTCAGGGGTTTCCTGCCCACCATGAACCTGGCTGCCCAGTGGGGAGGGGAAGCTGGATGCTGATGAAAAGAGGAGGTTTTGGTAGTGGGTCGGGCAGGGGCCAGCTTGGTGACAACTCCATTCCCTGTCACCTTCAGGAGAAGGCAGATGAAGAGGGGCTAAAGAAGCTGATGGATGACCTTGATGAGAACAGTGACCAGGAGACAGACTTCCAGGAGTACTCTGTGTTTCTGGCAGCTGTCCTTATGACATGGGAAGACCTCTTCCAGGGGTCCCCAGAAGGGCCCTGAAGCAGTGTGCCACTCCCTGCCACATGTCTCCTGGACCGATAAGCTCTCTGTCTTTTTGAACTTGTGTTAAATAAACTTTGGTTTGTTCGTTTGTGGACAATATTGTAATGGCTCAGTGATGCTTTGTGCCTTGGCTGGATCAGTTAAAGGGCTGGAAACAGAAAGCTCTCTGGTTTCCAACACTTTCTGTACCCTGACTCTCCTGAGGCCAAAGGTTCTACTCTTTGGGATTTCACATAAATGAATGAGATTTTGGGAACTGAGGTAGGCTGGTAACATTTTATTTTGTTAAGAAAGATATTTTAAAAAGGCAGGTTGGGCATAGTGGTTTAAACTTTAATCCCAGCACTCAGGAGACAGGGGCAGGGACATGGCCAGGGGCAGGACCGGGGCCAAGGGCAGGGCCAGGGGCAGCAGATCTCTAGGAGTTTGAGGCCAGCTTGGTCTACATAGTAAGATCCTGCCTTAAAACAAAACAAAACAAAAACAAACAGGAAACATACAAAAAGATAATTGCCACCTACAACTACAATCATTTCCTTTCCCTCCCCAATTTCAACAGAGAAGGGAGGGTATAACCTCAGAGCATAGCACAGGCCTTACCTTTCGGGACTGTGACAGGTGAGTGGGCCTGGGAGCTGCTCAGGAGGCGGAGTTGGCCTAAGGAGTCCTACAGTTTCATTAAGGGTTCCCTTGTCAGATTCCAGGCCCTGGGCAGTGTACTTGTTGGCTAGCTCAATCTTGAGCTTACCCTCTCCCGGTTGATCTCTGCTAAAACCTCTTAGGAGCCAGCTCAAGCCAAGAATTCTTATGTTTTCTACCATTTTCCTTAAAACTGTAACCTAAGCTGCCATATGTTTTCTATCATCCCCCCCCCCCCCCCAGCTGAGGACTGAACCCAGGGCCTTGCGCTTGCTAGGCAAGCGCTCCACCACTGAGCTAAATCCCCAAACCTATGTTTTGCATCCTAAGGCATATCAGGCCGCAGTTTGAGCACATTACTTGCTGTGTCACAACAAGGGTCACCAGCTTACAATCCTATAAACTCTAGGCCCTTTAGTTCCACGCTCTCTTACCTCCATCCAATTTCATCTTTTATTATTCTTGATAGGTTTTGATAGCTACTGGGTTTTGTACTAATAACACAAGCGTTCGGAAGTTACCCAAGGACTGACCTGTGGTGGTTTAATGGAACCATTTGCATTTGAACGCCCATGTGGTTAGACTTCTTGGTGGACAGTTCAAGTTTGGTTCAGTGACTGACAGAGATACCCTACTAGCTACCTGTTGCTGTATAGTGAACCATTCTAAGACATGGTGGGTGAAAACGTAACGTTTATGTCTCTCATGGTTCTGTGGGTAGGTTGGAAATGGTTGTGGGAGTCTTACTTGGGGTATCTCAGGCAGTTGTAGGTGTGAGTTGGGGCTGCAGTCACCCAAGGGTGCTCTCTCAGCATACTTTGCACTTGGTGATGGCTGTGTGGCTGGAGCTCAGACAGAACCACCAGTGTGCTGATAGATTTATGTCAACTTGACACTAACCACAGTCATTTGAGAGGAGGGAACCTCGATTGAGAAATGCCTCCATAGGTTTGGGCAAGCCTTTAGAGTATTTTCTTAATTAGTGATTGATGGAGGAGAACCCAGCCCATTGTGGGTGGTGCCATCCCTGGGCTGGTGGTTCAGGGTTCTATAAGAAAGCAGGCTGAGCAAGCCATGAGGAGCAAGCCAGTAAGCAGTTCCTCTTCATGGCCTCTGCATCAGCTCCTGCCTCCAGGTTCCTGCCCTGGTTGAGTTTCTGCCCTGGCTTCCTTCAGGGATGGACTACAGGGCAGAAGTGTAAGCCAAATGAAGTCTTTCCTCTCCATCTTGCAGTTTGGTCATGGTGTTTTGTTGCAGCAATAGAAACCCCGACTAAGACAATCAGCTTACCGTATCCCTCTCCAACAGGGTGTCAAGAAGGTGGGCTTCTCTCTTCTTATAACCACGAAAAGAGACCATTTGTCCCAGACGGCCTGCCTGGCCCTGTCTCCCGGCTCTAGACATGTAGGGAGGACAGAGCACAGAGAGCAAGTGGCTGTCACATGGCCTCTCACCTGGCTCCTTCCTCTTCAGAGCTCTGTCTGATCTACTCGGCAAGTGGCCCCCACACATCAGTTTCCCCGGGGAAGGAAGGAAACAAGCAGAAAAGCGCTGCCTTTACTTGTGTTATTAGAATTATTATCCATCTCCTCTTTTATTAAAAAAAAAATCCCAACTTTTTTTTCTTTCAAAGTGTCAACACAGCCAGCTAGAAGTAGCCCTATTACATAGCTAAGCCCCCAAAGATGTAGGAAAAGCCCTGTTTAGAGAGGTCACTTCTGCCATATTAGTGAGACAAAAGCTCTTGAGGAAAAAGCTTTTTGGCTCTCATCCTACTCTGTCTTCCACCTAGAGCATAGACAGTGAGACCTGGAGGTATAGCAGCCATGCTGTGGTCAGGAATCAACAAACACAGTGTAGGGGATGGTGTGCTGTAGGTTTAAAGAACAAAACAATGGAAGAGCACTGGACTTCAGATGTGTTCCTGGACCCAACCCCAAATCACCTACAGCAGACTTATTATGTAAAGTGATTAAAGTCACTGCCAGCCAAGTTTTCTACAATTTACTACTGAATAAACTCTGGATTAGTACAGAATTTGACATTGTGGATGTATCTGTGTGTGTGCACATGTGTGGACACATTTGTGTGTGTGTGTGTGTGTGTGTGTGTATGTGTGTGTGATGAGGGTGTTGTGTATGCTATGGCATACATGTGGACTCCTTTATGCGGGGTCATCCTGAATCTGAGCTAATCTTAATGATTTGTGGGATGAATAAAGTACAGCAGAAATGATGCCCTGGGAGTTCTGAAATACAGCTTACAAACCTTACAGCTTCCAGTTTAGGCTCTTGCAGGCCTCACTCTAAGATACGTTAGAAGCTAGGGCCATCCTCTGAGAAGCCCAAGCTCTGTGGGAGGACTACAAGTCAGACCTTCCTTCCCAGGGAAACTCTGATGTGTGGGGGCCACTTGCAGAGTAGATCAGACAGAGCTCTGAAGAGGAGGAAGGAGCCAGGTGAGAGGCCATGTGACAGCCGCTTGCTCTCTGTGCTCTGTCCTCCCCACATATCTAGAGCTGGGAAACCAGGCCAGGCAGGCCTTCTGGGACAAATGGTCTCTTTTCATGGTAATAAAAAGAGAGAAGCCCACTTTCTTGACACCCTGTTGGAGAGGGATCTGGTAAGTATGGGTCAGGAAGTCATGATGCCGGTAATTAGCATCCTGGGGGTAGTTCTCAAAGCTCTCTGTAAGCACATTGTCATTTCAGCCTCATGGCAATGTGAAAGGGGCTATCATTAAACCTTTTTTACAGATGGGAAAGCAGAGAGGGGCAGCTTCAGCATTTGGGGAGCGCTGCTTCTGACTAGGTGCTTGGCCTACCCATGCGACAGCCATTTAATCCTCACGGTGCCTGTACCTGGCAGGTGAGGAAGCAGAGGCCGAGAGGTTAAGGGCTAGTGTCTGGGCTTGACTCACATCTGTAAGAAAACTCCTCATCCCTGTGGGACACTGGCCTGACAGGCTGGGCCTCTTGCCTCTTTCTGAACTTTGGGCTTTGTGTGAACTGGAGGGGACCTGGCTGAATATGGTTCAGATGTACCCAGCACCTCACCCCAAGTCACAGAGAGATGGCACCTGCTTGCAGGTGGTTGGCTCTGTGAACTCTGATTTCTTTTGGTGCTTCATAGGTGCAGGCTTCTCAGGTTTGGATTTGGACAGTCAGTTGGGCTAGCAAGACCAGACTTACCTTGCTGCCTCTGAGGTTCCCCTCACTTGGAGAGGTTCCAAAGTGACTAACCATTCTTTTTGGTATTTGACTGACATCAGACTGTTGAATCCAGACCAGAAAGCTCCCCTCTTCTTTGTGCGGAGGCAGAGGAGGATCTGGACATCACCCTGCTTGTCAAGGATCTGTGGCCAGATTTCCCCCATTCCTCCTGGACTTGCTGCTGGATGAGAAATGTCGCAAGCTCATCTGTCATACTACCATTTTAGTGTGTGGCTCAGCCACAGAGAGCTCTCTAAGGTCTCATGGAAAGGGAGACTAAAGGCCAAGGTGAGTTAGTTATCAAATCCAAGCTGATCGTTTGCTCAGCCACTCAGAAAGGAGCCCAGGGAACAAGTAAAAAGATCTAGTTCAGAAATCCAGCAAAATGGGAAGATGGTAGGCTGGACAACACCTTAACCCAACAGTCAAGGTCCTTCTATCCTTACACAAGGGGGAAAGACGTGGGTCTTGACTAGGGAATGGCTTGAGACTTCCCTGTGCCTTTCCCATGATCTGGAATAGGACATTGAAAAGCGTGGTTGGAACACGTGCGGTCACAAGGTAGTGATGTGGCTGTAAACCTTAAAAACATCTTAGTTACTCTTATCTCTGTGTCTCTAGCCTTGAAGCAGGAGGAGAGGGGTCTTGTCCTGGGAGTCCAGACAAACATTCATTGAATGACTCACATGTCTACGTGCAGAGTTCAGCAGAATCAGACCCAAAGACTAAGGTAGAAAAGGAGACAAGCACAAATGGTGGAGGTTCCTAGCATTTCCACCCTCCTTTATTTATTTGTGACAAGGTATTGCTGTGAGAACTAGGTTGTGCTCAGACTTGCAGTGATCATCCTGCTTCAGCCTTCCTAGTTCTCAGAGTACAGGCATGCAGTGCCAAGCTTGACTTCTTCTTGTTTTAGTCATCCATCAGACACTCCTGGGGGCCAGAGGGGAAGTGCTTACAGGAAAATGGCTTTCAAAGAAGTCCTTGAAAAATACCCTAGATGACTTTTTTGTTTTGTTTTTGAGACAGGGTTTCTCTGTGTAGCCCTGGCTGACCTGGAACTTGCTCTGTAGACCAGGCTGACCTCAAACTCACAGAGACCCTCCTGCCTCTGCCTCCTGAGTGCTGGGATTAAAGGCGTGCACTACTACTACCCAGCACCTAGGTGACTTTTTAATTAATTAATTAATTAATTAATTCTATGTGTCTTTTTCACCATGTATCTTGATCCCATTCATTTCTTCATCTCTTCATGTCTGCTCTCTGCCCCTGCTGCTCCCCCAAATAAAACAAAATTTAAGAGAAAAAAAATAAAAACAATAAATAAAAAAAGGGAAAAAATTAAAAATCTCGTTTTGGAAGCTGCAGTGTGATACAGTGAGTCATACTGTAAAGCCTTTGCCCATATATCTTTACTTGCCAGTATTCATTGCAAAGAGTCATTGGTGTAGTTCGAGGCCTCTGGTTTGTACTATACTACCTGCTTGGCCCTCACTAGGACTCTTCCTGGCTATCCTGTTGTTACCTTGTGTTGTGGAGATCCTGCACCTTTGGGTCCCTCGGTCAGGTCCCTTCTCGTGCTCCCGCAGATCATAGATGGGGTGGATATTGGGACGGGCCCATTTGTAACCCTAGGCCTGGGCCTGGGCAGCTGTAGGGTTGGTCCACCAGATGAGAAATGGGGACAGCTCTCCCATGGTTACAACTCTGGGGCTGGCTCACCCACACCTGTGCTAACAGGGTTGGCTCTCTTGCTCTTGTGACCGCAGGGCCAGCTCTCCCATCTGCCTCAGGCATTAATGGGGGTGGGGCTGGGCTAGGTGACTTTTATCATTTTAAGTCAAACATGAGAGATGTCAGTTGAACTAGGAGACTTGCTCACCTCATTACCTCCAAAGCTGCTGATTTTCAAAGTCAACTAAAAGCAAGCAAAGCTTGAATTAGATGCCTCCGCATGTAAGAGCATGTATTGTTTACACAGAAGAACTGAGAGAGTTTGGTTCTCAACACCCACATAGCACTCAGTTACGGGTTCTGGGACAATGGTATGAACTGGTACCCCATTCCACAGCTTCCACGTGGGTCACGTGATCTCTACCGACCCCCTGTTCTCATCTGTGCAGTGAACACAACCAGCCTTTGGCTTGGTTGTCAAAACAAGCGATAGATCTAACCTCTGCAGGCTCTTCTGGGTCCAGTTTCGATTCCCTTCTTTCCCTTTTCCCAGCTCCAATTCTGTAGCTTTGGCTCTGGCTCCAGGGTCCTCGCTGGCCCCAGTGCTGGTCCCCGTAATCGGATACCCCTTCCCGTATGTTCTCCGTACTTGGCCTAGAAGATCAGAAAGGAGGTCAATTGTTTCGGTCAAGTTCATTTAACCTCACGGGGCTATTGGATTTGGTTGGTCACTCTGGCCCTAGGGCTAAGGCCCCTTTGCCAGAAATAGAACGTCCAGATTCTTGGGACACTATCTTATTTTGCCCTGAGGTGCAGGACCAGACACTGCCCTTTAGAGGGGTGATGTGTTTTCCAGGGATCTTAGGCGATGGTGGTGATAGCGAGGAGACAGAGGGGGAGCCAGGGAGAGTCAGGGTTTCAGCTTGTAAGAAGTCCTGCCAGATCGGCCAGCATCTGCTTTCACCTTTTGCTCACCCTCTTGCTGATCCTCTGAGGCCAAGCTCCCCAGTCTCGCTCCGCTCGGCAACAGCACATTTCTCAGCGGTCAGCTCACCTGTCCTCAAGGAGCTATGCAAAGTGAGAAGCCTTGGTACAAGGTTCAGCCTAAGGGTGGGGGTGGAGCAGGTGGACAGGAGAGAGTGGGAAGGAAGGAGGATGGCCCTAGTCCAGGCCTTCGAACTGGGGTCCACTGCTGTGCGTTGGGGGTCACTGCAGAAAGGGGTTCAGGGTAGATGCTGGAAAACTTCCAGTAGGGCAGGGAGATTCCAGGCACTTTAAGAAGGGTTTTTTTTTTGGGAACAAGGGAAGAGAATTTAGAGTCCTGACCTCCATCTCTGTGGCAGCAGAAGCTGAGTAAGATGATCTGGTGAGGAAGGGCTGAATCTTTCTCTCCCCTCCTCCATCTAGGGAACTCAGAGTGTGTTTCGAGTTAGACTTGGGGGCCAGAGCCCTCACATTGCCATAGTAACAACTAGTAACAAAAAGTACTTTGAAATGTATTTTCTTTCTTTCTTTTTGAGACAAAGTCTCACTATGTCGCTCTGACTGGCCTGCTGTGTACGCTAGGCTGGGCCTGAACTCACCAAGATCGGCTTGCCTCTGCTGTTTAAGTGCTGGGATGAAAGGCATGTTCCACCATATAAGGCAACACTTTGGATTCTTAGGGCAAGAATCCTCCCAAATCCTCTTTGGAGGTAAGGAAATTAAATTTCTAACAAGATAAAGGACAAACATCTGGAAGTCAGGTGGTGAGGAAGGGTGTGGGGTTTGAATGAAGGCCCAATGAAGTGTTCTTTCCATGTACATCCTCCAACCCCACATCTCTAGGCAGACAAGTCTCTTAGCCTCTCCCAGCTATCTCCTCACAGACAAAGATGCAGTGTTCTTAGGAGCTGTGGCGGTGCCCAGAAACATGAAAGGCTGCCGGCTAGAACATGTGCTCAGGAGCTAGGCTGTTGGACTCCAGCAGCTTATTAAACAGGGGTTTGTTATTGGCTGCTTCTCCCACTAGATCGTCATCCCCCTTGAGAGGGACTGTGTCTCTTTTGTTTATGCTATACCCCGGATGCCTAGTATCAGTGCCTCTAATGACTTGTATGAACAGTGACTAGCAAGTTTGCCATTCACTGGTTATATGACCTTGGGCAACTCATTACCTCTCTGGGTTAACAGTTACCAAGCCCTTACTATATTCTAGCAACATTCATTCTGTGTGCCTCGCTTGTGCTAACTCAAACTCCACAATGACCCTATGAGATGGTTACTATGTCTATTTCCATCAATGAGGAAAATCAGCTCCCAAGAGCAGAGATGACAGGCTTAAGGTGGCTAGTAGCAGGTGGGAATAAGTCATTGACCTAGAAGCAAATTAATTGCTGGTCCACTCTGGCCCCTCCTTCTGCTGCTCTGTGACCATCTCTGTCCTCTGTCCCAAACTGCTCATAACTTCTTGCCAATAAAACATGGTTAATCACAGCTCTTCCTTCCTTCTGCCTCCATTGCTCACTCCCCTCACCCACACGGCTGGCAACCTCTGGGAGGAGATGGTGGCCCAGGGAAAGCTGGGTGTTGGGCCCGGGGTGAGGTCAAGGGCTGCCCATACATGCATGAGGGTTTTGTCACCGGTGGGCGGGAAGGCAGGCTCCTCTTCTTCCTGCACTCTTCTGGGTTTTCTTTCTGTGAAACAGGGAAGCTGAGGGGTGGGGAGAGCGCAGAGAAGTAGCAGAAGATTTCTGTGTTTGGTCAACGGTAGTTTCCGCCTATGCCAGCTAAGAACAGCAGGAAATGCTGGACAAAATTAAAATGATCTTTTTCACAACATCAAAGAACAACAACGTATTAAGAAAAACCCAAACCAGACATGGTATCACACGCCTTTAATCCCAGCACTCAGGAGGCAGAAGCAAGCGGATCTCTGTGAGTTTGAGCCAGTCTATTCTACATGGTGAGTTCTAGGATAGCCAGGGCTATGTAGAGAGACTCTGTCTCAGAAAACAAAACAACAAAACAAGCCCCATTGTGTCTGGAGAGATGGCTCAGAGATTAAAAGTACTTGCTGTTTTTGTAGAGGAATCAGCTTTTGTTCCCAGCACCCACATTGTGGCTCACAATCAGCTATTACTCCAGTTCCAGGGGATCCGACACCCTCTTCTGACCTCCTGGGGAGAAGGCATGTGTTATACAGATATGCAGGCACTCACCCACATAAAATAAATATAAAAACATCTTTAAAAGAAAAAAAAAACAGTTTCAAAAGAAGAAGAAGAAGAAGAGGAAGGAGAAAGAAAGAAAGAAAGAAAGAGAGAAAGAAAGAAAGAGAGAAAGAAAGAAAGAGAACCACATCAGAATTTTAAGTGATGGCCGGAGAGATGGCTTAGCTGTTAAGAGTGTGTACTGCTTTTGTAGAGGACCAAGTTTGGTTCCCAGCACCCACATTAGGTGACTCACAACCACCTGTAACCCCATCTCCATGGGGACTCAATGCCTATGACCCTTGTGGGCACCTGCACTAATGTGTACAACACTCATGCACATATACATAAGTGAAGATAAAAGTAAATCTTTTTGAAAAAAACAACAAGAATACAAAACAAAAAACGTGTTAAAAAATGCTTAAGTGATAGCAAAATCTGTAAAGTTGAGTAGGGCCAAGCCTAAACTTGAATTTAGGTTTGATGATCTGGGGAATGAGGAAGATGTGAGCTGAAGTCCAGGGCTCACAGAGGAGGGGGCACAAGTAGAGAGGTGATGCTGAGCCCTCAAGGGACAATACCCTTAAGCTAAAAGGCAAATGAATGCTCTACCCCCAGGACTGCCTGCAAAGTTGCCCCAGTGTAGAGCAGAGCAGCAGACTAGGAACCAACTTCCTCAGGGGATCGGGAACATGGCCAGCTCTCACATGACTTTGTGGCCCAAATTCATCCATATCACTGGGAGCAGAGAGGCAAGAAAGTTCCAGCCCCGACAGCTGGAGGCTCCCTAGGAACACCCTTCCTTCTAAGTTTCAAAAATACCTCACAACAATTTCCTCCACTGAAATAAGCAATTCACAGCCCAAGGCCACCAAACACTCAGTGGTCTGGCGGGGCAAAGAGGATGTCCCATGGCCTCAGACTTCTCACCTGTAAATAAGGGCCTTAGCCAGATGGTCCCAAGGTCTCCTCCCCTGTACAGGGACTCAGGAGGTACAACCTAAGAGAATCCAAGGTGGGCTCCCATTTTGTATTCTGGGTTTCTTTCCAATAAAGAGCTCAGGAGAGGGATGTGTGTGGCTGGAAGATGCTACCAGGAAGCTGTCGCCAGTTCCCAGCTTTGGGGAAGGGCAGAGGGGGAATGAGTTGGGAGTGGTGTCTGAGACTCAGACTGGGCCTTTGATGTGTGCGTTGCTAGGTGGGTGGTGGGCCTGTAATAGAGGCTACTGAGGGAAGAAGGCAGGGGACCCTGGGGGCAGCCTCAGTGTTGACCTACTTGAGTCCTTATAATTGCTCCCTTCATCTCCCGAGAGGCTACAAATAGGGACGTCCAGTTGTTAGGCTCCACAGCTGAAGAACCAGCAGCAGTGGTGAGTGTGGCTGCTTGGGAACTGCCTGGGGCTGGGGTTGGGGCAGCTCAGGGACCCCTCAACGGCTAGCCTGTTCCTGGGTACAGGGCCCTGTTGTGGGAGCAGAGAGTTTATGTTAGCAGGTGATGGGCTGAGGGAAACTGGACATGGTAAACTCAGAGGTTCCCCTGAACACTAAGGGGCTGTGAGGTGGTTTGGCCTGGGGAGTGTGCGCAGCCAAGATCTTGTACTGATGTGGGACAATGGGCTATCTATGGTTCTGGTGCAGCCCTTAGGGAGCTCCTCGCCTCTTTGCTTCATTCCTGGGGATGAGTTGGGACAGGCTAGGGCTGCCAGGAAGGAGAGGATTCCTGTGAATCTTCAAGCCCCAAGCTTCTGAAATAGCAGCTGAAGTGGCGCCAGGCGGGCTGGGAGGAGCACAGGACTCAGAGGAGCTGAGCTCTGGGGATCATGGCCCTTTCCTCTACTGGGAACGTGGATCCTTGTTCCAGCCCTGGACTGTCACAAAGTAGACTCCTCCAGCAATGCTTGCCCCTTCAGCCCCCACCCCCCTACTTCCTTGCTGGCCATTCGCTCCCAGCGAGGGAACTCACCAAGAAGAGTCTTGGCTCTGGCTGCCCTGTGTTGCAGGACTCCAGTCCCCTGAGGGAGTCGAGAGTGAGTCATTGGACTCCCATGGAAACTATTGCCTTCCTGCCTGCCCAGGGTTTGCCCAGGCTGGGTGGGCAATGGAAGGGGACAATAGAAATGGGGGCGGGAGAGGGAAGGGGTCCTAGGAACTACTTCCCTTCCATCAGAGTGGGGGCCTCTTCTCAAAGCCTTCTGTCTTAAGACACCCCCCCCCCCCCCCCGGGGAATGGAGGGTGGCTATAGGATAGGGCAGGTCATAGACGAATAGATCTATGAGCTGATGGACTCCACAGAGAAGACCTGGCCCATGTTTCTGACTAGGCCTGTGAGACTGGATTAACCCACTTTACAGATAAAGACAATTGAGACCCAGAGAGAAACAGTTCACCCAGGGCTGCAGAGTGAGCAAGAGGAGGATCCCCAACTGCAGCTTCTTTGGGTCAGGGAAGGAGGCATAGTGAGGTGGTAGGGGATCCCCTCAAGCTGACCATCCCTGCTGGCACTAGCCTCACCAGGGCAAAGAAGCACTGGGCGGGGATTTCTACAGGATGGACCTCCAGGTCCCCGGGATTTCTACAGGATGGACCTCCAGGTCCCCAAGGGGCAGAGGCTTCTAGGACCAGGCGCTGCATCACATGGTGTCCAGTGGGGGACTGAGAGTTCCCAGGTGTTTGGGTGAGAAAGGACCGGAGTGAATCAATCCTTAGGGAGGCCCACGGTGGGGGTTGAAGGTGATGGGGTAGGATATTCTGTTCCTGAGGAATTTATGGTAATGCTGGGGAAATGAAACTTCTGTCCAAAAAATCACAACAGGCACAATGGGGAGGTAAATTGGTGTGTGTGTGTGTGTGTGTGTGTGTGTGTGTGTGTGTGTGTAAGCAGTTGTCAAGGATGGCTGCTCAGAGAAAGGGGAACTTCAGCACGGTAGAGATTGACAGGTCTGGAATTAGCTCCTGGGAAACACTGAGGGGGAAGAGTGATGGCCTGGCTCTCCTTGTGTGTCACATCCTTGTTTTGTGACAGTGAGGATGACCCGGCCCCTGGAGCAGGCAGTCGCTGCCATCGTGTGCACCTTCCAGGAGTATGCTGGGCGCTGTGGGGACAAGTACAAGATCTGCCAGTCGGAGCTCAAGGAGCTGCTGCAGAAGGAGCTGCCCACCTGGACCCCGGTGAGCACCCTCATCCCTCTCCCCGCCAGCGGAAGGCACCACTTGGACTCTGCAAAGAATGGCCTGGGGCCAAACACCAGCATAGGGCACCCAGAGGGAGAGACTGGACGGTGGGGAGGGGACATAAGGAAGTGAGCTGACATGGCTGCCCGAGCCTTAGCAAAAGAGGATGTAAAGGAGGGTGACAGTCACTTTTACCGTCCTGTGGATAATACCTAACTCCTAGCAGGCTCTCCATAGCAAGGAGTCGGTGCTCAGCAAATGCGCTGAGAAGCCGGGCTGGGAAATGGGTGTCTTATCAAGATGCGTAGGGTGAGGTTGGCCCCCCCCCAGGAGGGGGTGAGTTGGAAGGGGGGAGGTCCACCCTTAGGAGGGGGGTGGTGTGGGAAGCTGCTTAGGCTCCTCATCTTGGTTTTCCTGATCTTCCCTTCTCATCCCTTCCACAGAGTGAGTTCCGGGAGTGTGACTACAATAAATTCATGAGTCTTCTGGATACCAACAAGGACTGCGAGGTGGACTTTGGGGAGTACGTGCGCGCACTTGCCAGCCTTTGTCTCTACTGCCACGAGTACTTCAAAGACTGCCCCCCTGAGCCCCCTTGTCCCCAGTAGCCTCTGATCCAGAGGGGCATGCCATCCTGGAAGGGCAGGGTCTGCTCTAGTGCTCCGTCTTTGTCCCTGAGGTGGTCCTGGGTGTGTAGTCACACCCTTCCTACCCTCTCTGTGGGACCCTTTTAATCTGGACTTAACCAGGTCCCTGATTTGCTAACTCTGGCTACTCATGAGTACTTTCCTAGGGATGCCAAAGTAGTGAGGGGTGGAGCAGTAGCCAGCCTTTGCTTCTGTTCTTGGGAGGGAGAACATCTCTGCTCCCACTTTGGAGGCTCAGCCATGTGCACACAATTGGGACCACTGTGGCAGGGGCCTACTCAACTCCTAATAAAGAAATGTCAGCTCGGCTTGGTCTGGTTCTTCTGATGGGACACACGGGACTTTGGGATGGAGTCCTTGGGAACCTTTGCTCCTCTACGCTCATTACCACTGGAGCAAGGAGGCTGAAGGCAGGGCCTTCGAAGGCAGTGGCAGACTCCACAGGAATGCACAGGTCTCAGTGTTCAGAGGAGGGTGGGGCCGATATAAGGCCCCATCAGGTGAGGCTGGGGGTCTTTGTCTCCACTTCTCTGTCCCCTGTCTTGAGGTGGAAGCCCTTCCCTTGGGCTTTCTAGGAAGGCAGGGGCTCCTTGGGAGGAACTCAGTACTTGTGATGGGATGCTCCAAGGAGGGTGTGGCTGTGGTTGTGGGTGTGGGTGTGGGTGTAGCTGTGGGAGACCAGAAAGCAGCAGTAATAGGATTAGGGCCTCTGAGATACTTCCTTCCAGTCAGGGAGAGAGGCTTTGTATTTATTGGAGCGGGGAGGGGATACTTGGGGCAATCAGTCCCCATCTCTGAAACCACAGCCCCCTGAGGGCCCCAAATCACCATTTCTGACCCTCACTCAATTCCCGTGTTTGTACCCCATCCTTAGAGATTAATCCTGACTCCCCATTTTATCTGTTTCTCCTCTAACTCACTTCTCTAAGCTGAGCGTTCAACCCTGAATGCTCCCATCACCCCTGATACCCTCACTGGACCTTCCACCCATTCATGATCCTCCAGACCTCACTACCGCCCTAAGTCCATCAAGACCTCCTATGCATCTTTCCTACTTAATACCCGGGGTGGTCCCAAGGCCTCTCCTGACTTGCTAGTCTTCACTCTGGATCTTTGTAGCGGCAACGCCCGCGTTACCGATACCTGTTCACCATATCCGAGCGAGGGGCTGCAGATTAAAAAATAAGGGACAAGAGACAGCGAGTCATTCGCCATGGCTGAATGCCGAATGCCTTACTGATCATGACAGAGAGATGTTTTGGTTGGAGAGAAGGGCTGACCGACTGTCCCACTGGCTGGGGTCACCTTCCCAATTCCAGGGCCACACATTTCCAGGGCAGTTTTCCACCTCTTGCCCATCACCTCTCCATCTCCTTTCCTGTGGCCCACATCCCATGCCCAGGTTGCCCCTTCTCAAAACTTCCTAAAACTTGGACTGAGCTGCAGCTACTGGTTGGTATCTATACCATTCAGGTCTCTGCTGTGCCCACCAGGGCTCACTCACTGCTCGCCTGTGCCTGCTGGGGAGCAGGAAGCTTGGTTCCCAGACTGGGCTGATGGAGGGGGCTGTGACATTTACTACATCAACCAACAGCAGGAGCACAGTATTCATGCTCCCCCTCCATCCCCTGCAGGGGCAGGGCCTGGCGGGGTATAAATAGGGCAGACATTTGGGCTCTCCCCAAACCTCTCTGTTCAGCACTTCCTCTCTCTGGGTCTGGTGAGTTGGGTTGGCCTGATAGCAGTGTTAGCTGCTGAGACTGGGACAGGAGAAAGGGAGGCTGCTGGGGAGACAGATGTTTTTAATAGATCCAGATGTGGAGGCTCGTGTGTGTGTGTGTGTGTGTGTGTGTGTGTGTGTGTGTGTGTGTGTGTTGCACAAGAATGAAAACCAAAAAAGAGTGAATAGATGGCATTTGAACTCTCAAGAGTTTCTGAGATGCTACAGTGTATGTTTGTGTTCGGGAGCCGTGGGTAGGTACCCTGACAGTCAAGCCAATGTATGCAGGAAGCAGGTGCAGGAAGCAAAGCGAAGGAACCTGTAGGCTTTTAAACGTTGAAATTACAGTTATTTACTTGTGTGCACGCGTGGTGTGGGTTGGGGGTAGGGGGCTCATGCCGAGGTGCACTTGCGGAGGTCAGAGGACAACTTGTGGGAGTCAGTCTGTTCCTTCTACCGTGTGGGCTCTGGGGATCAAACTCAGGCCATCAAGCTTGGTGGCAAGCACCTTTACCCACTAAGCCATCTTTTAAGCAACGCTGTAGGCTTTTGTGTTCATAGTGTGTTTTGTGTTCATATTAGTGTCCTATGGACATATAGCAGCACCCAAGACCAGGAGAGCCCGGCTTCCCCACCCTCCCCTTATGCCCCTACCTCTGCCACCTCATCTCACTCCTCCCTAAGCTGGTCACCAGGCAGCTGGGTTTTTTCCGCTGTAGGGCCCTGGGCAGGCAGCCAGCAGCCACGCCCAACGCCGGGAGGGAGAAGAATGGGTCAGAGCCTGGTGCTTGTGGTTGAGTCGTGGGAGTGAATGAGCTGAGTGAGGGATGGAACACTGCTGTTGTTGAGGCCAGGGCTGAGGGAGGCCCCCAAAAGCTGCTGGCACGAACCTCCAGAGCTTGTGTGGTAGGCTCTTCAGAGCCCAAAGCATACATGACCCTCTTGCCATCAATGGGCCCCACTCCTCTGGGAGTGAGGACAGTCCCCTGAAGTGCTCCTAGAGGGTAGTTTGGAATGGAGCACTTAAAATGGGGCAGAATGAGTCTATGAGTACAACGCCACATAGCCAGTTCCTGAAACACTGTTGGTGTGGGTTGGGAAAGGCTACCTTTGTGTCTCCTGCCTCTAGGTCTCAACTGTCACCATGGCATACCCCTTGGAAGAGGCTCTGGATAGGATGGTGTCTACCTTCCACAAATACTCAGGCAAAGAGGGTGATAAGTTCAAGCTCAACAAGTCAGAGTTGAAGGAGCTGCTGACCAGGGAGCTGCCTAGCTTTCTGGGGGTGAGTGGGTCCTGCCTGTGTGTTTCATGTGTTGTGCATCCCCAGGAGGAGGATGGGGCTCTGGTAGGCACTAGCCTTGAGGCAGTGCCTGGCTACCACTGGCCTATATCCCTAGGGTGGGGAGATGGAGGCCAGAGAGCTTGCTCCAGGTGCTTGGTGTGAAACCACAGTGAAGCATCTACCTCTCACTAGCCCCCAGCTGAGAGAAGGCTTAGAATGACCACAACTGAAGAGATATAGGAAAACCAAAACAACTGCCTAAGGTAGTGTCTGAAACTGCAGCCTGGATCAGGACTATTGGCAATAGAAATTGAGTTTCTGTTTGTGAAGACACGATTGTGGAGGCACACGAATACCTTCAGATCCTCCCCTCAATAACACTTTGCATTCGCTGATGCTTCATGGTCATGGCTGTTACCTAATGAGATAATTAAAGCAAGCATCCGGAAGATGTGGTCTCACCCTTTCCAAGCTATCCCAAGTGCTCATCCAAGGAGCGTCCTCCTCTATATAGCTTAGCCCCAAGGCTGCCGAGGAGTGCCTGGAGGCCTTCTCGAGCTCCTGGCTGGAGGCAGAGATCTAGCTTGGGTTTGGCTTCTAATTGTGCTTCTTCTACCTCCAGAAAAGGACAGATGAAGCTGGATTCCAGAAGCTGATGAGCAACTTGGACAGCAACAGGGATAATGAAATAGACTTCCAGGAATACTGCATCTTCCTGTCCTGCATCGCCATGATGTGCAATGAATTCTTTGAAGGCTTCCCAGACAAACAACCCCGCAAGAAGTGAAGACTCCTCAGATGAAGTGTGGGGGTGTGGTCTGCGGGGGGTGGGGGTGGGGGTCTTCCCCATTGGTTCTGGGCATAGTGCCTTACTCTGGTTTCTTCACACATGTGCACAATGCTGAGCAAGTTCAATAAAGAATTTTGAAACTATGAGCTGTCGCCTAAGAGACTGGAGATTGTGGGTTGAGGGCTGAGGGAGGGTACGTCACAGAGTAGGGGTAGAGACTGCTAGGAGTTGAGCTGGAGCTTTGTGGGGCCAAAACCAGAAAAGGTTGAGGAGGAGTAGAATGGCTGATTTAGTGTGCATGCAATTGTGTGTGTGTGTGTGTGTGTGTGTGTGTGTGTGCTCCCACCCACATACATGCAACAAAGCAAGATCTGGGAACACTTAGGGAAGAAGCCACCAGAGGCTTGGCTTGAAAGACTCCAGATGTGGGATGTTAGCCAGCCTACCACCCTCCCTCCTCTCTCCAGAACTGCCTTTGGGCTCAAGCTGAAGTTGGGATGGGATTGAAGGTCACATCTGTTGCTGGTTGGAGTCTGGAGGGAAGACAACAGGCCTGAGTCACAAGGAAGGAGTCTTGAAGCCAGAGAAGGATGGGGAGGTAGACTGGCACTCATCCTTGACATTTACAGTCCAGGTCTTGCCCTGTTACCCATTCCAGCTCACGGGCCTTCAAACAGTGGATTAATCCTTTCCTGTTCATGGTTAGATAAGATGGGCGGTATAGAGGGGTCATTTGTAGGCACACAAGAGCCTCTCTCTCTTTGAGAAGAGGTCTCACTCCTATAGCCAAAGCTAGCTTTGACCTTCTGATCCTCCTAGCCAGCGTCTCCAGTTCGGGGATTGCAGATGTGTGCTACCATGGCTGACTGAAATAGCCATTCTCTTAACATACTGTCTCAGCCCTCAAAGGGCTGTGGGACAAGAGCTACTAAGAATCATGTTGCTTAGAAGGGGAAAAGGGACCTCAAGGAGAATAAGCGGGAGGTGGGGTAGTGGCCAGGTGGGATTGAAGGAGATGATGGAGGAGGTGCCCATAGTTTTAGAGATGTAATTTTGGCCATACAATCTGGTAAAGAAAATCAAGATCCCCATCTCCTCACTCTCTCACCCCTAGAACGTGAGGCAACTACTGCTTCCCCTTAGGGTTAGTGGTTCCAGGGTGCAGAGAATGGGACTGAGATTAGACGTCAAGCCCTTGCCTGGGTGATATGAGGGTGATTAAGGAAGGGTACACGGAAGCTGCCCTAGGGCTGGCAGGTTTGCTCCTGTTGACCTCAGGCTTCCCTTCTCGTCATAGCGTGCTCTTCTCTCCAGCCTCAGAGGAGTGGGGTAGGTGACTCAGATGTTCCCTTGGAGTTTGACTGTGGAGACTTGGGTCCAGGCTCAGCCCGTCTTCTCTTTTTTTTTGCGCTCCCAGTCAATCTGCCCATCTTCCACGGGAGTGTGTTCCCTGGAGCCTCGTCCTGCATCATTCTCTGCTTTTGGAAACTGCCGTTGCTTAGAGACAAGTCCCAGCTGTATCACTAGTGTACTAGCTGTGGTGGGGTGACAGGGGGCAGTGGAGAGGAACTAGGCAGGCTAGGGTGGGACATCAGCCAGGATTAGGGGCTGTGCCCACATATATACATATATATATGTATATGTATATATGTATATATATACATATACACATATATGTATATACATATATACATATACATATATATATGTATATATATATATACCCCCAACCAAATTCTGTTCCTAGAGTCAGTGTGAGTTTTCCCAGCATACGGGACACTCACCTGGACCCCTAAGCCATACATGACTATACCTTAAACCTGAGCCTCTTCCCCAGTCCACAGTCTCAATCCAGTCCTGAGCCTTTCTTTGAACCTCTTCCCCAACCCCAGATTCTTAGTCCTCCAACCCAGGAGTCTCTGACAATTATTGACCAGCTTTTACTTTGTGTTGGCTGGTGACTTTAGCTGACTGTCCTTGGCAGGAAATGTCTTCCTTCACTGATCCCATCCCAAGATGGGTCCTTTGTGCTCTTGGACTAGTGTGTGAGGATGGAGGGTCTCCACGCGGAGAGTAGCCTAGGATATGGGGAGATAGACGTATGGGCCACACTTTGTATTGTTTCTTTTCTGGAGAGCCCAGCTTGCCTTTTTCAGCCAATGGCTTCACCAGATGGTGAGGTTTAGTAGGAAAAATGGTTTCTGGTATTGAAAATGTGTATGCCTTGGTTAACATCCCGTGCCACCTCCAGCCCTGCTGGTAAACAGCAAGTCAAAGTTTCCAGAAGAGGTTCCCTTCAACCTTTTCTGGAACTCCTCACGTCTCTGATCCCTTCTCATTGGCCCCATGCCTCCTGGTTCCCTTGGGCATTGGGGACGAGGGAATAAAAGCAGAGGACACTGGTAGGGAGGCTGTGGCTGCAGCTTCGATCCTCCAGGTTCACTTCTTCCTTGGTGAGTCCTTCCTTCAGATGACCTTCATTTCTGCTGCACCAGCCTGGGCTAGGAAGAGTGTGACAGGATGTGGAAACCTCCACAAGGAAGGCCTGGCCTCACAAGTGGGAGTGTACTTCGGGAGGAGAGGGCAGAGTACATGGAATTGTGACTGTCATGATTTCCTGAGAATCCAACCCGAGGAGCAAGAACGCTGAGGCAGGAGGATCATGAGTTTGAGAGTAGTCATCTTAGGATACATGGTGAGACACTTGTCTCAGGGAGAGAGAGAAGGGAGGGAGGAGGTGTTGAGTGCAATCAGCAAGATGTTCCGGCAGATGCTCAGAGTCCCTTCCTTGCCTTGAACTGTGGTCCGGCTGAGCATCCATGAGGCAGGGAGAAGCTGATAGTCTGGGTGGCAGGAGATAAATGATGGGTTCAGTCCAACTCAAGAACTTCTTGGGTTGGACATAGGAGTCAGGGTAGGAGTCCCCACCCTCCTACCCAGCTCAGGGTTCTCCCCAGGATCTGCAGAAGCCTCCACTGTGGGCTTTGTTTCCTTCCTCTTTAAGGGGAAGTGGTTTTTAAGCCCGAGTTCCACAAGCTCCAGCTGTCTGCTCATTTGGGGAGTGGCTCTAGAACCACTAGAGCCATATCTCATAAGATCCTGGCCATGTCCATACCCACCCGCCCCTGCCCCTATCAGGCAATGGGTGAAACTCTCTGGGCAGTAGACTGGAGGTCACTGGGCAAGTCCAGTCACCTCTCTCCTGCTTCCTGCTGAGATCTTATCTCCCAGTTTCAGCCCCAACCCTCTCTGACTCCTGGACTCCTTTTTTGCCCCCACACCCTTACAATGAGACCTCTCCTTCATCTAAAGTGACTCAGAGGCTGGAAAGAGGAGGGTGACTAGGTGGGAACAGTGGCTGGAAAGCCAGAACCTAAACTGTGTGGGGGAAGATAAAAATCCTGTTCTTTTGAAGAGGCTGTCCTGTACCCTCTTTGCTCCTGGATCTCTTGGTCAGCATTCTTGATCAGGGAAGCCCACAGCCTCCTTTGGGGGCTGGACATTCTCACTGCTTTGGCTGCCAGTGTTTGTCATGGCTGTCATTATAACCTGTCTATATGTACAGCGATCTTCTTGTTGATGGAATTTGGTCTCACTGGGGGCTCCTGTCAATGGTGGTTGCCAAGAGGGCCTTTGGGTATGACTGGTGAGGAGCAAGTCCAGCTTCTCCAGTGCTGTGATTGTCCCCTCTCTTACCCCAGAGTGCACATCGTGATGGAGACTCCTCTTGAGAAGGCCCTGACCACCATGGTCACCACGTTCCATAAATATTCAGGGAGAGAGGGGAGCAAGCTGACCCTGAGCAGGAAAGAACTGAAGGAGTTGATCAAGACAGAACTGAGTCTTGCAGAGGTAGGTGACCATTCTCTCATACTCCACTACATATTCTGAGCACCCCTTCTGGGAGATGTCCACCTATTGCAGGGTACTCTAGCCTAAGCAAGGGGCAGGATGGCTGAAGGGCCAGAGATAGAGGAAGTGGTCGGCATCTCTGGCTACCACGGCTCTAGACCTCTGTGCTGGGGGATGAATCAGTCTTACTGGAAAGGAAGTGAGTCTGGGGTGTGCTACTACCTTTGGGAGCCTATAGGATCAGATAAAGGAGACTTTGATGATGGATTGCATAGTTTGTGTTAGGGATCTTGAGGGTCTGAGGGTTGTGGGTGCCAGGTTTGGCCGTGTATAACTCAAGGATAGGGATTCTTCTTGATTCTCCTCTGTGCCTGGCACAGCCAAGGTCCTAAGTGATGTTGTCAAGTAAACAGACTAATTTATGAACATGGGGTAGGAAGGAGAGTGCATTGGTTCCCATTAGATGGGGTGGCTGGCTAATTTGAAGGTCTATAAGATAAAGTAATTGAGCCTCAAATACATCAGAGAACTTGTCCATTGAGGCTGAGCTGGAATTCCAGGCTAGGCCTCTGCACCAACCTCCTATTTATCTTTACAATAAAGTCCCAAATCCCATTGTTTCCCCAGGAAGAAGGTTCCTGGAGTATGTCCATGGGTAGGGGTAAAGCAGGTGTCACTGTTCCCAAGCCTCTCTGTGGCTTCCCTAAGGCACGTGAAGTTCACCACGACATACACATTTTCTTTTCTTTTTGAGACAGGGTTTCTCTGTATAGCCTTGGTTGTCCTCAAACTCATTCTGTAGCTCCTGACCAGGCTGGCCTCCAATTCACAGAAATCCACCTGCCTCTGCTTCCTGAGAGCCACCATGACTGGCCTGGCATGTATATATTCAATACCAGAAACCACTCTGCTGTCCTGGAGTTAAGGAAGGTAGAGGGAAAGGCCACTGGTCCATCAGGTGCTAATTACTAGGGGACAGAGCCCCAGGGGAGGAGCCTAGTCTGGGGACCAGGGTCATGTTACAGAGAGGCTGTTTCCAGCATCCTGGGTATCAACATCCTGTATCCAAGGGAGACCTGGAACTGATTGCAATAGAGGGAGAGCAGGGTCTGCCTGCTTGTTCTACCCTAAGTAGAACTTCCTAGAGAAGCCAGGGTGTAGGGACCAAACTGGGAGGACATCCAGTGCCAGGCTGGGGCTGGGGGCATACTGGCTTCTCAGCTCCAGTGTACTGATCTTAGAGAGAAGTACATAGTCATGTCTGGGTCCTTTCCCAGCTTGGTCTTACAATATGGGCAGTCTAAGTCTGGGACTCGGATGATGCTCGTGGCTGCAGAGCCCAGGACTCAACCTGTTTTTAGTAGGCATTTGTATAGATTATAGATCATATTTTCTTTGGATGGGAGGATGTCCCAGGAGCAAAGGCTAGACTAGCCTTCCGACCGTAATTCATTTGGAATCAGCACTCAGGTCCGTGATCCCATTTGGTGTCAGGTCCTGTGGTAAAGGTATGGGTTGGGGCCAGGCTGCTGAGCAGTCTCCTTCCCCTGGGCCCTTGCAGAAGATGAAGGAGAGCAGCATTGATAACCTGATGAAGAGCCTGGACAAGAACAGCGACCAGGAGATCGACTTCAAGGAGTACTCCGTGTTCCTGACTACACTGTGCATGGCCTACAATGACTTCTTCCTAGAGGACAACAAGTGACCAGGGTCCTCTCTCACCTCACCGGGAGCTCCTTGTCCTGTCCTCTGAAGCCTCTTGAATGGCCCCTCTTTTGCCCCTGGTCTTTCTCTTTCTCACAGATGGATTCTTCCAGTAGAGAAATAAAGTCTTTTCCTTTCCATGTGTTGGTTTTGAGATGGTTTGTCTCCATTGGCTGAGGCAGGGGAGTACAAACAGATGTGTTTTGAGCCACTCGGCCTCAGGCCACACACTGGCTGCCTGTGGGGACAAAGGGTGGGGGCTTTCACCCCACTCCACTGACCATCCTTTGTTGTGGACACTGTTGGACATGTCTCGGCTTTGTCCTGCACTCCTGTGAAATAACAAAGCTGTCCCAGGCATTTGCATGCTTCCCCAGGCAGCAGAGATGCCGAGGAAACAGTGAGGAAAAGCGCTTTGGGAATGAGGCCGGGGACTAGTGCAGGGACGGCCCCACTGGTCTGATTTGGAGCATAAACCACAGGAGGCCACTCTGGCAGCCCCAGTAAAAAAGGGAGGCACAGACTTAGCACCCTTCCCACATCTGAGTGACTTAAGGAGGCTAATGTTAATGCCTCCTCCTCCTCTTCCTCCTCCTCCTCCTCCTCCTCCTCCTCCTCCTCCTCCTCCTCCTCCTCCTCCTCCTCCTCCAGCTTCCTCTTCTCAAGACTTTTCTTCAGGAGAAAACGTTCAAAACTTTTCACTTAAGATGAATAACTAAGCATGCCCGATGGGCTTGGCTCCACTGTGTGCACATTAATATGTAAGCTGCTCTAACAATGAAATTCCAGGCAGTGTCCGTGAGGAAGCGAGTGATGGTGTTAGAAATTTATTTTTGGTGGGGGAATGGTGTCTGAAATCTTTTGGACTGTGTCTCTCCCCCTTTTTTTTTTGAGACAGGGTTTTCTATAGTTCAGGTTGGCTCAAAATTCTGCCTGCTGGGATCAACGTACAGAACTAGATCCCAAGCCTTAAACTAGTGGTTCTCAGCCTGCGGAGAGGTTCAACGACCCTTTCACAGGGGTTGCCTAAGACCATTGGAAAACACAAATATTTACATTACAATTCATAACAGTAGCAAAATTACAGTTATGAAGCAGCAACGAAAGAAATTTTATGGTTGAGGGGGTCACCACAGCATGAGGAACTGTATTAAAGGGTTGCAGCATTAGGAAGGTTGAGAACAGCGATCTTAGACGATCTGGTAGACCACTGGCTGCTTCCCTTCCTTCATAGAGCTGATCTTGCCACTAGAGAACGCGGCAGCATCGGTGAGGTTCCCACTCCCGCTCACACTGATGCTAACTTTAGGGACACATTGTGCTGTGGCTGGCAGATGGCCCAGCATACATGCCAGAGTCACGAGTCACGTGCCAGAAGGGCAAACTGAATTATGGAAATGAGGAAAAACCCGATGTCTCCGGTTTTCTTTGGTTTCCTGGACCGGGATGACTAGGCTCCCTCATGCCACTCCCAATCCGGGACAGTCCGGGCAGCAGAGGCGTGGAAAACTGAGGGGGTTGGGGTTCTGTTTTGCTAGCCTCAGGCGCCGGGTGGGGCTGGGGCGGGCCGGCACTCCTTGGGCGGGCCTCCCGGATGCCGGCAGCTATAAGGCCAGCCGGACTGCGACACAGTCCAACCCCTTGACCACTCCTTTGGCTCATTGCTGTCTACGGTGCGGTGAGCTCTTGCTGGGGCAGCCCTAGGTCCCTCTAGGGTCAACCTGCTCCTGGGCTGGGGGCGGGGAGTGTTAAGCCCCTACGGGCTCCGCGGGTGGTCTGCATTGGGATCTAAGTCTGCTGTGTCCGAGGGAGGCAGGGAGAGTCAGGATCAGTTGGGTTATTCCAGGCAAACCCCGAAGCTAAAGCATCCCTTTGGGGCGGCTCCCCGAGTCTGCTCTTCTGGGGTGCGGGAGGGTTTGCCCTGGGTGTGTGTCATTGCCATCGCAGTGTGTGGCCCTGTCAGGAGATGCCCAGGGGCAGCTTCCATCCCTTCCTCTGCTCAGTCATAATCCCCAGCTCTCCTGGAAGCCCTGGAGGACAGTGTTCAGACACCCCAAAGTCGGCTCCATCCTTACACCCCTGGCCCCACTTGCCCTGGGCTGTCACCTGTGTTGGCTTGAGGCTAGCTGGTTCAGATATGTAGTCACCCGGCTTAGGGGATGATGGGAGAAGTTTTTGCTACCAGCAGCACTGATTAGCCCCTCCGTCCAACAGCTTCTTCTAGCCCAGTGGTCAATTATGGCATGCCCCCTGGATCAGGCCATTGGCCTTCTCGTAGCCATCTTCCACAAGTACTCTGGCAAGGAGGGTGACAAGCACACCTTGAGCAAGAAGGAGCTGAAGGAGCTGATCCAGAAGGAGCTCACCATCGGCTCTGTGAGTAGCCCCTGCCCGGGTTCCCCCCTCCCATCTCTATCCATCCTAGTGGACACAGTTCCTGATCTCACCTTCCTTGGAGAGAAGCCTGCATGCTCCCAGCCTGCTGTCCTATCCCCTGAGGGAGGAGCAGGGACTGAGGAGAATTAAACAAAGGTAAACGTAAGCTGAAGGCCCATCCTTGGTGACTATGAGCAGAGACACTTGCATGAGCAAGGGCTTCCAGGGAAGGCGTAAGGAATCTGGGGTGCTGGCCACCATTGAGTGTGGACTTCTCTTTCTCATGTATTAGAAGCTGCAGGATGCTGCGATTGCAAAGCTGATGGATGACTTGGACCACAACAAGGATCAGGAAGTAAACTTCCAGGAGTATGTCGCCTTCCTGGGGGCCTTGGCTTTGCTCTACAACGAAGCTCTCAAGTAAAATGGGAAGGTAGCAATGCCCCCTGGACGCCTATCTCAGTCAAATCCAGTGGTGGGTAATTGTACAATAAATGTTTTGTTTTGGTTACGTCTACTCCTGTGTTCTGGCTCCCCGTTGGTTTCCAGTTGCTTACTGGTTTGCTGCTGAACTCATCACTGGGCCGTCTTAGTCATGGTTAATCTTTGAGAGTAGCTCACTGACCTACCCAGACAAGGTCTGCTAGCTCACCAGGCGTCTTTAGGCTAGGCAAAGCCACCTTAAACAAAGGCTTTAGTGATCTCCAGGAGAGAGGGTCTGCGGTGTGGCATAGAGTTAGGGACCGTTAGAAGCAGGGCAGCAAGACCCCAGTCGTCTCCTGGAAGACATGCTTTGGTCTGGGTGTGGTGAGAGGGGAAGTACTAGATGGGCCCTGAGGTTGGGCCATCCACCTTTTCACTGTGTGTTTGTGTGTTGTATGAGGGAGGGGTGGGGAAGGGCACATCTGGGGTGCCTGAGGTGACCAAGGACCCAGCATGACCGAGTTTTCTGCAGCTGCCTGTGTTCCAGTTGGAGGTGGGGCACACTTCAGGAGTCTGTCCCTACTTTCACATGTAGGGTCCTTTTCGTTAGGGTGGTGACCTGAGGAGCTGGCAGCTCCATGAACCTGTGATCCATGAGGTGCCCACAAACAAGGCAGAGTTGGGGTTCTTAGGCACGCCAGACGCAGCTTCAGGCCTTCCTGTCAATATTGACCCAGCCTGTCCCTGCAGAATGACTCATGGGGCTACTCCCCTGGAAGCCAGCTGAGCCCGCAATTCCCATCAGAGTAGATAGCCAATTGAGTTACTGTCTATTGTGTACATTAAGGCTTAAATCATAGGGGTAGGGAACACTGTGATTTGTCTGGGTGCCATGGAGATAGCGTTTGCTGATATTCCTCCTCAGAATGCCTAATCCAAGTTGGGCAACATCCTGGCCAAAACCTGAGGGGAAAAGATCTTGACTTCATGTGGAGACCATAGCCGTTTTCTCTTATCTCCCCCACTTTCTCCAGTCAACCACAGGGCATTAGGTGGACTTTTCTTGCATCGGGTGGGAGGTTAGTAAACAGCACCAGTGGCTTCCTTCTCTAGTTGCCTTCTGGTCTCACCGCACTGTTGGGCAGCGAGAGGGTCCCCGGGCCGAGCTCCCCCTACCCGGCTCAGCGTTGGTTCTATTCGGTGGCTCTGGAAAAGTACGCCTAATGTCCTCGCCCACACCCAGTTGTTGACTCTTTGGGGTACGGAGTGATCGCCCTCTTGTGGACAGAGAACAGGTTGCTGATAGGGAAGCGGGGGCGGGGAGGTGGGGCTTGGAAGGTGGGGACCCGGGAAAGGGGAAAAGAAGCTTGGTAGGGAGCGGGAGGAAAGTCTAACTGGTGTTCTGAGCCTTTGAGGATAGGGCAATGGCGATGAGGCAGGTGATGGGAGCCAAAGCTTAGGAAGTCTGGGCTGTTCGAGGGGAGGCAGAGTTAACTATTCATGGAGTGTCATGGTGGGGGCATCGTTTAGTTTCCGGCAATCAATTTCATCCGAGGCACATTTGTTACAAACAAGTCAAGAAAGAAAAGGTTTCTGTAAAGACAAGGGGAATCCGAGCCCCTGTCCCCCAGATCCCGTTCCAGGTTTAGAAGACTGAGGCTCTTGGAGGGTGAGGGTGAGCTGTTTCCGGTGCAGAGTCTGGTGGTGGAAGGTGATGCTTGGCTCCTCGGGAGGCGGGCAGGCTCTGCTGGTGTGTGTGTGGCTAGAGAGGAGCACAAGATACAGAGTCCATCTGCTAAATAAACCTTCTCCTCCTTGGGTGTGGTGGCGCACATGTTTAACGCCAGCGCCCAGGAGGCAGAGACAGATGGATCTCTATTGAGTTTGGGGCTAGCCTGGTCTACATAGCGAATTGCAAGCCAGTCAGGGCTGCATAGTGAGACCCAGTCTTAATAAAAAGAAAAAAGAAAAAAAAAAAAAAAGCAAGCAAAGCAAAGCGAAATAAAACAAGTAGCAAAACTTTTGTCTGCGTTGGGGATATAGTTGAAAATTGAAAAGTGAAGAGGTGTTTACACTGGAAATTTTGGTGGGTGCATCAGGCAGGGGGTAGAATTGGGTGTGGTCAGGTGCAGACTGACTACTTTCATTCGTCCAGAAGATTTCAAGTTGGCTCTTGAGCATGGTCTAGGTTCCAAGGAGGGGCCTGGAGCGGGGGACTTTGCAGCAGATCCCTTTCGTGCAGACGCCCTAGGACTATACAATACACCTGTAGGCTGGGCAGAGGGAGTGGCCCTGCTACCCCTCTTCCTCAAGTCAAGGCTCTGTTCTTCCCTTCCCCTGCATACTAGCAGTAATCCCATAATCTAGTCACCCTTATAACCATGGAGCCGGAACAGCAGCATCATGTTTCCATAAACTGGGCGGTCCCCAGGTTGGGGTTTGGGATGAGACTGACCCAGGATGCATTATTTGTCCTCTGCCAAGCACGTCTGAAAACATCAAGAAAACAGCGCCACTTCCCACAGTGTCAATGTCCTACAGTACTTGCACATGTCCAAGGTGTCACTATACCTACTGTGGCCTCATCTCCAGAAGAATTATGTGCAGTGCGTGTTACTAACCCTGTTCGAATAAAAGGACAGAGTTGCAGGACCTCCACCAAGGTGCGGCAGTAGGAGTTCTGGGAGGGATTGAGCTCTCCTAACCCCAGGCCAGTTCATCAGCTGCTGTTTTCAGATGTAATTTCACTATTTCTTCTTCATCTCTTTCTCTTAAATGTTTTAATTAAATATTGAGAATAGACAGTCTATAGACTACACCTAGAATATAAAAATTGCGACACAAAACCCCTGGTTTAAGAAACAAACATTTGGGCCTGGTGGTTGTGGCTCACGCCTTTAATCCCAGCACTCAGGAGGCAGAGCCAGGCGGATCTCTGTGAGTTCGAGTCCAGCCTGGGCTACCAAGTGAGTTCCAGGAAAGGCGCAAAGCTACACAGAGAAACCCTGTCTCGAAAAACCAAAAAAAAAAAAAGAAAAAAGAAACATTTGGCTGAGATGGCTCAGTGGGTAAAGACGTTTGCTGTCAAGCCTGCTGACTTGCATTTAATTCCTAGGATCCACATGGTGGAAGGAGAGACCTGATTCCTATAAGTTACCTCTGTCTTCCACATACATGCATATGTACACACAAATAAATAAATGCAATATAATTTAAAAAAAAAAGAGACACCAGCTTGAAGAGATAGCTCAGCAGAGGACTGGAACTGGGTTCCCAGCACCCACCGGGGGCAGCTCACAACAGCCTGAACTCCGGATCCAAGGGATCTGACCTCCTCTTCTGGCCACTGCATGCATGTGCACTCAATTGCACATCCCTCCCTCCAACACATATACACGTCTTATTAAAAAATAAACTTGAATTTTTAAAAGAGAGAAACACTGTAGCAGATAGAGTTTGGTTCATTTGCTAGCGTGACTCAAGGAGCCAGAGAGAGCCATGTGCACTGGTTCACTGGGGATACAACAAAGGAGGCAGAACAGCCGGATGGAATAGATGTGGAAGGCCAGGCACGTGAGGAGGGGCAAAGCACGTTCCTGTCCTCTTCGGGTGCTCCACACACAAGGAACCTCTAATAGATCCAGCTATCTGAGCCCTCTTATTTGTTTTATTTTATTCAGTCTCATGTAGTCCCAGAAGCCTGGGCCTTGCTGTGTAGTTGAGGCTGGCTCTGCGTTGAATTCCCAATTCTCTTCCCTCTCTCTTCCAAGTGCTGGGATTACAGGTGCGTGTCACTGTACCTGGCTTGAGCCTGATCCTTTTAGGCTATGTATGGAAGCTTCATTATGATTGACTACATCCCTAGCCACTGACCGAGTTTGCCTTCAGTCCGGAGGGTGGCAGGGGGATGAAAGTGTCGATCATCTAACATTTGGGTCTAGTTAGGGTTACTATTGCTATGATGAAACACCATGACTAAAGCAAGTTGGGGAAGAAAAGGTTTATTTGGCTTATACTTCCACATAGTAGTCTGTTATTGAAGGAAGCCAGGGCAGGAACGCAAACAGGGCAGGGACCTGGAGGCAGGAGCTGATGCAGAGGCCATGGAGGGATGCTGCGTACTGGCTTGCTCATCATGGCTTACACAGCCTGCTTTCTTATAGCACCCAGAACCACCAGTCCAGGTATGGCACTGCCCACAATGGTCTGGGCCCTTCCATATCAATCACTGATTAAGAAAATGCCTTGCAGGCTTGCCTATAGCTCAATCTTTTTTTTTTTTTTTTTGTTGAGACAAGGTTTCTCTGTGTAACCACCCTGGCCATTCTGGAATTGACTCTGCAGACCAGGTTGGCCGCAAACTCACAGAGATCTGCCTGCCTCTGCCTCCTGAGTGCTGGGATTAAAGACATGCGTCACCACTGCCCGGCTATAGCGCAATCTTAATGGGGGTTATTTTCTCAAATGAGGTTTCTTCCTCTCAGATGACTCTAGCTTGTGTCAAGTTGACATAAAATTAGCCTGCACACATATAAAACACTTCCTTATCACTCTGTAGATTCCAAGGGTTCTAGAGGCTGTGTGTCTGGAACAAGAGGAAGACCATACATATATTTCACAATGCCACAGCATGTCTTTTTCTGACTTTTTCTTTTTCACCAATGCCAACACAATGCATCCTGGTATATCTTACAATAATGTTTGAAATCTACTAAAGCAAATTTCCCACTTGTTCTTCATTTGCAGGGTATTTTATCTATTACTGGCTTCTACTTTAAGATGTACACTTTAGGGGGCTGGAGAGATGGTTAAGAGCACTTGCTGCTCTTACAGTGGACCTGGGTTGTGTTCCCACTACTAACACAGCGGCTCACATAGGCCTGCAGCTCCAGTTCCAGCAGGAGCTGACACCATCTTCTGGCCTCCGTGGGTACTGCATGCATGTGGTGCACTTACACACATCTAAGCAAAACACCAATACACATAATATAAAAATCAATAGGCCAGGTATTGTACAATAAGTACAGACCTTTAATCTAGCACTTAGGAGGTAGAGGAAGGCAAATCTCTATGATTAGTTTTAGGCTAGCTGAGGCTACGTAGGGAGATCTTGTCTCAAACAAAACAAAACAAAACCCAAACAAACATCCTCCCTAAGTAAACAATATGAATATATATATATATATATATATATATATATATATATATATATACTTCAGTGTGAGATGATCAAATTCTACAATACAATGCTTTAGAATTTTGGTTGGTATTGCATTGATTCTGTAGAGCAAATTTTGGAGAATATTGACTCTTCAAACCCATGAACATGATTTATACCTTTTTTGTTTGTTTTTTGAGAGTGTTTCTCTGTGTAGACCTGGCTATCCTGAAGCTAGTTCTGTAGATCATGCTGGCCTCAAACTCAGAGATCTATCTGCCCGGGACTTCCAAGTGCTAGGATTAAAGGTGTATGCCACCATGCCTGGCTTATCTCTTCATTTTTAAAGGATATTTTCAATATCTTTGGATGACATGTTATCATATCTAATTATAAGAACTTGTATTAGCTTTCTGCTACTGTAGCAAAAGACGTGAGACAATCAACTTAAGAAGAAAGGTTTATTTTAGTTCGTAGTTTCGAAGACTTAAATCCATGGGAGGTTGGCCCTATTGCTTTGGGGCCTGTGGCAAGGCAGTGCACTGTAAAGGGAGCATGTGGTGAGATCATCTGCCTCACGGCCTAGATGTGAAAGAGAAGAGGGATGGGCTAGGGCCTCAATATCCTCTTCAACAATCTATCTCCACTGACGAGAAGACCTCTCACTGGTTTCTACATTTCCTTTGTGTGCTGTGTGCTAGGCAAGCATCCCACCACTGAGCTAGACCCCTAAAGGGCAAATCTTGTGGTTTAAAATATTTATTTATTTGGCCCCACCACGACTGTCCCCGTGCACAGCCTGCACTAGGTCCCTAGAAGAATCCCAAGGTCAAAGGACACTGGTGTCACTGCCACTGCTAGTGTTCCGTGCCCCCAGGAGCCAAGCCCCACCATTCTAGTCTCCAGCCAAGACCCCACCCTCTGGCCTGTGTCCAGCAAAGCCTCTCTGTGCACCTTTGAATGTGTGTCTGCCCTCTCCTCCTGCCACCCCCCACCCCCAGTCCACCCAGGTTATGTAGTGTCCCACCAGCAGTTGGCAGAACTTGCCTCAGCCTATTCTCCTCAGGCTCCAGATGTCCTTGCTGTCTGGGCCTTCAAGGCTCCATCTTTTGAAAGCCCTCTCAAGCTATTCCTCACCCTCAGCCTGGAAATGGGGCTTTCAGACTCCATTAGCACCTATGAGTGTCAAGCTTTTTAAAAGGAAGCTGCTGCACGTAGAGATGTCAGAGACGCCAGGAAAGGCTGGTCTCATCGACTGCTAATGGAAGTGTGAACTGTTATTACTGTTTGGGAAAGTAATACAGCAAGAGCTACTTAAATTAAATATACATGTAGCCCGGCACCCAGCAGCTTCACTCCTGGGATCCATGTCATCGAAATAAAAGCATCATTCCTTAAAGATGTAAATATAAAAACACTTCAGTGAAACTATTAATTGCTTTCAGTGGAAAAAAACAAAAACAAAAACAAAGCAGGAACGGCCTTTGCAACAAGGGAGTTAGCAAATGGCTAGATGAATTGTGGCACTTCTCAAAACAATATATACACTCACCTTAAAAAGTATCTGGAGTCCGGTGTAGTGGCACAAGTTTGTAGTCTCAGCACTCAAGAGGTGGAGGCAGGAGGACTCCTACAATTGTGAGGCCATTCTGGATTATACTGTGAGTTCGAGGCCAGTGTGGTAATATATCTAAAACCCCCATTATCAGAAGCCAGGTAGTCCCACCCTCATCGGCAGAGCTGGGGGAGAGGACAGAGCTGCGAGACGGGGTGGGGAAGAACCCAGCTGTGGAGCTCTTCTTGAGTAGGTGCAGTAGGTGAACTGGGAGCAAGGAGGAACCTGGGAGCCACTGGGCATCACAGGGATATGTTCAAGGAGTTCCCCTAGTGCCCACACCCTAGCAGTGTCCTTTCAGAGTTTGGGGAGGACAACTGGTTTCTGTGTCCAGGAGGAGGAGGAGTGGGGAGGCTGTGGACTCCTGTTTCCATCCTTCTTCCAGAGGAGGACGAGAAGCACCAGTCAGTAGGACCCTCTCCCGCCTGAAGGCTCATTTAAAACTCGTTTAAAATGGGGAGGGTCTCACATGATGCTTCCTCTCTGGGATACCTCTCCTCCCTCTTCAGACCTAAAGCTCTGCACGCTCACATCCATCCCTATCTCTCTCCTTACAGAAGCCTATCCCAGCTGTAGTCCCTGGTGGGTTAGAATGAGGGTCGTGGAGATTGCCCATGATGTTTTGCCTAGACCCAGCATGGAGGATGATCAGCGCGCTGATTCCCGTTCTTCTTTTCTGTATGAAGGCTGTTACTGATTTCCTCACGAACTATCTAGATGAAGGGCCACTATGACTTCCACCTGCTCCTTGCACTTTCCCTTCTGGGTTATTTCCTCCAGAGAAAAGAATTAGTAAGCCAAGATGTCACACATCCACTTCTTTTTCTGTCACATGTTTATTTATTTTGTGTGTTTGTGTGTGTGTGTGTGTATATATATATATATATATTTGAGTGTGTATATGTGTGTGAGAGACACACATACACAGATACACAGACACAAAGACACAGACACACACACACAAAGAGAGAGAGAGATGACTGTAAGTTTGATTATTATAGATGACTATTAATCTGTGTTTCTTAATTATACATTACAATTTTAAATGAGTTGCATAAACATAATACCTTAAACAAGAGTATAAATATATATACAGTATAACAAAATTAACTTTAAATTTGCATCAATAAGGTAAAATCCATAGCAATGTAAAACATTTCAAACAAATTGTTGCTCTTTAAAAGTAGATTTGATAAGTTATGCTTTCGTCCTATCATATCTACCTCTCCAGCTCCAAATCAGAGATCTTTAATAAGCTTGGCATTCTATAACCTTTACCATGTTTTTTTTTTTTTTTTAAACTTGTGGTGCTTATTTATTTGTTTATTTATTTAATTTATGTATATGAGTGCTCTATCTGCATGTACAGCTTTATGCCAGAAGAGGGCATCAGATACTACAATAAATGGTTGTGAGCCACCATGTGATTGCTGGGAACTGAATTCAGGACCTCTGGAAAAGCAGCCAGTGCTCTTAACCACTGAGCCATCTCTCCAGCACCCCTTTGCCATGATTTGATTTCAGGTCATTTTAATCCCTTTAGCAACTTGGTGCCCATTGGTAGTCCTTCCCTCTGGCCCCTGGCACCCACTAATACATTTTTCTGTCTCTATGTATGTGTCTACTCTGGGTTTTGTATATAAATGAAACCACTCAGTAGTCTTTCTGACTGCTTCACTTCTTTTCAGTTCATCTCTGCTGCAGCACACATCAGTATTTAGTGCTTTTTATGAATAGCACCTCATTATATGTACACACCTCAATGTGTTGATATGTACAACAGCTAATGAACATCTGTGTTATTTTTACATTTAAAAAATTACAAATCGGGGCTGGAGAAATGGCTCAGCAGTTAAGAGCACTGGCTGTTCTTCCAGAGGTCCTGAGTTCAATTCCCAGCAACCACATGGTGGCTCACAACCATCCGTAACGAGATCTGGTGCCCTCTTCTGGCCTGCCAGCACGCATGTAGGCAGAACACTGTATACATAATAAATAAATAAATCTTTAAAAAAAAAAAAAAAGAAGAAGAAGAAAATACAAATCATGCTGTTCTAAACATGAGTGTTCACATAGGTTTTGTGCAGATACATTTTCAGTTCATGCGTTCAGGGACATATGCAGGCATGGATGAGCTCCTTCTTGTACACAGAAAGCAAGTTATCTGGCTTTTCACGTCACTCACCCTCATTTGGGAAGTAGTAACACGGGCATTATTGTGGCCCTTGGTTTCCTGTGAGCTTCTTGGCAGGGTCAACCTCACTAATGCTGTACAATTCTGCCTCTACTGTTGGGGTATTTGGCTCCGTCTCCAAATACACTTTCCAATCCCCATATCATCTTCTGAGCAGACAAGGGAAGACCTATTTCTCTATGACGTGGGAGAATCCAGCTGTCTGATCTGTGGTAGGGCTGAGGAGCACAGCTCACCAGGCATGGGGTTCTCGGGTCATGCTGCCACAACATGGTAGTGTTTGGTTGGTTTATGTACCTGTGCCATCTTCTCCTGGCACAGTGGTCCTTGCCAGGCTTGGCAAGTGTTATGTAGGTGCTCTAACCCCATGCCCAGAGCTTTCTGAAGCAGGGAGGGCAAAGGAGCCTCCCAGGTTCTGCTGTGTTAGTACAGTCACAGTAGCTGCAAAAAGAAACAAAACCCCCCCAAGAAACAAAAAGCACCTGCTGAGTGAAATCCCCTAGTGAACCCAGCAGCTGAGAAGCAGGAGGCAGGCTGCCAAGGTCACCACAGCAACCAGAAACAGAGCCTTTCATACAGTTTCCCTGCCTCTTCAGAGACAAAGACCTGTGGACCTCTTTGTGAACTTTTGGCAAGGCTTGCTCAGGTTGCTTCCCCTCCCTTCCCAGGTTTGATAGATTTTCTCTGATTGGTGCAATTTTTTCCACCTTATTTGCACACCCATAAGCAGCTAGCTAGGCCCAGCTGGCACCCTGGCAAGTCTATGAATCCTGGCATTCCAGAGCACCGAGCTAGAGGTTCTGCAGGAGCCCACCAAAGAGGAAGGGAAGGGAGACTTCAAAGCCTGCCCCCTGGCCCTGGCCGGCAGCCTGACTCCAGATGTTCCTGCTTTCTTCAGAGATACTTCCTGAAGACTTCTGGCTCCTGGCTCCTGGCTGGCTCACTCACTGGAACAGGAAGAGTGCCTTCTAGAATTACCAGGGTCAGAGAGGGGTCCTTGGATCCAAGGCTTCCACACCCTAGGCAGGAAGCTTGCTGGATTCCAGGATCTGATGAGCAGGTGCAGGTGAGGGACTTGTACTTGTCTCAGCCTCCAAGACTCTTCTCACTTGGTGGTCTACGGAGGAGAAGTTCCCTCTGCAGCAGCTTTTACTCTCTGAGACTGGACTTCTGAGCTTGGCAGCTCCAGACTTCCGGATCCGCTTTGGATTCTAGCTTTGGAGACCCATTGATTCAGAGACATTCGACTCCAGCCTTCTTTGAGGCCTGCTAGAGACAGAAGGCCTCTTTCTGTTATTCTGGTCGCTGCCCTGTAGGCTTGCTCTGCAAGACACCAGTGTTGGCACCGGAAGCCTTTGAGGTTTAACAGTTTCCAGAGTTCTAACACTTCTCAGAGCTAGCACCCCAGCGCTACCGAGAGTTTAAACCTCTCCCATTTAAATCCCGCCTGGACACCTGTTTCAATTTCTATCCCATTGAAAGGGAACCAACAAAGTACCCCCCCCCCCGCCCCCGTTTGTGCTCTTCACTGTCTGCCCACTCCATTCTTGGAAGAAGGTGGGACAAGAACTTGGTTGGAGGCAGACAGTGGTCTCCACTGACTGCTTCAGAAGGGATGTGGTAAAGCGCAGTGGCTAGAGCTTAAGTTTTGGAGTAGGCAGAATCAAGTTCAAACCTCATTGTGAGCCTGGTGTGGTGCTCATGCCTGCAACCCAGCACTCAAAAGTCAGGGTAGGAGAATTAGCAGGGGTTCCAGGGCAGGATGATCTACACAGTGAGTTCCAGGCAAAACAGGGCTACAGTGAGATCATCTCAACCAAACCAAAAAAACACATGAACACAAAACAAAAGAAAGCATTTGCAGACCAAGCAAAACAAAACAAAACAAAACAACTCCAGAACCTTCCCTTTGCCTTAGCTATGGGCATAGCTGTGTGGAGGCTGAAAAAATCCTCAAGCCTTGGTTTGGTCATCTTTAAATCGAGATACACATAGCTTCCTGTCAGAGGTGTTTTGAGAATGAAAGGAAAGAATGCATTTATAGTCCTTAGCATTGCAATATAGTTAACGATGATAACTATTATTAGCATAGTAAACAGATTACTAGTTAGTATAGTAAATACTTATTAGGTAGTAGTTAGAGTGGGTTGAAAGACAATAGCAGTATCATTCCACAATTAGATCCCTCAAAGCTTGGGGTGGGGTGGGGTGGGGGTGGGCATAGGCAGCTGGGAACACAACGGCCATTGCTTCTATGGAGGGGAAAGCTAGCCACATGCTGGTGGCTGGCAGAGGAGCTACCAGGGTTCTGGTGAGCATCAGGCTGAAGTGACCAAGCTTGGGCCTAAGACCAGAAGTAGTAAGCCAAAGTGTTAGAAGTGATTGAAGTGGAAGCAGGGTGAGAGAAGTCATTTTCCTTATAAGGGACACTGGAATCCCTTGTTTTAAACCCTGTTAACCCAACGCCAGCACCAGAAAGCTGAGGGATGGAGTAGAAGAGGAATAAGCATGGTACGTGCACTAACAGACGCTGTCCCCAGAAGAACGTCATTCAAAAAAGTTGGTCACAGGGCCCACAGAGAGGGAGACGACCGTTCAGTCTGTCACCAGCTGTTGTCATCTTTTTGCTATAAACAATAAGAACAATAGCCAGGCGGTGGTGGCGCCCGCCTTTAATCCCAGCACTCGGGAGGCAGAGCCAGGCGGATCTCTGTGAGTTTGAGGCCAGCCTGGGCTACCAAGTGAGTTCCAGGAAAGGCACAAAGCTACACAGAGAAACCCTGTCTCGAAAAAAAAAAAAAAAAAAATCAACAAAAGAGCGAAGCCAGTTGGGGGCAGAGTGAGGCGTGTGTGTATGTGTGTGTGTGTGTGTGTGTGTGTGTGTGTGTGTGTGTGTGCGCCCACTCTATCAGGAGGTCTTGCATAGTGGAGTGCTTGGGGAGGGAGTGGGCTAGGGGAGGCTGTTGAGAAGCTTCCAGGAAGAGATGCATATGGATGAGGGCATCCAGGAAGAGGGGGTGTGGCCTGTTGGAGAAGGCTGGCATGGATGACATTGTAGTGCCATCTCTATGGATGAGGGACTGGTGGCCAAGGTGGCAACAGTCCTAGACAGTGGATACGGGCTATGGTGGACTGTCAGGCCCGCTGTTCCTGAGGGATAAGGGTGGGGCAGTAACCTTCATAAGAAATTTGAAAAGACACTATTCTATGTATATATATATATATATATATATATATATATATATATATATATATATATATATATATAAACCCACTAAAAATTCCAAGCTCTACCGCCCCAACAGGGATGGGTTTTTATATTGTCTTCCAAGACTCTTATGTCATCATATGGTGACTTACACCATTGGGCATTTTATATTTTCTACTTGACCTGTGGCATAAATTGCCCCTACCACGTGCTTAACTTATTCTGGGTACAGCAGAAGGGGGTCCTCTCCACGACACCAGGAGTCTGGGGATGCCCATTGCTGTACAGTCGTCCTGGGGGTCTCAGGGAAGCTGTCCTGCTGGTGTGTGTGTGTGTGTGTGTGTGTGTGTGTGTGTGTGTGTGTGTCTGGCTGTGCAGGTCAACTGTCGCTGGGCAGAGTAGCAAGTTCCCACACAGAGGAATTTGAACAGAGACCAAAGTGTTGAAGACTGAAGGGTCAGCCGGAAGGGCTAGACCAAGGGGCTGACTGGTGTCTCTTTGATAATTCTCCCGGCCCTGCAAGTTCCAAGTCTCCTGACCCCACCCCCTTGTGGACACCCTGGTCCTTTTCTGTTTTCTCCTGACAACCCCCAATTCACTTCATCCTCCACCACAGAAACCCAGTCTTAACTGAAGTTTAAATATAAAGCAATGGAAAAACCAGTCGAGCCTGGGAGGTCTCATTCTTAATGACTGTTACATGGGGCAAAAGGTCAGTACTTATACTTTTATATTTCACACGGTAGCAAAATGTAGATGGATATTTGTATTTTATGTAGAAGTTTCCAGAACCTATTAAGTTCTGGAACAATATATTTTGAAAAAATTTAGATACTATAAAACATCACATAAAAAGCAAAAAAGAATCTCCTCCCCTCCCAAATCTTCAACTAAGCAAGAAGTCCCTTGTGCCTTCTCTTAGCTCAGGTGAGAGATGTTTGGAGTCTGCCCCGGGAGCCTGGCCTTTCACTGCAGACCCCCCTCCCCACCGGAAGACAGCACTCACGTTCATCATCGAGTCTTCCTAGGAAAGCATAATCACCATTTTAATGTCAGAAACAGCTGCTTGCGGCCGCTGAGCAGCGTTTGCTAAAGTCCCTTCCTTCTGGACGCTTCAGACTGTTTCTGCTTGCAGTTCCCTGAATTACCGATGGCTCCCGGAGAATGCATCCACCAGAGCAGCTTCTCTGTATCAGTGACTTTCCAGAGCAGCAGGCATCATCGGATCTCTCACTCCTGTGGCTTGTGCCGAGTCCTGGAATGCCATTTTGTTTTGACAAGCCATTTCTGCAGCCCAGAGCCACAGTGTTAGTTTAGAAACACACGTCTAATTGTTTGAAACGTGACTGTTGACTGATTTACAAATTTGGTAAGTAAAAACTACTCCAAGGTGGAGCGAGGAGACAGCTCCAGTGGGATCCCCCAAAACCCACTTAAAAAGCTGGGCGTGGGTGGTGAGTGCTTATAATCCCAGAACTGAGGAGGTGACACGTCTTAGGGATGAAAAAACCCATCTAAAAAAAGGGGGGTTCTCAGTCCCAACAGATAACATCTACAACACAACGCTCACCCTAAGGTTTAGGGATCATCTTGGAAAAGGGGGTGAGAACATTGTAAGAGCCGGAGGGACAGGAAGTTTGCTCTGAGATTGGTGGGGACATCAGGTGAGTTGCAGCAGATCACTGTGGCTTTCAGATGCTATTTGGTAGTGTGCTTAGCTTTGGGTTTGTAGGAACTAGAGGTCTGTCACTCTAGTTTCAAAAGGGCTTATGTGACAATCATAAGGAAGTTAAGTCAGACACAGGGGCGGAAATGAATGGTTATTAAGGGAACTAAAGATAGACCAAGATAGTTCGGCTCTAGATCAACAACGTTCCAATGCTCAATCACAAAGATCTAAGCAGTAGTCCATCTTGTGGATCCATAACATAGGTGTGGCTTCTTTTCTGGGAACTTCAGTTCATACTCCCTACTCCAAATGTAGGAGTGAAAGACACCCCCTTTCTACTTTGTGCCCCCATCTGAGCTCAGAGCCTGAGGGCAGGAGTGATGAAGCCTGCAGGGTCTACACAGGTGAGGCATCTGTCTTCCTCTTTTCCACCAGACAGGAGGAAGCTGATCAGCCTGAGGTGTCTCATTATCCATCCTTTAGCACCTCCTTCTGGCCATTCGTTGTGGTCCTGCCGGGAAAGTTGTCTGAGGTGGTTAGGCTGCTAAGGGGTTGCTGGAGGAGCCTGGTGGTGGGAGTTTGGCCAACAGCTGGTTGGAGCAGAAGCCAGACCAGTTTGTTTCTCTTCAGGGCTAAGTCACTGGGCTACAGCAGAGCATAGGCTCCTACAGGGAAGAGCTGAGCTAAGCTTTTCTGTGCCAGCATAGCGTCCATGTTGCGGTTGAATGTGCTTTGGTTTTCACAAACCAAACTGATCCTGTAATTCAAACTCTCCATGGGCTTCAGCCACAGGCCAGATCCTAACGCTAAATTTACACAGCAAACCCTCCACAGTTGTGTCTCTGCCTCTTCTGTTTCATTTTCTGCAGCTTGTTCTTTTTTCTCTAGGCCAAAGTTTACAGCTGGGCAGAAAGATTCCTGGACACATACATAAACCAAACCAAACCAAACCAAACCAAACCAAACCAAACCAAACCAACCCCCCTAAGCCCTAAAACAAACACATCCCCTCCCAGTAAAAAAACCCAAAATCTTTCCTGTTGGTTATCTTGGAGAAACTTGGGTCATGACAGGATGAATGAATGAGGTACCATTTGCCTGATGGTGCAGGCAGAGGCATCTGAAGTCCTCTGAGAGATTAACTATTGAAAACAAGCAAAAACGCACCTGGACATAATAAAGCCTGTGCTAACACTTTGCAAAGAGGACGTGGATGGCATATTGGTGGGAGAACATGTATCTTTCTTGTAGAAAGTGGAATATTAAGAATTTTGTTTGCTGACAGGTATTTTAAGAGAAAATGATCACAGCTAAACTGGAGTCGAGACACCCACTAACCTCAGTCCATAGAACCCAGCCCCCACCCCTCTGTTGCTGGCCAAGGAGCCTGGCTCACGCCACCTTAGCGACTGCTCTCTTCTGATCCTGCATCCTTCAAGTCTGCAACTTTCCTGTCATGTTTCAACCCTCCCAACCTTCTGTACCCAGCTGCATGTTGTCTACTCAGTGACATCTCAGGTCCTGGACTCTGTCCTGGCTCTCCCACGGCCCTGATACATTCCTCTGCAACAGTCCTATGATGCTGGTTTGCGTGACTGCCCCTTCCTCCCACTTCTCACAGGGCCACAGCGCCTCCTCTTCATTCGGCCTAAGTCCTGCCATATAGTGGGTGCTTAGTAAATCTTTGCTCACAGGGAGGAGGGATGTGGGCAAAGGGTTCAGGGAGGGAGCCTGTGGAAGGTGTTTTTAGGTAGGAATCTGATCTGTGAACAGCTTGGAGGATGAGCCAGAAAGATGAGAGATGTGAGATTAGGCCACATGGGTGTGTCCTTGAGACTTCAGTCACAGGGCAGGGGTGTCTGTGAGTCATCATCTCAGGGATACCTGGAGGGCTCAGTCCTGAATGCTGCATTCATTGCTGTGTTCCCATCTGAGACAGACACAGCAGGTGTCTGAGTCACGACCATGGACTTGCTGAAGTACAAATGCAGATGAAACCTTGTTCTCTTCAAACAGCACACTTTCGGCCACTATTCTTCACCCTGGATGAGTCATGGCTGGCCCCATAGCCTTTTTGGGGTCTCCAAGGTCATGGGTTCCAGGTGGTGGAAAGTCTGTCTGAAGGTCTCCATTCCAGTTCCAGTCAAAGGGCTTCTACTGCTCCAGCTGGGCCTGCCCTGCAATGGGGAAGGGGCACGTGGGAAGCCTTTCCCTCTTCCAGCCACCTGTCCCCATCACTGTGTCTGCTTGCTCTTCTAAGTAGGGGGAATAGAGACACAAGGAGTCCAGGCTTTCTGACCGTCACCCTTATAATCCTCAAGGCGGGTGGACTCCTGTGGGCTTATCTAGTTGTCTTTCTCTTAGTGGAGAGGATACCTCTGATCACCGTGACCATCCCCACCAGGATCCAGCTGATGTCTCCACATGGACTCTGTTGGGGTTAAGTTGTCCTATAGTAGGCCCTATTTTTCAGGGTTCCCTGTCTGATCATGGGACTTCAACAATTGCCCCTGGCATCAGGTGGCGGCATAGTTGACTGAGGCAGCCATTGGTCACTGGCTTTGGGGCAGGCAGCCTCCCATCTTCAGAGTGTTTTACACACTGGTCAGGAACTAGTTCCTGTCTTTTCCTTTACACGACCCAGCTCAAATCAATTGAGAGGTTCTCTTAGTGAGCCCCTCACTTGTTCTGCAGGGATAGTACCTGCCCTCCTCCTCTATGGGGGTGAGATAGAAACAAATGGCACCCCGAAACACCCCAGCTCTCTCTCTGAATAGTCCCAGACTGTCTTTTTCTTGAGGTGAGGATTTATTGTTTGCTAATTCCCATAGAGGACCAGAGCCTCTCTAGAAAGCTTAGAAACGCATCCCCTTTACCTTTTGCTTTGGGGCCATTGTGATAGAAGCTGTGCGAATATTTAGCTTCCTGTGGCCTTGGGGTCTGGAGAATGAGTGAATGGATGGAACTACAATTGGGCGGTCTCAGGGTCGTTTTCTCCAGGAGGCTTCCTGGGTGAGAAACGAGGCTAGTAGGAGGAGAGGAGGCTGGCGAGAGGGCAGGGGAAGGGGCTCGGCTCTGGCCCCACCCCTACCCCGGGGCAGACTTGGAAACTTGGGCTTGAACCCTGCTGTCTTGCCAGCGGTGTGCTCTTGGTAAACTTACTTGTTTTCTTCGCAAGTTGCTCCATCTCGAACACTCAGACAATCGTAGAAGCTGCCACATAGCAGTAGTCCATCTGAAATAATGTCTTCAGGAGACGTTGCGTTCCGTCACAGTGTCGGCATTGCCAGAGTGACTGATCCTTGAAGGCCGAGGCTAGCTGTGGTAAGAGAGTGGTTGGGAGGCGAAAGTCCTGGAGCGAGGAATTTGGTGCAGAAGAGAAGCTGGTTTCCGGCTCCTGGTGGAGTGGCTATCGGAGAAGAAAGCTGAAGCTGAGCACTGTCCAGGCCACACTAAATACGGGCCTCAGCCCGTCCTCAAGGATGAATCTCATCCTGCATGCCAGTCTCTCGCCTATGTCTGCGAGGGCCTTCCACTCAGCCTCGGGCCTGGAGAGGGCCCTAGTGGCCAGGGTCTTGCTCACTCTGAGGCTGGCTGTTTTTTTCCTGCCTCATCCTCCCTCAGGGCCAGCTTGCACCTCAGGCCCACTGTCATAGGGGCCCGGCCTGGGCTCAGGGGAGCTGATTCATGGCTCTGGGTTCTCTGGCAATAGAGTCCACCACCTCCCTTGCCTGGCTTGGAAGTGGAAATGTTTGTTCATGGAACTAGTGAAGGAGGCCAGCTGCATGAAGCTGGTGAATCCAACAGGTCTGGGTGGTGGTTACAAAAGGATCCACTAAGTCCTGAGTGCCCAGAGGAGGGTTCTGAGTTCAGTGAGTCCTTGCTATCGTACTTGCACCCATTCCCATCTGTCCAACCCCTACCCTTCTGCCTGTCTGATGCTTTGCCCTCATTTCTAGGGCAACTGTCTTTCTCATTTCCATCTACTCCTGGAGGTGCTTTAAAAATCTAATACCTGCTTACCATAGTGTGGCTGTGCTACCAAGAACCTTGTCCCTTCATGCCATGAGCCCTAGGTAAGCCTTTTGTGTGCAGCCCCCCAAAGCTCTGAAATGCAGGAGGTGACTTACGGTGAGCGGCCCATGATTGTGGTGTGGCTTAGCTCACATGGGTGATGGAACGAGACAGCACTTACAGCCGACCCGGGGGTACGAGTGAGGTGATGTGGTCACTTGAGGGTGGGTTTGGAACCCCGTTAGAGTGCCAGTAAGACAAGGATGAGGACATGAGAGGGAAGGGGAGACCAGTCAGCAAACATCCCTTAGCTGGCACCCTCAGAAATGTTCTGAGGAAATGGAGTCCTCCGGCTATTTAACAGAAGCATCCACTCCTCACAAGCGAAGCATCAGAGGGCGCCCTTTTCTCTAAGCCTTTAATCTAGCGCTTGTGGATGATGTCATCCTGGCCACAGTGACTGTTGAAAGAGGTGGACATGTGATCCGAGTCAGACCAATCAGAGCTGTGCATTAACCAGGTCCTTTATTCCTAAGGTTATAAAATCACCTCACTATGAAGAAATGTGTGAAAGAGGAGGAAGAAATTAACACTCAGAATAACCAGTGACCATAGAAAAGGAGGGAGCATTCAGGAGCCCGAATGTTGCATCTTCAGAGGGGCAGGGGCAGTGGGGTGGGGTGAGGGGTGTGTGTTCAGGAAATGATTTTGGCGGGGACGATTGCACAGGAAGCTGGTTATGTAGCGGTATGTGGGCACCTTTGCATTGCAAATCAGTATATGTAGCTTTCCACCACGGAGTGATATAAACTCCATAGGCTTCTTTGCTTAGCAAGAGAAACTCCACAAGGCAATCGGAAGCCAGATGAGACAGAAACTGTGAAAGTCACGGTCCAGGAGGAAAGCCCACTGAAGACGGCCATCTTCAAAGATGTTTACAAACTGCTTGACAGTTTGACCCACTTATGTAGTGAATTTTAGTTGTTTTCACCCCAGTCCCTCTCTCACCTCCCTCCTTCTCCCACTGAACCCTTCTTCCAGCCAGCCAGCCCCCTTCTTATCTTTTTTTTTTTGTGACCCATTGAGCTTAATTAGAGTTCTTGCCAGTGAGTGGGAGGCTATTTACTGGAGGAAGGGAACGCGTCAGTGGCTACACCAATGAAGAAAACGGGGACCATGTCAGCAGCTACACCAATGAAGGTCACCCTCTACCGTAACAGCTGCTAACTGCTAATAGTCCCTCAGGGAGGGGTGTCATCAGATCCCTCCCCAACTCATGATGAAATGTTGAAGAGTCCAGTCACATCCAGGCAAACACAGCTACGTTGAGTTCATGTCTGGAAGAGATCTTTTTTGGATGCGTCCTTACGTAGTGGAAGGACGAAGGAACACTGGGATTTCTTCACTAATCCAGTCATACATCCTGTCTCTGCATAGCCTAATTGCCCAGTAATACTGGGGACTAAGCTTTGACCTATGGAACTTGGGGGTGGCATAGATATCAGTCTATATCAAAATGAAGGAAAAAAAGTGTTTACTTTGCTTAAACCGTGGAAGACTGAAGGTTGAGACCCTGGATCACTAGACAAGGGATGAGGAGCCGTCTGTGCCGACGTTTCTGGCTGTGTGGCAGGTAGTGATGCTGCTGCAACTTGTAGTTCCACCATCCCATAAACACGGTGTTTGGCTTTCAGTTGTGTATAATAAACCTAAAGCAGAGCCTGGAGCTGTAACCATGGGTCCGGGAGTGTGTGCAGATTTGTCTGAAGATGTAGAAGCAAAGGTCTGACGGAAGGAGTGGGTGGAGAAAGGTGTGTGGGAAGCTGGAGGAGGGTGGGGACACACTTTCATCTCAGGAGTGCAGAGGGACAGTCTGAAACACACACAGGAGGATTAAGGCTGTGATGAAGAGTCACAAAGGTGGGCATGGAGAGATGGCTCATTGGTTAAGAGCACCGTCTGCTCTTACAGGGGACCCAACTTTGGTTCCCAGCACCCACCCGGCAGCTCACAACCATCTGTCACTCCAGTCCCAAAGGATCCTATGTCCTCTTCTGGTCTCCACAGGCACCACACACATACCTGGTGCACATACACACAAACTTGCATACAGGCAAAGCACCCTTATACACGAAGTAAAAATGTGTCTTAGAAAATAGTCAAAAAGGTAGTCAGGAGAAAGAATACCATGGTAATTACCAAGACTTAGGAGGGAGCCGGGGAGAAGAGGACAAGAGTTGTCTGCCCCTTTCATCCGGGGAGTCAGTGGTAAGGGCCTCATCCGTTAGTTAAATAAATCGGAGCATAAGTCGCCTTACCAGGGTGGTGGCACAAGCCGAGAAAGGGAAAGAGAAGCCACTAAAGGGACTGCCCCCCAGGAGAGGGGCTGCAGGCAGGGCAGGGGTACTCTTGTAGTATAAACGTCTGAACTGTTTAATTAAAAAAAGGCATACGCATGCACTGGTTTGATAAAAATGTAGAAGGAAGGAAGAGCCGCTAACAGAGAAAAGTAAAACTCATTTGAGGCATAACGGCTGCCACATTTCCCTTACTATAGTGGGGATGAGTCACTTTTATAATTCAAGAGGGAAAAAAAAGCACAAAAAAGAAAGGTTAAAATCGATATCCTGGGATTTACCATCACGGTGAAGTGTTATACAAACCCAAGGCCCCGAGTCTGAGTCCCACTGAGTCTCAGCACCCAGGTGAAAAGCCAACACCCCTCTTGTAACCTGAGTGCTGGGGAGGTGAGTGGAGGCACATCCCCAGGGCTTGATGGCCAACCCGCCTAGTCTAACCGGCAAGGCCCAGATTCCGTGAGAGAACAAAAACACAAGCCCAAAGCACACCTCTGGTGATATTGTGTACCCGAATAAAATGTGCCTGAAGATCAGAGGACAGAACGAGCCACTAGATTAAACACAGAAGCCAGGCAGTGGTGGCACATACACCTTTAATCCCAGCACTCGGGAGGCAGAGATCCATCTGGATCTCTGTGAGTTCAAAGCCACCCTGGACTACATGAGATAGACTCAATCTAGGAGAGAAACAGAGCCAGGCAGTGGTGGCACACAGCTTTAATCCTAGTACTGGGAAGCACACGCCTTTAATCCCAGCACTTGAGATCTCACGCTTTTAATCCCAGTATTTGGGAAGCACACATGCCATTAATCCCAGCACTAGGAAGTGATGGCTAGATGGAAAAAGGTATATAAGGTGTGAGGAGACAGGAACTGGAGGCTTTTCAGGCAGAGGAGTCCTAGAGGGAAGACGTGGCAGTGGCTTGTTCCTTTGTCTCTCTGATCTTCAGGCGAATTTTATTAGGGTACACAATATATCACCACATACACCATGCTTGAGGAGGGACAACATCTGAAGCTGTGCCCTGGACCCACATGCAGGTGTATGCTCCCACACACATGCACACAAATATAATATCTTACACAGTCACCATTATATAATTAACACATCTATAATAATTACATATGCCAATAAAAACATAAAACCCCTTAATTCTCAGACTATAATCAAAGCGAGAGAGAATCTTATCTATTTCGCTTGTCTTCCCTTCTCCAGTGCTGAGAGCAGCCTGGTGCCCAGCAGGTGCTGAGTGAATTGAGTGTTGGAGGACAGCCTGGAAGAGGAGGCCTTTGAGAGGAAGGGAGGCGAACCTTGTCTGGGTTAGCTGAGGACGTGGATCCTTCCTTGAAGACCTCTCAGAACTTTGCTTCTCCAAGCTGCTTTGACATGGCTGGCTCCCCCAAGCTGGGTTGGGGTTCCCTGCTTTCGCTGAGGATCCTCAAGGATTGCAGTCTGTCTGCCATGGCCTGTGCCCTGGTCCTTGATGTCGTTTAGAGAGCCCAGAGGGCATAGCAGAGGTGGTGTGTGGGTTGTTGGGTGACACACATGGATGCTGGGGGAATAAAGGCCATCGGCCCTTGGGAGTACCAGGTCATAGACACTTGATGTCACGGGAAGCTAGTACGGAAGCCATGTCAGCAGGCAGGGAGCAGCTCATGTACTCTGTACTTTCTTTTCTTTTCTTCTCTGTTCGTCCTTCCTTCCTTCCTTCCTTCCTTCCTTCCTTCCTTCCTTCCTTCCTTCCTTCCTTCCTTCCTTCCTTCCTTTCCTCCTCCTCCTCCTCCTCCTCCTCCTCCTCCTCCTCCTCCTCCTCTTGTTTGTGTTTTGAGATGGAGGTTTCTCTGTGTAGCTCTGGCTGTCCTGGAACTCACTCTGTAGACCAGGCTGGCCTCAAATTCAGAGATCCGCCTGCCTCTGCCTCCTGAGTGCTGGGGTTAAAGGTGTGCACCACCACTGCCCCGGCCTGTTCTGCACTTTTCTAGTGGGATTAAATTCCAGGAAAGGCAACACACACCTTGGGAGTATATCCATTGCCTCAGTGCAGTTCAGAGCAGGTGTGAGCCTCACCCTCCTGTACTCTGGGCAGCCAGTCTGTCCTAGCTGGGGGACCGCTAAGGTTTTCATCCTTGCTCGGTGCTGCTGGGGCTTGGCTGGCTTTATGCCACTGGCATTTCCTCAGCTCGCCACAGAAACTGCTGATCAAATGCTCAGGACTGAGCATCACAGAGCTTCTCTCTGGCTGGGACAGGGTGATCCAGTCTTGATTCTTTCTTCACTCTCGAGAGTAATGTGTTATAATGTGAAGAATATAATGTCAAGACTATAATGTATCTCCTGGCCTTGTGGGAGCAGTAGTTGGGGACTAGTATATCCTTGAGAGGTGGGGTGTTAGTCTTTTCAAAAAGGAAAAAAAAAAAAAAAGAAAAGAAAAAGAAAAAGAAAAAGAAAGTATGGGAGAGGAGGACCTGACTGGAGAGCTGGTTAGGGCCATTGCCAAGAAGAACCAGCAGGGGGCAGCAGTACCATTTCATAGGCGAGAGGTGGTGAATGGGGTCGGGGTGGGGGCGGGAAGGATGTTGATAAACGGAATTCCCAGGGTGCAGGCAGAGAAGTGGACGGCAGTAGACTCAAAAGCCAGTGGGGCAGACAGGCGACCACCTCGTTTCACCTCCGGCCTTGGCAGGTGGGGTCTGCAGACTTTTGGCTGCTCGCTTGAGGCTCCTGTCCAGCATGGCTTCTGGGAGTGGAGGCTGAGTTTTCCTTGGCCTCCACCTGCTTCTGCAGCATCTGGTTTTGATGAAGAATATCCTCTTCTAGTATATTCTGAATTTTCTTTAATCCTAGGGAAGTCTTGTTTGTTTGTTTTTCCTCGATGGAAATACCGTTTCAGAGATTCTTCCTTCATAATGTTTAGGAACACCAGCGTCCACGAGTGCTTTGTGTTTTTCTCATTTGTTTGGTTTTGTGCCAAGGCTTGTGTTTCTCACACGGTAGAGGGCAGATGTCTCGTGTGTAAGGCTGCAGAGGCAGAGGTGAGCCCGGGAATGCCAGGCCTCCCATCACTTGTAGGAATTTTGAGAAGGCTTTGGACGTACGTGAGAGGTGGGGGTGGCTTAGAGTCGGGTGGGAGCGGAGGAAATGGTGGACGTCCAGGCTTCTGTTGAAATTCAGGTAACAAAACCTGCCAGGTTGGAGTGGAGTGTCTCACTAATGTTTCACTAACATGGCTGTGGTGGGCTATGAGTGAAAATGAGGACATGGCGCTCCTAGGTCTGGTTGAAGAGTTTTATTTTTATTTTTTATTTTTATTGTAGGTATGAGGGAGAGAACACCGGATGCATCTGGAAGAGTCTAGACTGAATATGGCGGCCGAACAGAGCAGGCCATGCGGGGAGGAGCAAGAAAGGGAGAGGCATCAAGAGAGCTGGGCCAATGGCTGTTTTATAGAAAGGAGAGGCTGGGGAAAGAGAAGCTCAGGGCTGGAGAGTTTAGTGTAGGGGTGTGGTGAGAAGCGCTGCAGGAGCCAGGACTCTGTAACCCCTACTTGCTATACCGAGAGGACCTGGTGGCCAGGTTGGCCATTTGTCGTGAGTTTCTTTGAGACCTAACAGTCTATGGAAGGCATTGAAAACAAGGGACGGGAGGGCCCTAGAATCCATGTATCTAGAAGCAGCAAGTTAAGGAAGAAATAAAATTTCGGGTGAGGAGGCCACAGATCCGCAGTTTAGAAATACTACATTGTCTTCATTCCATTTTCTGCTGCTGCTGCTGCGATTAAATACTCCACAAAAGCAGTTTGACCAGCCACCCCAAGCTCCCGCCACCAGGACGTCCCTGCCAGAATGGACAATACTTGAAAACTGCGAGCCAAAACAATCCCTTTCTCCCTTGTTATGATTTGCTTAAATGAGTTGAACACTAGCATTCAGCAGGAAGCAGAGGGTGACAGACGCTAATATTCATCTCATTATTTTCACCTGCTTGTTCAGGTTAGGCCCCCCCAGCCCACTGAGTGGGGCCACCCACAAACAAACAGCAGGTGCTCTCACCTCAATTAACCAAATCATGATAATGACCCATAGCACACCAGAGGCCTGTTTCTCAGATGATTCCCAGTCTTATCAAGTTGACAATTGAAATTAAGCATCGCACATCAGTGGAAAAACCAGGTTGACTCTTTTCCTCCCTCCCTCCCTCCCTCCCTCCCTCCCTCCCTCCCTCCCTCCCTCTCTCCCTTCCTGCCTCCCTTCCTCCCTTCTTTTTCTTTCTGTCTGTCTGTCTTTCTTTCTGTCTGTCTGTCTTTCTTTCTTTTTCTTTCTTTTTTTCTTTCTTTCTAAGACACAGCCTTATATAGCCCAGGCTGGCCCTAAACTTGCTCTGCAGTCAAGGATAGCCCTGTACCATTGATCCTCCTGCCCACACCTCCCACATGCTGGTATTACAGGTGCATGGCACCAGATTTGACTGTTTCTCCTTACTACTCCATCTTCCCTTCAGGATCGCATCTGGTCTCGTGTTTCTACATGTCTACTCAATCTCTTCTTTCCTGAGAGATCTAAGCAGGAGGCAGGAGTTAGCCTAAGTGACCCTTTGTATTCTTGGGACTTACAGATGATGTCTGATTTCTGGGCAGCCACAAGGAAGGGGCCTGGAGATTGAGTGCTGCTGTTGTTGGCCTGGAAAGAAGAGGACCTTTGTACCAGCTGTGGCCTTTTTGGTTGCAAAACATCAGAATAACTGATTCAAGGTGGGTTATAAACTGAGTAACTAGAGGCTAATCTCCTACAAAGAACTTTTGTATGCAAGAGGCTGCAGATGTGGGTGATTATATCAATCAATCATGCCAACTTCTTTGCAAGTATTTTCTTTCCAGTCAAGAAGCCATAAACATGCCTCCTTCCATGATGACAACCACATCTAGCTGAAAATAGCAATTTCTTTTGGTGATCTTCCTGCCTCCATTTCCTGGCTGCTAGGATTATAGGCGTGAGACACTATGCCTGATTTTAGGATTTATATTATTATATGATACAGAATGAAACACAATCCTATTTTCTCCTATCTGGATAGTTATCTCAGCACCACTTACATACTAGGCTGTCATTTCCTACAGATCTGCAAAGACCCTCCCACAATCATTTCATTGCTTGCTTTCATTAATGTGTGGCTCCATTTCTGGTGCGCACACTTGTAATTCCAGCGTTTCTGGCATCTCTGCTTTGCTCTGGACTTTAGGGCAAGCAAATCTCTCTAGGAAAACCATTCTACACAGCACACTGGTGAAATCCCTACGCTGAGTGAGCCCTTCGAGAAAACCTCAGTTGCCATGGTAGTTACATTTATGGCTCTGTTGACTGTGACTGTGCCAATCCAGCCTAGCTGATGAGTGCAGGGGTGGGGGAGAGCCTCAGTGCTAATGGAGCCGGACTTGGCACTCAGTAGCTCACCAGCAGTTGCTGACAGCGCGTGATCCACATTAGCTCTTGGATGGTTGCTAGAGACAAAGTACAGACGGAAGTTGCGCTTAGTGGATGGGGTTGGGAGACTTTTGTCTGGAAAGTAAGAGAGGTGGTTAGTCTCTTCCTCTGAAGAACCCTTGCCGAGTATCTGGATAGTTATCTCAGCACCACTTACATACTAGATTGTCATTTCCTATAGATTTGCCTGCAAGCCTTTGGGTAATGGGAAGCAGTGCACTCCAGGCCAGCACTTAGTCGGCTGTGGTGGGTGGGGCTGGGCTTGAAGCCCAAGTGGGACAGTGCTTGGGATGGGAAGAGAGGCAGCAACAGAGGAGGAGGTGGCTTGAATAGGGCCTGATGGGAGAGAACGCCTGGGGAGGGTGAGGCCAGGACTGGGGGTACAGTGGTACATACTGAACTTAGACGGTAAAGACGTACAATGTTGCTCTGTGGCACACACTGAACTTAGACGGTAAAGACGTACAATGTTGCTCTGTGGCACACACTGAACTTAGACGGTAAAGACGTACAATGTTGCTCTGTGGCACACACTGAACTTAGACGGTAAAGACGTACAATGTTGCTCTGTGGCACACACTGAACTTAGACGGTAAAGACGTACAATGTTGCTCTGTGGCACATACTGAACTTAGACGGTAAAGACATAGAATGTTGCTCTGTGGCACACACTGAACTTAGACGGTAAAGACATAGAATGTTGCTCTGTGTCACACACTGAACTTAGATGGTAAAGACATAGAATGTTGCTCTGTGGCACATACTGAACTTAGACGGTAAAGACATAGAATGTTGCTCTGCTTTGGTGCCAACATCCAAGTGTAAACTCTTCACTTTCCAAGTCAGGCCACACCTGGGCAAGGCAGGGAGCCAAGAAGTAGCTGAGAGCTGGGGTATGAAACCTCCCGATTCCCAGCGTGAGAGGGCTTAAGGAATGCTCAGTCAGCAGTGCTTTCTCTGGTGTCTTCCTGGGCCGCAAAGTTGAGGGTGGTGCACATCAGCTCCTTGGTCCCCTCCCATCCCTCCCTTCAGAACCTCCACCCAGATCTCTCCTAGATCTAGTGTCTTTCCTAGGTCCTTGCTTTAAACAGGCTGCCATGTAGTTACCACCAAGTGTCAGCTAATAATTTAATGACTTGGTTGATTGAGGGGAAAACCACTCTGAGTTTGTTGTGGGGCAAGTCCTGCACTAGACGCTGGTGATGCGGTGGAGCACATACTCTTCTCAACAGCATCCCTTTCCTCGCCGAGTTCCCCAGGAGTCCTAACTGCAGCACACACAATCCGACTTAGGAGTTCAGGGAAGGTCCTCACAGATACCTAAGCCCATGTCAGTCAGGGAGAATGAAGGGTGGAAGGTTGATCTGGGCATATCCACAGCATGGAGAAACCTCTGGGGTGGGAAGAAATCACGACCCATGATGGAGGAGCTGGAAGTGATATCCATTGCAGCTGGAGAAGATGAGGCCAAGTGAGGCAAGGATTGAGGCCTGAGGCTTGAGTGGAGGCCAGATCACCTACAGCTTTTTTTTTTTTTTTTTTTTTTTTGGTTTTTCAAGACAGGGTTTTTCTGTGTAGCTTTGCGCCTTTCCTGGAACTCGCTCTGTAGACCAGGCTGGCCTCGAACTCACAGAGATCCGCCTGGCTCTGCCTCCCGAGTGCTGGGATTAAAGGCGTGTGCCACCACCGCCCAGCCACCTACAGCTTTTGAGTGACACAAATTTATACTCAAACAGAAATGGGAAACCCACACATGAACTCTCTCTGATTCTCCCTCCATCACACTCTCTGCCTCTCTCCTTTCTTTCTCTCATTGAGAGTGGAGTACGTATTTATTAGTATAGGTAAATGCATATGTGCATGTGGGTATGTAGAGGTCAGGGGATGATGTAGTGTCTCTTCTCTGTCCATTTCTACATATTTATTATTTATGCTTTATTTTTGTTTTATTTTGTTTTTCTGAGATAAGATTTTACTCTGTAGATTTTACTCTGTAGATTTGAACTCCCAGACCCATTTGCTTCTGCCTCCCAAGTGCTGGGTCTAAAGGCCCGTGCCACCACATCCAGCAAAATATTTATTTACTTTATTGTATGTGTTCATACCTGAGTGTATGTATATATACTGTATGTGTGGAGGAGGCCAGAAATGGCACTGAATCTCCTGGAACTGGAGTTACAGGTGTTTGCAAGCCACCATGTGGGTACTGGGAATCAAACAGGCTCTCTGGTAGAACAGCCAGTGCTCTTAAGCTCTGAGAAATCTCCTTAGACTACTAATTTATCTTAAAATTTATTTATTTATTTATTTGGTTATATATGTATAGGTATTAGTGCTCTCAGCCTCTGAGCAGTCTCTCTAACCTACTAATTTATCTTAAACTTTTATTTACTTATTTACTTGGTTATATATGTATAGGTGTTTTGCCTGCCTGTATGTCTGTGCACCACATGCATGCAGTGCCCATGGAGGCCAGGAGAAGGCTTACCTGGGACTGGAGTTACAGTTGTGAGCTGTTGTGAGTCTCCCCAGGCCCCCACCTTTTTATTCTTTGAGATAGGGTCTTTCACTGATGCACATGGATTTGGCTAGGCTGGCCAACCAATAAGCTTCAGGGATCTGCCTGTCCCCACCCTACTCAGTGTGTGCGGGGTAGGGGGTGTTATGTTTGTAGGTGGGCCCTCATGCTTGTAAGGCAGACATTTTACCAATGGAACCATTCTTCACCCCCTTTTAGTACCTTATTATTAGAAGGAATAGGTAAAGATGACCAGAGGTTTAAAGAAAATGAAAGACTAAAATTCTCACAAACAAACAAACAAATAAAAAAAACCAGTAGAATCCGTGAAGACATCAGAAGAAAACTCATAAGTTTATATTTTTAGAGTTAGGAAAGATATTTTCTCTGAAACAAGATTTAGAAAGGAACATTCAGAGAAGAAAAGGAAGCTATTCACTACAGAATAGATTTGCTTCTGAATTTCCTTTCAGTGTTGGTAGGAATAAAAATGTAACATCAGTGCTAGAAGATGAAGACGAATAAAAAGTAGAACCCAAAACCAAGCAAATAGCAAAAAATGGAAAGTAAGACAGAAAAGTAACAAAGTAGAGAATCAGCCCAGGGCTTCCTGGAGCAGAGAATGGATTAAGAACCTCGCTAAGGCTCACATCATTTGAGTGTCCCTCAAGGGAAGTTTAATTCCTAGTGTGGCGATGTTAGAAGTGCTGGGACCTTTCAGAGGTGAAGGTTTTGTTGAGGTAATTAGGTCACCGGGAGTACTGCCCTCAGAGAGGTTGAATGCTGATGTCTTGGAGTGAGTTCCCAGAAGTGTGGATTGTTACCAAGAAAATCAAGACTGACCCTCTCTGGTCTCTGGATTCTGACCTCAATCAGTATTTTCCTCCTGTGTTTCCACCATTCAAAGAAGGTTTTCACCAGAGCTAGGCAGGAGTGAGAATTTTGAGCTAAATAAACCTGTGGGAGCCATTCTCATTCAAACCACAGTACGAGCCCGGCACTCATGAATCAAGTAAGTCTAAACGAGTCTTCCCTTCTCAAAGCTGTGTTTTAGGCATTTTAGCACAGTGGCAAAACACTGATCTGCACACATCAGGTCAAGATTTTCCTTGGAAGAATTAGGAAACTGATGCTGCAAATCCCCTGCAAGAAATATGAAAAGTGAATTTCAGGACATCCAGGGATATATAGAGAAACCTTGTCTAAAAAAAATGAAGAGTGAATTATTTGCCCATGGGGATGTCCACTCTCTACTCATCCTGTTCCTTTAGCCTTCTGCTCATAAAGCATCTCTTCCTCTCCACATCAGGAACATTCTTTCCACACCATAATCCACACCTTGACACCCTCCAGGGCTCACCTCCCACTTTCCAATATCCTGCTATTCCTCTTCATCTCCCTCCTTTGCATACTCGTCTTTATCCTGTGAAATTGCTCTACTCATGGTCAAGAGTCAGTAGAAAATTGAAAGTACAAGAGGAGAGAAGATGGAGAAAAAATATGGAAAATGGAAACAAATCAACCATTAAATTATTGAACATTCATCTTAAAAATAAATGAGGATGATCTTACCTCCAGTTTCTGGAAGGCAACCAGGAACTATGGCAACAGCCTGTATTCCTCTGGAAGTCTCTTGGACTCCCCTGACCACAAACGCTTGCACATACACTCATACACACACACACACACACACACACACACACACACACACACACACCCATGAACCCATATACACACAAATAGATATATGGAGAGAGAGAGAGAGAGAGAGAGAGAGAGAGAGAGAGAGAGAGAGAGAGAGAGAAAGAAAGAAAGAGGAGAGAGAGAGAGAGAAAGAAAGAGGGAGAGAGCTTTAAGATAAACTTCTCTTAGAAATTTCAAAAGTGAACTGCCAACATGATACCCCAAAGAAATAATGGATAGAGGAGAGGAAGGAGTGTTAAGCAAAACTAAGGGTGTGCTAAACGCCTTATTGAAAGCTATTGCTCTGTAAGGTAATTTTTAAAAGAAGAAGTTTGAATGAAGGTACTCTGCATGGGCTATCAAAAAAAGAAACATGGGTTATTAAACAAAAATCTCAATGCCAGGCATGTGATATCTCTGTGAGTTATTGGTCAAGAAGGCTTCAAAAGCCTCCAGAACAGTACAGGCTGCTTCCCTTTCTCTTGGTTACTCACTATAACTAGCTGGTATAATTGCTGAAGGCACCACACACTTTTGTTGTAGGACATAAAGAAATCAGGAATGAACTTACAAGGAAAGCTTCTCTTTGATGACTAGCTTTCACAGTGCAGGAAGGTGCCATACGGAGTGCTGGAGCGGAAGAGACATCAGTGGTCTCACCCAGCACTGGGCCCTGCCTGCTAGAACACCAGTCTACCAGGGAATAGTGGCATGCTTGTTATGGGGATAACTAACCACTTTCCAATTGGATTTGCGGACTGTTCCACAGGGGAGAACTTATGCCTAGCCTTGTCCACTTGGTCAAAAGCTCATGGTTGGGTAGGTCATTGGCCTTGGGGAGTGACCTACTGCTGCTGTTTTCTAAAAGCTTTTGTTACCAAGCTACTGCTAAACATTTTTGTTTTTATCCATAGATTATCTTCCCTTAAGCATGGTTGGAGAAGTTTTAATATCAGATATGTTCTACTGTCCCTTACCATTTGACTTCTCTTATCTTCTGAGCTCTTTCTGACTTCTGGCCTAAACAGAAACTCCAAAATTAAGCAAGTCTAAAATTTCCTAGCTAGGATCCACTTATGAGAAAGAACACATATCATTTGTTAATCTAGAGACTCATAATGATCAAAGAGCTGAGAAGAGGTGACTATTGAGTACTCAGCTCTAAATGTGACATCTGTATTGGCCCACCCCAGTGGGCCCCCAAGGCTTGGAAGCTTTCACCCCACTCTTCTCTGTCCCCAACCTGTATTGGCACTACTTGTCCTAAATTCATGCCAGAGACTTAGAAGAGGCCTGAGTCTTGTTTTCTTTATTTTCAAACCTACCATTCCTTCCTTCCTTCCTTCCTTCCTTCCTTCCTTCCTTCCTTCCTTCCTTCCTTCCTTCCTTCCTTTCTTTCTCTTCTTCTTCTTCTTCTTCTTCTTCTTCTTCTTCTTCTTCTTCTTCTTCTTCTTCTTCTTCTTCTTCATTTTCTCTCTCTCTCTCTCTCTCTCTCTCTCTCTCTCTCTCTCTCTCTCTCTCTCTCTCTCTTCCAACAGAACCTGTTTGAGGTTCACTGTTCTTGAGGCCTATTTGGAGTCTCTAGCAGGGACGTTCAATTGCTCCTCTACCCTTGACAGAAGAGCAGTTTTCCATCAGGGAAGGCTGTCTTCTTAGACCAAGTCCACAGCTTCACAAGGATGCGCATGGGACTGAAAGGAAGCGGACAGCATCCTAGCCAGCCATATTAGCCAAATCCATTCTCATGACCAACGGGAAGACAGATACTGAGGTTGAACAGCCTTCTCCTCACATCTGGATCCCCTGCTCTTGTTAGCTAGATTCTGTTTTAGATTTCTTAGTGAACTTTGTCCACTGTTAAATTTGATCAGTGGTGGTATTACCAGTGCTGTGCCACAAAATCAGAGACAGTGACAGAGAGTCTTCAGGAGGCAGGAGCTATAAGTGATGCTTTTCATCTCATGAAGTGTCACTGACAGCAAGAAGGAGGTCCACTCACTGACCTCGAGTAGTACATTTTTGCCACCTAATACCAAACCATCATATCCATGTAACTCTTTCCCAGTTCAATACCTTTTCACTTTTATCATCTCTTTAGAATCTCCATACTAATCCAAGATAGGAAGTCACATCATTTACTCCCCTATACAGATGTGGTCACAGAACTGAAGAATAAGGTTGACTTCTGCAACATGAGCAACACGAATATTTTGCCATAACAGAGCCCAACCAAGATTGAAAAGTCAGACCTTCATCCACATGGACATTGAAGAACTTGAGGAAATTCCCCTTCAATATCTTCATCAAAGCTGGCTTGTCGGTCATGTCATCTTTATCCCTGTATTCATAAAACGTGTTCATCATACCCATCATGGACTTCTCAGCTTTAGCATTGCTCATCTTTAGTTTCAAAAGTCTGTAAGGAACAGAGATAATGACCCTGTTTCTCTCCTCCTTCTCACATGTGGCTAAGTGCCTCAGGACTGAGGGAAGGAAGACTAAGGGAGGGCGGGAAGAGCTACTGCTTTCAATGTGATAGAATAATTCTTATTCGAAAAGAGGAAGGTCGGAACATGCCTGGGACTTTTGTTTATCTACTCGGGAGCCAAGAGGACAATATAGGTGGATCAAAGTCTAGCAGTGGAGACCATGAGCCTGTTCAGGATGCAGAAGCAGGCAGAACTGGGGGGTTAACATACAAAAAATGATCGAGCCCTAGGACAGTGTACCCAGCCACACTGAGTATTTGATAGACCCCTCTTTAAGAAGCATCAAAACTATCTCTTTCAGCTTCGAAGTCAAGGTTAGAGTGGTGGAAGCAGGATAGTGTCCTTGGTCATCTGCTTACTGACCATCCTCTATCAGGGACAAGACACCGGAGAGCCTCATCATTACTATTTCTAAGTTCTTCATGAAATAGTGTGTTGGCTCCAAGTGTGAGTATATGAGTAAGGCTGTGAGCGGATGTCAAAGCCCCATTCTTGACTAGTTAGAGAACTTCCTGGAGCACCCTGGGAATGAGGAAAAAGGATGGATGACCACAATAGGCACCAACTGAATAGAAACAACTGTCTTGCTTCTTATGCTGTTGGGTCAGATTGCCTGTTTATAGAGGTTAGTGGCATTGTGTTTCTCTCTTCTTTGTGGCCTGCTGATGACTGTGGCTAGCCAGGGTCCCACAGTGCTTCCTATCCTGCAGGTAGCAGAATGGGCTAGGAGAAGGGCACAACAGTCCGGAGATACAAGAGGCAATGCTGACTTACCTGAGCTGAGGAAAGTTCTGTGGAGAGAAGACAGGTGAGATGTGTGCACCTGGACACAGAGTAGAGTCCCTTTATAAGGTTGAAACTTTTGGGATGCTGGGAACCACAGGCCACTGATACAGCCAGTTTCCAGAAGCCTTGCCCTACTTCATGTGGATAAGACACGCTTACCACACTGTGCTCAGCATTTCCAGTGACCAGGTTCTGTGCCTCCCAAGAAAACTTATTTGGAGCAGAAGGCTCTTGTCCCAGCTCAGATTGGCACTTGGATGGTCAGCAGATTGGCAAATGGGAGAGAAACACTGAGCTGCTAGGATTTCTGAGCCTGTGTGTGAGGCAGCATGGTTTTGTTTGATCATTCACCTGACCTCCTACAAATTCCCACGTATTTGTCCTGACAGTCACAACACCCCCACAATTAATGTTTGATGAACTGCACGTCAAGAGTCCCACATTTACCTTCAAATTCTCATAATCCTAACAGCTAGGCTGTGTTTTCATTTTAGCTAAAGAGCCCCTGACATGTGCAGAGTTCGGCACACTCCAGAAGTTTACTCGGCAAACAGCAGAAAGTCCTACTTCAAATTCATACTTCTCTTCCCTCAGGGGAGGCTCCCCAGGCCTCATCAGCCACTGCCCTCTGGGAACTCACAGTCCAGGGAAAGAGGTAGGGTCGCTTCAGTGCATCATACGAGCAGATGCTCACAAGGTTCTCAAGAAGAGGGGAAGAGAACATCAGTGCCCCTCTCTTCCCGCTCTCCACTGTCTGGATTCAGCGTCGGAAGGACCACCAAGGAATGAGTCTGGGAATTAGGCAGTTCAAATCTACGCAAAACAGCCTGTGCAGGAGTTGGCTGTCATGCTATTAAATATGATGTGCCCCACCATGCAGAAAAGGCTAACGTGGGTGGAGGATGAAGGAATGGGTGGTCAGTTGGAACTGGGAAGCCGGTGGGAGGAAAGGGGAGATGCTAACTGAAATGAGACCCCCTTCTGTTGCTCTGTGCCTGACATTCCCTGTGTGGCACAAGAGTTCAGGGTTCACTTGGTGACCATCCCTTCAGGCATATTGGGGCTCCATTGAGCTATGATGCTTTGTCCTCCCTAGGTGGGGCCCACTGTCTTAATCCACTTTATTCTTCCAACCTTCTCCCCAGCTGATCCCTTTTGTAAACAAGGGCCTCTGTTTTCTTTTTCTCCACTTCTCCATATGATGGAAATACCATTTTGTGTTAATAGGCTATAAATAATTTAAATAGAAATAGTTGAATGTTAGAGTTTTTTGGCATACAAGGATTTCTTATTTCTTTTTCTTTTTCTTTTTTTTTTGGTTTTTCAAGACAAAGTTTCTCTGTGTAGTTTTGCTGTCTGTCCTGGATCTCACTCTGTAGACCAGGCTGGTCTTGAACTCACAGAGATCCGCCTGGCTCTGCCTCCTGAGTGCTGGGATCAAAGGCGTGGGCCACCACCGCCCCGCCAGGTTTCTTTTTTCTTAATTTTAAAATTAACATACATGCTAATGAATTTCATGATGACATTTTCATACATGTATGTCATTATACTGTTCCAACACTCAATGTCCACGTCTCTTTCCTGATCATTTCTACCCTTTCACCAGCAACACTCTGCCCCCCAGTCAGTCAGTCCCCCTTCTCTGTGCATGTCCTCTACGTATGAGAGGACCCTTGCAGCATTTGTCTTTCTGAGTCTAGAGTATTTTATTAGTACAATGATCTCCAGGGCTATCCATTTTCCTGCAAATGACATATCTCCCTTTTTTCCTTAGGGCTAAGGAAGACTCCTCTGTGGATATAGGCCACATTTTGTCTTCTTGGTTTGAGCCTAGCCTTTAGTGGCTGAGCCACCACTCCAGCCCTATAGACCACATTTTCTTGGTTTATTCATACGTCTCTAGCCACTGATGGGTATCCAGGCTGATTGTGTATGTTGGCTATTGTGAATAGTGCTTCTTGCTATTATTTCTTGAGCTACTAGAGTCCTTACCACAGTGTCCTTGCCTAGTGTTCCCCCTATGCATTCTTGTAGCTTCAAAGTTTCAAGTTTTGCATCAGTGTCTTTGGTTCATTTTATAAACGACTGTTATAAAAGATAAGAAATAGGGACCTATCTGAACCTATACATTGCTTTTGGAAGGGTGGCCATTTTCACAACCATCCTACCAGTGTGAGAGGTCTTTCCATCTCCTGCTATCCTTTTCAATTTCTTTCTTTGCCGTTTTAAAGTTTTCATTGTACAAGTCTTTCATTTTTCCTGGTTAGATTGACTTCCAGTCATTTTTGAGGACATCAGTGAGTGGACGAGGCCAGGAAGGAAGAGCAGGTAGCATAACCTGGGTGTCTGAGTCACTTTTGGTGCATAGAGTCCCCCGTTGGGGTTTACTGTGATCAGGGAGAGAGACAGGAGTCCCTGGTGGGGGTGGGCTGTGACCAGGGAGAGAGACAGGAGTCCCCCGTTGGGGTGGGCTGTGATCAGGGAGGGAGACAGAGTCCCTGGTGGGGGTGGGCTGTGATCAAGGAGAGAGACAGAGTCCCTGGTGGGGGTGGGCTGTGATCAGGGAGAGAGACAGGAGTCCCTGGTGGGGGTGGGCTGTGATCAGGGAGGGAGACAGAGTTTCTGGTGGGGGTGGGCTGTGATCAGGGAGGGAGACAGAGTTTCTGGTGGGGGTGGGCTGTGATCAGGGAGAGAGACAGAGTCCCTGGTGGGGGTGGGCTGTGATCAGGGAGGGAGACAGGTCAAGAGGAGGTACTGATCTTTGACATGCTGTTGTTTGGTTGTTAGATCATTCCACACGTGATGGCTAGAGCTGAAACACAGAATGTTATAGAGCATTTGTCTAAGCGCTAAGAGTGTGAATTATATGATTTGAAGGTTTTCATTTACTTCTGTTTCTACATTATAGATATCAGAGTGGGGATTTCTGAATTATTGCCTAAAACCTCTAGTTAGCCAATTTCTTGAGATAAATTCCTGAGGAATGATGGATGAATCAAAGATATTTAATAAAATTTTCTATGGTTCTAGCTTCCAAATAGGTGGGAAAATTGGGCTGTATTTTTAGCATAGAAACACAATAGGGTTTCAGTAAACTGGTTGTCTGTTGAGGAAATGTTTTCGTTAGATGAATGCAGACTGGGAAAGGTACTGGCTTAAGTCTTTGTTATTGTTAAGCATGTCATTATGCTACTGATGTTGTGGTGGATTTGGTGCTGGGACTGAACCCTGATGCTGTACCCTGAGCATCTCCCTTCAATTTCTGTGGAACCCTCTGAGACACGGTGCAGATGCTGAATCAGTTACTTGTTCTTTGGCGCCACCTTCTGGGAGAAATACTCATCAGCCTGTGTGGTCCAAGGTGTGCTATGGGGGTGGAGAAGGCTGAGCGAAGGCTTGCCCTGGAGAGAGCCTGAGACTCGAGAGTCAAGTGACACGTGTGTAGAGGTCAGCTCTAAGGTCTAGACTTCTCAGTCAAGTTACTTGCAGTTGGCTGTTTCCTAATGGTCAAAACTGATCCTGGCGCTTTCTTTAACTTTCAAACATCACTCAGGCTACTAAAGCAATCTCTTAGCTCTTTCCACATAGAAAGTCAGGTTTCAGCACAGGCTAGGTGCGCAGGGCCTTCACCTTTCATCTGCTTGCTGCCTAGAGCCTTGTTCTTCTAAGCACTCATGTGCACCCTGTCAACTCCATGCCTGGAGCAGGCCATGTTGTTCCGCAACTTCAAGCCTTTGCTCAGACCTCCATTCCCTGGAACAACTCAAAATTTCTCTTCAAGACACTACTCAAATAGCATCTCCCTCAATAAGTCTTCCTCAGTTTTTCTGGGAGAAGGTAGCCCTTGTTGGGCGCCCTGATTGCCCAGAGTACATGGTAACCATGTATAACTGTTTGCCCCACCCCTTGAACTAGCCCGCCCAGTGTCTTATTCATATTGTCTAGCAGAGGGCCTGGCATGCTGCAGATACTCCTGAAATATGTGTTGAATAAGTAGATGAATGTGATTCACTACTGTAGACTTTGGAGGTTCTCTAATTGAGGGAGGATGTCTAAGGAAGATATTTTTAAATGTGGCCTTGGAGCTGGGGCGACAGGGATGAGCTCCAATGGGAGGCAGTGGATGGATAATGAGACCTTTTGTGATTCTTAGGTGTTTCAGATCCTGGAGGTAGATCCCTAAAACCAGTTGAGTTTATCTTAGCAAGGAGTGTGATGATGTCATTCCAGGAATGCAGTTAAGGTTTGGTCTTGCTGTAGAAGAACCTGAGGAGAGTAACACACTGGCTGTCATAAATGAGTGGACCAGGAATGGGCAGGATGTCCAGCATGATGGGAGTTCCCCTGCTCAGAAGACTGCTTTTTGTCTGATTTCCAGGATCACGCAGAGGCTAAACTGTGGATACTGAGTAGCCCGGCACCAAGAGCAACAGGTCAGTTCCTCTTCCAAGACCATCTTGGGGAGGGGGGGGATGGTGGTGGTGGTGGTGGTGGTGGTGGTGGTGGTGGTGGTGTGGGCTGTGCTGGGTGTGTGCAGCTCTTAGAGAGCAGAGGCCCTCGGTCTGCCTGTTCTGGAGAACATATGCAGTGTGGACGAGCATCTCAACAATGTAACTGTGGCCCCACAGTGGTTTGGAATCCCAGAGGACAAGCATGTCTTTGGGCTTGTCCACAAACACAAAGATCTAAGGACAGATCTATCTAGGTGTAGTGATTGTGTGATCTTGGTAAATTCCCTAACCTCTTTGGATTTCATGTTCCCCTCAGGAGAACGAGGCAGTGATGCCCAACTCCTCAGGGTCCTGTGTGAATTAAATGGGATAATGTACAAGAGGCTTTGCCTGTCATCCAGCTGGTACAGAAGAAGTGGGACGTGGGGCTGTTATGATGGTTGTTTGCACAGGGTGTAGGGAGGCAGTAGCTCCCCATTACCTCTACTTCTGTAGGAAGTTTGGAGTAAGAGACCGTGGGCCTCAGATGGACAGTGCACAGAGCTGTGAGAAGGCCCCGGGATTACAGAGACCTTGCTGGGGAGGCGGATGTCAACTCCTAGAGAAGATGGCATGCGGACGGTGGTGGGGACAAAGATGTCAATTTCTATGCTGTCTCCAGTGAGAAAGAAAACATGAGCAGCCTGATGCCCAGCCCGATTCTCCTGTGAAGCATAATTATTTTAGTGTTCTGCTGGTCCCATAAAGCAGTTCACTGTAGGGGAAGGGATCTTGCCTTTTCAAGGATGCCAACATTTTCACTGTGAACAACAAAAACGGTGCCTTGCTTCTAACCATCTTTTGTTTGTTCTGTTTCTTGACAATTAGGAGGTAGGAGGCCACTCCTGGACCCAGTGAAGGGACTTAGTCTGAGACCAGGCAGGTAAGTCTGTTGAGGGCAGACACTGAGCCAAGTTCACACGGGGCCAGTGAGGGCATGAGGAGGCCCCCTTTCCGACACAGCACAGGAAAGTGGGCAGGAGGGCAGATGTCTCCAGGAAGAAGGGCCCACCCTGTTCTGGGCTTCTGCAGATTGGGTCCTGCTCCCCCCCCCCCCACAGACTCTCCACTGTCCCCTCGCCTCCTCCTCTGCTCTGCAGATCTGCCCATACCCTGCTGGAACCAGTAGTCATGCCAGACACACCCGTGGAGGACTCCCTCTTCCAAATCATACACTGCTTCCACCACTATGCTGCCCGGGAAGGGGACGTGGAGACCTTGTCCCTGGAGGAGTTGAAAGCCCTGCTCCTGGATAGCGTGCCTCGCTTCATGGACACCTTGGTACGTTGGGTCTGGGGCTGGAGTGGGAGATGAAGGGAGGACCGAAGTGCCCAGAACGTGCTGTTAGTGGGGTTGGAAGTGAGTGGTGAGGTGGTGAGGTGGAAGGAGCTGACTCCCAGGAGAACCTCCTGTTCCTGGAAGGAGGATGGAAGAGGGAGGGTGTGCAGAGGGCAGGGTTTGCTCTATTGCCTGTCCTTCCCTCCTCTGAAGTCACCTGCTTGGTTTCACTCCAGCCCATGAAGAGCTAGTCTCTGAGACTTGGCCTGATACCACAGCTGCTGATTCTGCTGCCTCCTGTGAGCATGGGCTCAAAGCTGTTCTCTGTTCACAAGCCTCTTTAATCAGTGACACCCGCCCTAGACTCAGACCCTCTCTGTGAGCCCTGGAAGCCTAAGTCCCTTCGCCAGTGCCTCTGCCATGAGCCTGGAGTGGGTAACTTAGGCTATGGAGGCTGCCCTCGTCTGGTGGGCATGGGAAATATAACCTCTTCCACTTCCCACGCCTAAGGCTTCTTAGAGCTGGGTGGGGCCAGCTGGGCTTACAGAGCCTGCTTGTCCAGTCTGTCAGTCCTAATCCCCAACTACTGTAGTTCTTAGAGACTGCACCACGGAAGAAAAGTGTGATGTTGCCTTCTGAACTCTGTGGTGTCCCAGGCTCTTCGGCCTGCCATCTCTAGAGGAAGTGAGACTCAACTCATTCCTCTAAAATATCTTCTTCACTTACCTCCTTTTGAGAAAGAATGTCAAAGACAACCTCACTCTCTCTCTGGAGTGTTCCTCTGAGAGCTCAGAAGGCAGCAGGGGTGGAAGTTCCTTACTAATTGTTTTTAGGAAATCCTTTCCCTTCTGGGGAGAACTCCTTGAGGGCTTTCCTAGATTGCCCAGCCCTGCGATCATGGAGCTCGGGTCTGCCTTTGGGAACAGACACAGGGGCACAGCTGGCAGATTTGGTAAGGATGGGCATTGATGAGGGCTCTGGTCTTCTCTGGTTAGGAAGCTTCGTGGATGTGATGGAGGGGCTGCTGCAGGGAGAGAAGCTGCTGACCCTCCCACGGGGATGGGCAACTGCCCTCCAGGTCTGCAGCTACTCACAAATTACCTTCCATCCCTCAAATGCTTCCCAGATGTTCCCTTCTGAACTTGAGCGTGCCCAAGTACACCAGGAAAATCTTGCTGAAACCCACTTTTTCTGCCACTCCCTAGTTCTCCTCCACACCTACCTGTCCCCATCTGTCACATATCTTCTCTCAAAACAAGAACCCCGACATTCCTCATGCTCTTCACCCCAGCTCAAACAGCCCCTCCTGTGCCGTTCCGATCTCCAGCCTCAGGAACCTCTGCTTGGACATGGCGGACAGCTCCAGTGGCCATTTCTCTGTCCTTCCCTGCATTCTGTACTCTGTAGGTGAACCAGGTAGAGTTTCATAAACATGCCTAGGCAGGTAGCACAGAGATATGCTCTGCTTGGAAACGGTCCTGCAGTCAGTCACACGGGAGATGTGTGTCTGCATGGAGACAGGTCGGCCTTCCCTTTAAGGAGCTCTCAGTGTGGAGAAAGGAGACAGTGTCTTGCCTTCAGGAAGACTGTGCAGGTGTCTCTCTAGGAGAGCATGCAGGGTAGCTGGGAAGACAAGGTACAGCCACTGAGTGTACTTGATGTGGGGCTGGGGACTCCAGGCTGCTGACTGCTATTCAGGAACTGCTCACAGTTCTCCTGTGAACGGGCCATTTTTGGTCTCTTATTTGTGCCCATGCCACTCTAGGTCCAGTGACCCAAGGTGTCCACCGACACCTGTGCCTCTTCAGCCTGATTTTGTAGCATGTGGTGATCTCATCACTGACACTCTGCATGAGGGCTGGTTTCCTGAATTCTCCTTCTAGGGGGACGGTGCTGCTGCTGCGATCTTTCCATCTCCAGCAGGAAGAGGGGTCTGGAGGATAGGTGTACTGGGTGCTCAGTGGTGTTGATCCTCTTTGTATTCCTCAGGGCCGCAGGCAGCCATACTACATCACGGAGCTGTTCCGGGCGGCTGACAAAAACAAGGACAACCAGATCTGCTTTGATGAGTTCCTGTACATCTTGGGCAAACTGGTGAAAGACTACCATCTACAGTTCCACCGGCAGTTGTGCACACACTACTGTGCCCAGCACAGCCTCTACTAGGGGAGGCCAGACAGTCTTCCACCACTGCAGTCTGTTCGGGGAGGCGTGGCTTGACTACAAACAGCTTACAAAACTCAGCTATGTGTTTCTTCTTGTGTGTGTGCACATGTATACAAATAATATCACAAATATTCCCGGGACGTACCCAGGGCATGGTTCTGGGTATCCATGAATGTTCGGTGAAAGAAGTTTAGTCTTTACTATGTGGAACATCATTTGGGGGCAGAAGACATGCTCCTGCCTTAGGCGATCCCTTGCTTGAGTGGGGAATACTGGCCAAGAAGATACAATCGCAGTGGAGACTCAGGTAGTATGTCTGGGAACAGCAGAGAGCTGTCTGGAAATAAATGTCCAAGGGAACACGTGAGCTTCATTTACTCAGGCGGACACTGACGTTTGAATTTTACCCTTGAAAATGGGGTAGTGGAACTTGGGCGCTTTAGAGGATGCATCAGGTGGGGAGAACTTGGAGATTCAATAAGGGGTTCCTGCCCATTCTGGACTTGTGCAATGTGGACAGGTCAGTAGCTGCACAGAGGGACAGAAGGAAGAGAGGAGAGGAGGAGGGACATGTAAATGTCAAAGTCTTAGTCTTCAAGGACAGATCGAGGGAGAGGAGAGGTCCAGAGTGAGACCCAGGTATCTACCACTGGTGATCCTGGGGAAGATGATGTGGGTTGTTGACCTGGGCATGACCCGTGTCAGCATGGGAGCCAGTGTGTTAGGGAGCACTGTCCACTGGGTTCTGTGTACGTTGAGTCAGAGGGGCAAGGCAAGGCAAGCACCTGCAAAGCCAGCAATCCAGCCCAACAAAGCAGCAGACACCTGGCACGCGAAGAGTGATGAACAGAAGCTGGGAGTTGTCTGGAGGAAAGAGGGCTTGGGTGCGGTGATGACTGATGTTTCTCCTGACTCTGAGCTATTCATGACTCAATGGGCCAAGTCCTCCCGTGGTCCCTGCCCTCCTTGCTACCCAACTCTGTCATTCTTTTTCTTCCTGGAAGCCCAGAGATCAGGGAGGAATTCTTCAGGAAGTGTTTCTTTGCCTCCAGACATTTTTAGTGCCCATCTTGGTGGCCTGTCTTTTCTGAAGACTCCAGATCCCGAGTTTTCTGATAGCAGGGACTCATCACATTGCTTTCCTATGGGCAGATGTTTGCATCCTTTCCCCCTGAGAGAAAGTCCCGGAGAGGAACATACTTCTGTCTCTCTCCAGTTGGCCTAGTGTCCTCACACGACTGATTCAGCAGGTTTTTGAGGAAGGAAATCAGGGAGAGGATCCGTGGAACTGAAATCTAGTGACTTAGACCTATGGCCCTCCTGGGACACCCCTTGATTACTTCTTGTTCATGTCAACGAGCCAGTATCCTGGGTTATTCAGCTGCTCTTCCTCAGGGCCCAGGCATGTCCTGCTTGTTACATTGAAAAGTGGTGGGTCACATGACCCTTCAAGGTCCCCAAAGCTCTGGAGTCTGAGCACTAGCACTCACCCCAACTTCTGGCAGCCTCTCCATCGGGCTTGCTTCCTCTGCCCTCCTTTCTTCAGACCCTGGCTATTGAGACACCAACCTGGGAGCTCAGTGTTTTCCTGTAAACACAGCTCTAGATTGCTCCACATTGTCAGGTAATTACAAATTCTGCCTTTCCTCCAACATGCTTTCTTCCTTCTTTAACTGAACTCGGAGGTCATAACCTGTGTTCCAAGTCAGGTCTGGCTACCTGTCCCCAATAAGCCGATTAAAAGAGGAAGGTCACAAGTGGAAGGCAGAAAAAGGAGATTTAATAACCATGTGGCCCTGTTGGAAGGACAAAGAGATCCAGTGAACTCCCAAGTTCCTGAAGTAAGATCAAAATTTAAATAGCAGTCCAAGGATATGCACACTGAAGCAGCCCTAGTCTAGGTGTGGTCCTGTCTGTTACTGATCTGGGCTTCAGTCCATCCTGTCAGGCTGTCTGAGAAGTGGTTAGAACACTGTGAAATATCCTTCCTGGAGTCAGGCCCCCTCTGGCTGGTGCCTTTCCCCTCTCCCACCGTGAGCTCCTGGGGGACTTTCCATTTCTTTGGGGTCCATCGTTTCAATAGTCTGTTAGGCTGAGAGACACAAGGTGCTTCTTTAGAATGTCTTTGTTTCTGCCAAGCCAGTCATGTTCTCGGCACATATGTACGGGTCCTGCGGTTAGACAACCCTGCTACCCACTTAGAGGGAACATTAATCTGGTGGTAAGAGTTCACAGACCCACTACTCATCCTACTGGAGGTGCTGGGAGGAAGCCCTCACTCGGGGATACCTTTAGGTCCAAGGAACCGGAGGAAAGATGTTGAGTAGCACATGTACCTCAGTTTCCCTATCTTTCATATAGGGATAATTTTACATATAAGGTTCACTCTACTAGGTTTCTGGGACTATCAAAGGAATCAGCAAATGTAGACACACTTTGAAAAGATACGTGTTATTTTGTGGTAAGGTGGTGTATGCCAAATCATATAAAACAGTGCCTAGTGGAGAATAGGTATGAACCATGGGCTGATTATGCGTGAAAACTTGTGATACGGCATTGAGGAAAACATCCTGTTTCCCAGCTAGAGGTCATCTCACCTCTTGTTATGGTGGATGTATACCATCCTCTCTCATAAAAAAACGTAATGTGGCTGAATGTGATAGTTATTGCATTGGACAATGGATAAAGGCTTGGGTAGAACAGAGGAAAGGGGGTTAACTGTATTGTTGGGGAGGATGGAGGGCCAGGATGGATAGAGCAGATGCCACTTAGCTAGATGGTTAAAATAAAGAACTTGTCAGGACAGAGGCATTCCAGGCTGTGGAGGAAATACATGCTGTCACATCATATCCCAAGCCACCTCAATCCCAGTGTCTCATGGAGGGACTCAGTTTCCTTTGTACAGTGGGGTCTGAAAAAGCATGTGCCTCATAGGAATGAGAGTTAAGTGGGTTGTTGTTGTAAGTAAAGCACGGGGAAGTCCTCACAATGGCACACACCCAGTAATTGTCAACTATTAGCCTCCACTGTTCACTGCTATTACAGTCGTGGCTGCTGCCCCTGTGCATGCCAGGCACTGTGCTAGGTTGTGGTCAGCTAACAATGCCTCAAGTGGGACAAGCAGAAAGCCTCTCCTTGGTCCTCCTAGAAGAACAGGCTGAGAGACTCAGGCTCCTGTATCTATGACACAGATCACTAGCAAGAAGTGATCAGGAGCCAGAGGAAGGCTATGCATATGTCCATATCTCAGCCATACAGCCCCTCGTCCTGCATTACTTCCTAAAGCACCTCATGAGCCTAAGGTGACAGTGGACCAGGTTCAGGACTTGGCTCATTGATTCAGATATTAACAGTCTCATTCTGGAGGTTCACTGTCCAGTTACAGGATCAGCTGCAGAACCATGACACGTTCACGGCTGCTCTCTCCACCTCCAAGTTCTCACACCTCTAGGAGCACTTTGTACATTTTATTGTGAAGGCTCTCTCGCTTCTCCTCTCCTCTCTCTGTTTGGGTTTTTGAGACAGCATTTCATTTTGCAGCCCAGGCTTACCTTGAATTCCTGGCAATCCTCCTATTTTAGTCTTCCTGAATCTTGGATAGACACATTTGCCACCATGCTAAGCTTTTTTAGTGTAAGCTTTTTATTGAAACATGCTTCACATTAATAATAGTGTACAATAACCCTACAGCTTATGAGCTCCCCAGCCATGGGCTTTTGACCATGGTTACAATACCAGGCATAAAATTCCTTCTGTGGAGCAGGCTTCAGAATCCAAGCAGAAAATGGTTAGTTACCTGGTAGTAGTAGTACCCAGTGAAAGTTCCTTTTGCAGTGAGCAGCAGCCAATGAAGGGATGCATAAATGTCAGAAAACTGAGGATAAGAGGCTGAGTGCTCATTATTGCCACCTGAACCGCTGCCTACACTCAGGCAACATTGAAGAAGAGAAGGCAGGAAGAAAGGAAGAGCTAGAGCGTGTGGGCTAGCTTTATGTCAACTTGTCACAAGCTGGAGTCATTCTGGAAGAGGGAACCACACTTGGAAGAATACTGAGTGGCCTATGGGCAAACTTGCAGGTCATTTTCTTGATTGATGATTGATATGGGAGGGCCCAGATCACTGGATGCCACCCCTGTGCAGGTAGTCCTGGGTGTTGTAGGAAAACACGCTGAGCAAGCCATGGGGGAGCAAGTCAGTAAGCAGCACTTCTCCATGGCTTCTGTTTCAGTTCCTGCCTCCAGGTTCTTGTCTGGAGTTCCAGCCCTGATCTCCCCGAATGATGGACTATAAGCTATAAGATGAAATAAACCTTTCCAAGTGGCTTTTGGCCATGGTGTTTTATCACAGTAACAGAAGCACTAACTAAGACACAGAGGGTAGGGAGCAGTGCTGGGAAATGCTGTCTTCTGGACATGACACGGATTTCACATTCATGAACGCTCATAAGCTGTGGTCACCTCCACAAGACCCACACAGGATCAAGCAAGCCAAAATTCCAGAATGAATAGAGAGGATACTTTCAAGCCCCTACCCTTTACTAAGGAGTTACTGGAAGTTGGTAGTTTCTCTGGAAGGGAGAATCATTCTGATTTGAGGGCATGGCCATTTGGTAGGTTTCCCCTGCCTCACACTCTTGCACACATAGGCAGCGCTGATTGGACTTACTGAAAAAAAAAAAAAAAAAAAGACAACATGAAGTTTGGAGGGAGAGAGTTTTTGAAGTAGGGGGAAGTTGGAGGGGTAAAATGGAGAGTGTATTTTATTGTATATATGTATGGAATTCTCAAAGAATAAATAAAAAGAATGTGACTCTCTGGTAGGTTGACCACTCTACATGATGGCCCCACACCCATCTGTGTATAAGCAGCACTAATTGGCCTTAGTGAGTCATTATAAGAAAAGAGGACATGGAGTTGGGAGGAGGACATGGAAAAGATATGGGAGGAGCTGGAACGGGAAGTAGGGAGTGAATATGGTCAAAATACATTATATAGATGGTGAAATTCTCAAATCATAAAAAGAAGTCATGAGTCATATACTCATCTGGTATTGATTCCCATGAAAAATTTTGACTTTCTTTTTTCTTTACTAATTTTTAAATTAAAATTTTTATACAGTATATTTTGGTCATGATTCTTCTCCCCACAACTCCTTCTTAGCCACCAAACTTTGAGTGAAATCCATCTTACGCCTGTCAGAATGGCTAAGAGCAACAACACACATGATATGGAGTGAGAGGAACATTCCCCCATTGCTAGTGGCGCGTGAACTCCTACAGCTACTACGGAAATCAGTATGGTGGTTCCTCAGAAAATTGGAAATTGATTACCTCAAGACCCAGCTATATCACTCCTGGGCATATACCCAAGGACACTCCATCCTACCACAAGAACACCTGCTCAACTATGTTCATAGTGGCTTTATTAATAATAGCCAGAAACTGGAAACAACCTAGATGTCCCTCCATTGAAGGATGGATAAAGAAAATGTGGTACATTTACACAATGGAGTATTACTCAGCTATTAGAAAAAAAGACATTATGAAATTTGTAGGCAAATGGATGGAACTACAAAAATATCATCCTGAGCAAGGTAACCCAGACCCAGAAAGACAAACATGATGTATACTCACTCATAAGTGGATATCAGCTGTTAAATAAGGGATAATTACACTAACATCCACAGACCTAGAGAAGTGAGATAAAGAGGAGAGGTCTGGGGGGGATGCATGGATCTCCCTGTGAAGGGGAAATAGACTAGATTTTGTACGTGGACTGGGGGTGTGAGAGGATGGGAACAGGAGGGATAGGGTGGGGGAGGAAGGGATGTAGGGAGAGAATAATGGGAGAGACAACTGCAATTGGGGGGCATTTAGGAGGTGATATGGAAACTTCCTGGAACCTATGAGGTTGACCCTAGCAAGGACTCGAGGTACTGGAGGATGTGGAGCCTGAACCAGCCATCTTTTGTAAACAGGCAAGGCTTCCAGTGGTGGGACTGGAACACCAACCCAGCCACAAAAATCTATGACCTACAATCTGCCCTGCCTGCAAGATGTGCTGGGGCAATGGTGGCTCAGAGCTTGTGGGAGTGGCCAACCAATGACTGATCAACCTGAGGCCCACACCACTAGAGGGAGCCCAGGCCTGACACTGCCTGGATGGCCAGGATCTGGAAGCTGGATGGCTCAGAGATCTAGGTTAGAACCAAAGCCAACTGAGCAAAAGAAAAAAAAAAAAAGTCAGTAAAATTATTCCTGATGTTATTCTGCTATACTCATAGGCTCAGTGTCTAGTCCAATCATCATCAGACAGGCTTCCTCCAGCAGCTGATGGAAACAGATGCAGACCCACAGCCAAACATTAGGCAGAGCTCGGGGAACTCTGCAGACCAGGAGGAGGAAAGATTGTAGGAGCCAGAGGAGTGGAGGACACCAGTAAATGTGACCCACAGAATCAACTAAGCAGGGCTCATAGGGGCTCACAGAGACTGAAGCAACAATCATGAAGCTTGCATGGGTCTGCACTAGTTCCTCTGCATATATGTTATGGTTGTGTAGCCTGGTGTTTTTGTGGGACTCCTAGTGGAAATGGGGGTGTCTCTGACTCTTTTACCTGATGTTGGGACCGTTTTCTTCCTACTGGGTTGCCTCATCAAGCCTTGATATGAGGGTTTGTTCCTAATCTTATTGCATCTTGTTATGCCGTGTTTGATTTGTTATGCCCGATATCCCTGGGAGGCCTGCTCTTTTCTGAAGGGAAGTGGAGGAGGAGTGGATCTGGGGGAGAGGGGACAGAGGGGGGCACTGGGAGAAGTGGAGGGGAGGGGAACTGCTGTCAGGATGTATCGTATGAGAGAAGAGGAAAACGGACAAACAAAAGCAAAAACAACAAAGTCCCCAACAACTTAAAACCCCAAACAAAACAAAAAAGCAAAAGACCAATGAGACAAAAAATGCCCAAATAAAGCAAAATGAGACAAAAAGTTATCAAAAACACCAGGGAGGTCATTTTGTGTTGGCCAGCTTCTCTACTCTTGGGCATGTGGCTGGCTCTCAAGTGTGGTTGAGAGAGCACTGGAGAAAACTGACTTTCCCTTTGCCAGCAGGAGTGAATTGCAGGTAGCTTCTCGATTAGGTGTGGGGGCCTATGTCCACTTCCCTTCTCAGCACTGGGACGTCTGCTTTAGCCTGTGCAGGCCCTGTGCAGGCAGCTGCAGTCTGTGTGAGTTCATCTGTGCATCAGTCCTGTTGTGTCTAGAAGACACTGTTTCCTTGGTGTCTTCCCCCCCCCCAACTCCCCCCCCCCACTCTTACAATCTTTCTACCTCCTCTTTGGCATAGATCTTGAGCCTGAGGTGAGGGCTTTGTTGGAGACATCCCAATTATGACTGAGTATGAAGCAATTTTTATAGGTGCAGGCATTTGAAAATTATAAAACCTGTTTGTGCTCCGTTACAGGCGACAGCAATTTTGCTGTTTTCCTTCTCCGGGTGTACACTCCAGTAAAGTTACCTACATTCACAGTGTTGGACGGCTCACCTCCAGAACGTCTTTCCTCTTGCAACCCTGACAGGGCGTCCCATTAAACCACTGCTCATTCCTCCTTTTCCCCTCTAGTACCCATTCTGCTTTGGCTCTGTAAACCTGACTACTGGAGACACTTGTACAAACAGAACCAGACTTCTTCTTTCAGATCATCCACGTTCTATCCTGTGTCAGAACCTCCTTCCTTTACAAAGGCTAATACAATATTCCACTGTATGTGAAGCACACATGTTTATCCACTCATCCATCGATGCGCATGGCTCTTGGTTCCCCTCTTTGGCTCTCCTGGATGGTTTTGATATGACTATGAGTGAAGGAACATCTTTATGAGACCATGCTTTCCAATCTTTTGTCTATACATTCATAAACGGAACTGCTGGCTCCTATGGTAATTCTTTGGTGACCAAGGAACCACCACACGCCACAACAGTTCCACTGCAGTTTCACATTTTACATGCCTGTCACCGGGCACAAGGCTTCTCCATCCTGTTTCAGACAAAAGGCCAAGAGGGGCATGCTTCCAGTTTTTCTTCGTCTGTGGCAACACCTGTGATTTCCTACTTATTTTTATTTATTTAATTGTTGCATGGTCGTCATCCTAACAGATGTGAGATGGCATCCTGCAGTTCAACTTGCATTTCCCTAGTGATTCATGATGATGAACATCATTTCATGTGCTTATTAGCTGTTTGTATAAAGTAGGCAGAATTGTCTACTTAAATCCTCATTTCACTTCCTTTTGAGGCTGGTTTTATTGTTGCTGTTGAATGTCTGGGGTTCTATTATTTAAATATTAATCTGGTATGAGATACAAATACTTGCTAGTAATTTCTCCCTTTTCGTGTGTTGAAGATATATTATGCTTTTAATCTCTTTATAGTAATTGATGTAACTAAAGCACGGAGGGTGTTTAACTGGTTCAAGCTGGGTCACACAGCTATAAAGGAAGTGACTTATTAGAATCTCCTGGACAGTGAAAACTGGAAGGAGAGAGGCTAATCTGTCCCCTTCTCCAAGAAACTGTTACTTGGCTCGTTACTGTAGCAGCAGCAGCAGCAGCAGCAGCAGCAGCAGCAGCAACAACCCAGGCAAAACACTCAAGGAAGTGTTTATTTGGGCTTCCAATTCCAGAGCCTTTAGTCTGTCAGAGCAGGGAGTGCATGGCAGAAGGAGAAGGAGGAGGTGGCAAAGTGTCCCTCATAAAGAAGCAGAGAGCAAAGATGCCTTTACTGAGCTCCTCCTGTGTGTCTCCAATGGGACCTCAGCCTATGGAAAGTACTGTCCACATTTAAGATGGCTCTCCCTCCCTTAACTAATCTGATTTAGACAGTCCCTCAAAGACATGCCCAGAGATTTGTTTTCATGGTTTTTTGAATCCCATTGAGCTGATAGGCAAGACCAATGGTCACAGCTCTGATGGCCTGGGAGCTGATGTGGCACAGGACTGGTATCTGAGGACTTAGAGGAAGGAAAGAGGAGAGGAGTTTCCCCCACTGTCCCCTGCTCTTGTCAGGCCATGCTGGGGACTCCGCAGCTCTGACACACCTGCACTGGGAAATTAGGTGACTCCCTCCACATTTCTTGGCTGCAGTTTCCTCATCTGTCCACAGGCTGGCTCAGTGCCCTGCCTTCCTGATAGCCAGCTAATTCAAGTGGCATTTCACTGGGGCTAGATGATTACTTCTATGAATTCCTGGGAAGTGGCCCCTCTTCTTCCCTTGGGCATGAGACACACATGGACTCTCCAAAACACTCTACCCCTCACCATCCTAGAGTTGACTCCTCTCTTCCTCCCAGGCTCCTGAGGTCCAAGGCACAGTGACCATTTTGAGAGGGTGGAAGGGTCTCTCCCGTGATCATACAGTGACCCAGTGGCTGCTGCAGGGTAGATAGAAGACTAGCACTTACATACCACGGCTCAGGACATCCCTAGCTTCCAGAGCAGAGTGGTCAAGAAGGGTCATGGCAGTTAGGAACCAGTCCAACCCTTGGGAAGAAAGCTTCAGCACCCTTCAAGACTCCACCCACCCATCCAGATACAAGCCCACAGCAGTACTCCAAATGTACTGAAATCCAGTATCTAGGACCAGTGTTAATGTTTCTGAGGTCTTTGGTACTTTGAGGACCTGATGGAAGCTGTGTCTTCTGTGTACCTGCATTCTCACAGCAACACCCACCTTCAGAGATGCTAGACTGGACACAGAGGCAAAGGATCAGCAATGGCAGGGGGGAGGCTAAGACTGGGACTCTGTCTGGACACAGGGATGGGGTGCCAGGGGCCCAGAAAAGGACTGATTGCCACGCCCCATCTTGGTTCTTCCTGCTGGGTACTCCTGTCTGGTAAATGTCTTACCTGTTCCAACACTCCCACTTCCTCAGGCTCAGAAATGCCTACTGTGCTCAGTGATTGCCACATGGGCCCGGTTGGGAAACAGAGGCTGTGGCAAGTCTGGAAGGGAAGAGTTCTGTCTCCATATCCTGAGGCTGCGGGCAGCTGGCCAGGCTTTCCGCTATAAAAAGCAGCTGACACTTAGCTTCACATGCCCTCTGTCAGCTCCGTCTCAGGGACATCGGGTAAGTAGAGCTGTGTGAGTCTATCTCCCACTGTAGGCTTCCCTTAGGGAGGGTTGGGAGATGGAGTAGCCTTCTCTGAGATGGCAAGGAAGCTTGGGGAAGTCCTTAGCACAGATCAAATGCTTGAGGATGAAGGAAGTGGAATGAGGATGAGGAAGGAGGGGAGCAGTGTCCAGTAGAAGAGGGCAGGCAGTGTTTTGTGTGGAGTTTGCTACATTCGTGTGTGTGTGTGTGTGTGTGTGTGTGTGTGTGTGTGTGTGTGGTATGTGTGTGTACCAAAGTCCCTCCAATGCTCCATCCTATCTCTTCCCATCAGAGAGAGAGCGAGAGCCATTTAGTAATCTGGGTGGTACAGGCCAGGCCAAAGCTACTCCTTGGGTCACAAACCTTGTGACCATCCACTCAGTCTTCACTCTGCCGTGAGTAACTGCAGCACCATCCCTTGGGGCCCTTTCTTTCAGGTGATCCAGTCTTTAGCTACAATGCTGTCTGATCTAGAGAAGGCCTTGGAAAGCATGGTTGATGTCTACCACAAGTATTCCGAGGTGAAAGGGAATAAACATGCTCTCTACAGGGATGATCTGCAGAAGTTGCTCACCACTGAGTGTCCTCAGTATGTGCAGGTGAGGAGCTGCTGCGTTCTTGGGGTTCTCTAAAGGTGCTGAAATGGCTGGTCCTCCATGCTGCTTTTTCTACAGATAGCCAATGCTCATCTACAGATAGCCAGTGCTTAGTTTTCTCTAAAATCTTTACAGTCTGGCTTTCTTTCTCACTCTTCTTGACAGAAGAAGAATGCTGAAACCATATTCAAAGAGTTGGACATCAATATGGACAACGCAGTTAACTTCGAGGAGTTCCTTGTGTTGATGATAAAGGTGGGCCTGGCCGCCCATGAAGACAGCCACAAGAAGTAGCAGAGCTTCTGGCCCGGGGCTGGGCCCCTGGACATGTCTACAGAGTAATAAAGTTGTCATACCTCAGGCCTCTCTGAGTCTCTGCTTTACTAGGGGTGAAGGAAGGGTTGGAAAACTGGAAGGAAGAAGCCTGTTGTTTTGTCCTTACTGCTTAAGACTCTCCAGTCCTCCCCCAGCCAGTGACTGTCCCTCTCCTCACTGCTCCCCAAATCGTTCGGAGTATCTTCTGGCCTCTGAAGTTTGAGCCAGTGGTTCTAGGATTTAAAAAATTTAAAAGTCTAAAACTTAGACCTGACAGTTTTACTGGTTGTTCCTAAATGGGAGATTTGGGAATAGAGAGTTGGTAGGTGAATGGATGCTGTGGGACATAGCTTAGTTTCTAGTCAAATGCCTTAGGAAGTTAGTGGGATAGATATGAAGGGTGTGTATATTGGAGTGGAGGAGAAGCAGTGGGGAGAGGGAGGGAGGAAGGGAGGGAAGGAGGAAAAGAGAGAAAGAGGACTGATTCTCTGTCCTGTGGCAGGTGGATGCTCTTTAGTCAGACATTAAGCACTAGAAGAATCCCATCTGGTCCCACATCTTAGTGCCTCTTCATTTTTACTCCAAAATTCCAAACTCAATTAAACGGTACAGGAATGGGTAGATAGGTCAGTGTATTCATGAAGCTCAAAGGACAACTCTGGTCATCTGTGAACTGGCTAACTCCCCCATCATTACATCTGTGGATTTTGCTAGGGCCTAGTAAAATGAGAAAGTCAGAGACCTTTCACGAGAGCTTAGCCATTGAACTGGATTTCTTTTTTTTTTAATTTAAAAATTTATCATTATTTTTTAAATAAAAATTTAAATTTCATATGTGTTCTGTATTTACATCATTCGCCTCTTCCCTCTCCCCCTTCCACCTCTCCCATGCCATTCCCCCACTCCCTCTCAAATTCATGGCCTTTTTTCTTAATTATAATTGTTAAATACACATATGAGTAAACATGTAAACGCAACCTGCTGAGTTCATTTAGTGTTGCTCATGTATATGTTTTTAGGGCTGACCACTTGGTATTGGATAACCAATTGGGGGATCATCCTTGGTAAAGACTGTTCCTCTCAGCAGTCATTAATTGCCTAAAGCTCTTCATCTAGGGGTGAGACCCTATTCTCCTATTCACACCGCCATGCCAGTTGGTGTCAGAATTGTTCAGGTCTTGTTTAGGCAGCCATATTGTTGAGATGTCACAGGGGCAGCTTCCCTGTCATACGTAGAAGACACAATCTCACATCACTAGATATTCTAGTCATCTGGCTCTTAACAGTATTTCTGAACCCTCTTCCATGATGTTTCTTGAGCTTTACGTGTAGGGGTTGTGTTACAAATGGATCAATTATTGCTGGGTACCCCAATGTCAGTTATTCTCTGTGTGCATTTGACCAATTATGGCTTCTGTAATATTCTCTGCTGCAAAAACAAGCTGCTTTAGTGAGGGATGAGAGCTGCACTTATCTGTGGGTGGAAGGAGGACTATCTAGAACTATTTAGAAATAATTTGGTGTAGGAAAATGGCAGTCATAGGCTCTCCTCTAGAGTCTACCATCCACAGGTAGATGGCTAGGACTACAATATCGGCATGAATTCCCTTCTAGTGAGTGGGCCAGTAGATGGTTGTTGGTTACTGCTGTATTCAATAGTGTATATGTACCACATATTTATTATCCCTTCTTCAGTTAAAGGATGTTTAGGTTGTTTCCATTTCCCAGCTATTGTGAATAGAGTAGCAACAGACATGGCTGAGTGAGCATCTGTTGGGTAGGATGTGGAGTCCTTTGGTCACATGTTAAGGAATGGTATGTAGAGGACAAAAGGTCCTTGTGCACACAGATAAGCATTGGAGAAACCAGGAAAGTTAAACACACTGACATCCTTCAAAGGAAGGATTCTTCCTGGAATGCGAGGAATGGATGTAGTTTACAACCTGGTGATCCTTCGCTGTTTGATGAGCCAGGCTCTGTCCATATCTTCTAGAATTTATGTTTTATTTATACCAGACCCCCCTTCCCCAACTCCCCAACTAAAACCTTGAGCATTACCTCTAGGCCACAAAACTCATCCATGTGAGGAGTTGTCACTTGTACTTTACAACAGCTTAAGTGACTTCTATGCTGTCTTAGGGCCAGGTCAAATCCTGACTCCCACAGGTATTGTGATTACCTCAGTCATTCTCCCTAGACCTTTATCTTGAGCATTGTTTCTAAGTCAACAGAATCCATCTTTACAGAAGAAGCCATATGTACTTTGTAAAGAGCTTCAATGAAGACATATCTTGAGCTTTGTTGTACTCACAGGACTGAGTTAACTGTTATCAGAAAACCTTTTCTCCAAAACTGTGCTGTGCTTAAATAAGACTAAAACAAATGAACTGGTGTCAGACTCTTAAAGTTTTGGTTCAGCACTGGTTACCAAAGTCAGGATGAACAGAGATTTATTCTTGTCTCATCATGGACCTTTTCTCTGCCATCCAGAGGCCTGCAGGGACCCCTCTCCTAACAAGAGTATAGCTGAGTCACATGGTAGAGCTACTTTGAGCTTTTTGAGAATACTCCTCCACACTGTTTTCCATAGTGGTGAACCAGGGTGTACTCCCAGGAACAGTGAATGAGTGTCCCCTTTCTCCACCTCCTCATCTCCACTGTAAGTTTAAGTTGTTTTGTTGATCTTTGCCATTCTGATTAGGGTAAGAAGAAATCTCAAAGTTGTTTAAATTTACATTTCCCTAACTGCTAAGGGTATTGAACACTTTTTTTTTTGAGACAGGGTTTCTTTGTGTAGCCTTTGCTATTTTAGAACTAGCTTTGTAGACCAGGCTATCCTCAAACTCACAGAGGGCCTGGCTCTGCCTCCCAAGTGCTGGGATTAAAGGCATGTGCCACCACTGGCCGGCTTGAACACATTTTGAGATATTTCTTAGCCATTTTAATTTTTTTCTTTTGAGAATAATTTGTTTAGATCCATAGCTCATTTAAAAAAAAACTGGATCATTTGTTTTCTTTTTTCTTTCTTTTTTTTTGTTTTTGGTTTGGTAATATTTGTATTCTATATTTTCCATTTCTAACCAGGAAATTAACTTTTAAAATCAGTAGATCTGTGCTATCCTTTCAGTACTAGAATACAGAAATGAATGAGACTTAATCCATGCCCACAAGGAACTCATGGGTAAATCAAGGAAATAAACCTATAAGCAAATGCATTGTAATATCTGGCAGTAAGTGTATGTAGATGGAGTTTTTTGTTGGGATCTCAGGTCAGCTCTGTCCTGCCAGCCACTTCCAAATAACCACACATAGGCTGGAGAGATGGTTCAGCCATTAAAGGCTAGGCTCACAACCAAATAACCACACAGAGACTTATTATTAATCATAATCATTTGTTTTCTTAATTCTTTGTATGTTCTGGATATTAACCCACTACCAGATATATAGCTGGCAAAGATTCCTGCTACTCCACGGGCTTCCCTTCACTTGATTGACTGTTTCCTCCAGGCTAGGGCAGAGCTGAAGCAAATCCTGGAACAGTGTGGGTGGGACTGAGCAGACCAGGTCACAAGATGTATGGCCTGGATTAGATCCTGGGATTAGGGAGGGTGCAGAAAGCCTAGGATTTGAGGAACTCACCAGATTGTACCTGAGCACAGAATGAGTACCCTACTTAAGGCCTGGAGGTGGTGAAGGCAGGTTAACGTCAGGTAAGCTGACCAGATTGGACTGGTATGTGTGACCAGGGCCAAGCCTGGTGGTTGGGAAAGGTATAGGAAAGACTAAAACATTATTATTAATCATTATTAATTATTATTATTATTATTATTATTGTGTGTGTATGATAACATACATGAAGGTCAGAGGTTAACTTGGTGGAGTTAGTTCTCTCCTTTCCACCTTCCACCTTTACATGAGTTCCAGGGATTAGACTCAGGGTATCAGGCTTGAGCACCAAGTACTTTACCAGTTGAGCTCTTGGTCTGGATTTCTGATCTGCGGCTTGGGAAACTTTTGATTGTCCTTACTTGTGTGTTAGTGATGCAGAAGATAGAGAGCTGTGACTAGAATCATCAAATTAGGGTTGGTGACTTGTCCAGTGGACATGGTATATACCCCTGAAGTTGAATTCAAGAGGAATGCTGCATTTTGAATGCACGAGTGTGTGGAATATTCCTTCACAGCTGTCACCACATTCTCAAAAGTGTCAAAGATGGATCTGCACCAAACCTGAAAACCTGAATTGGATGCTCAGAAACTATGTAAAGGAGGGAGGAGGGAACAGATTTCACAGAGTGTCCTCCACATGCACACAGTGGCACATGCAGGTGCACACTCTCATGATAACAATAAAATTAAAACAGTGTCAAAGACTTCAAAACCTTGAGAACACTCGTCCTAGCTGTTGTCTTTTTGTAGTACAAGGTGGACTGTTGTGGGTTGTATTTTGGATAGGTGGGTAGAGCCTTTGGGAAGAACTGTGTTCCCAAGGGTTGGATCAGTTTCTATCTGCTGCCCACAGCCCTTCCTGATCTTGCTTTGGAAGCTTAAGGTGTCCTGATCCCTGGGAGGATGACACCGGCTTGAAGTCTGTCTGCCCTGAAGTAGCCACCTAGCTACTGTATGATTGCAGCAGGGACCCTTCTTGGGCAGTTACCCTGCTTAGACAGTTATTGTACCGGGTCTCTGAGCTGAGCTGAAGAAAGGAGCTGACCCTGAGATGGCCAGGTGAGGGTTCTTTGGAGAATATGGGTGTGTTTCATGCCCAATAGTAGGAGAGGAGAGACCAATTACACAGGGATTCACAAGGATGTGCAATTCCCTAAAGGCCAGTAAAGTATTATGAGATACTTACCTGGCTGCCAGTAAGATGACTCATTTCTGAGCACTAGACTTACTGCTTGTAGTAGACATTAAATGCAAATGTAGAGGAATCAGAGGTGCTTCTTATTTACCAACATTTCAATCAATAACCAGTTGGTTATTAGCAACATATTTGTGCAAATAGTGGGCAGCCAGTGTGTTAAGAGTAAAGATTGGAACTAAATAGGTATGGGAGTATAGTCACAGAATAGGAAGTGGAAATGCCATGTCACACAGGTAGAGAAACAGGCCTTCCAGGTAGCCAGGCCCTCCACAGAGGGGGCTGACAAGAACACAGCCAGCCTCCCTACCGCCCAGGGTCAGAGGCAGCATGACTACTGTCATGTCTGTCTCACTGTCATGCATTAACCAGTCCTATACATCCCATGCGTCACACACATATCAACCAGGCCCATTGCTCTGTGAAATTCTCCACTCTGCCATTCACCCCAAATCTGGACTTTCCAGGAAGTTGCTGCTGGCGCAGATCATAGGGTGAATAAGGCCCTTTCAATCTAATTTGGTTACACGAAGGAACTTTACCTATTTCCTTGTAGCATAGTACCTTCCCTCCCTCTATCTCTTCCTTCTCCTAAGAACCTTAAAAGAAGACACACCTCGCTTTGTTTGGTGGGGTGGAGTTAAGATTTTTCTTCAGATCCCCTCTATACTGTTAATAAATCTTTTGCATGAAGGAGGAGTCAATTAGACTCCACGCCTTTCTCTCCAACCTCTCTCTACTCCCTCCCTAAAACCTAACAGAGAAGTGAGAGGTATGGAGTAAAGTGCTTATTTCAGTTTTATGAATGGATACCTTCTTTCATCACCCTTCTAAGGCAGGAGCGTGGAACACACTGTGTAATGCAGAGAGAAGGATAATCTAACTTGGAGATGGACTCCTGTTATTCTGCTATGTGTTTTGCTAATGCATAGTTCAAAAGTGAATAGTGTCACTAGTATCAAAGTGGTCCAGGGAAAAGATCGGAGAGGTTCTGGGTTCACCAAGATACATTCCAGGTCCCACTTAATACTGAGAGAGTATGATGTATGGAAAACAGCCCCCGAATACACAGAAGAGAGCAACCTATTTAGTTGGATGGTGGAGGTGATGGTGTGTGTGTGTGTGTGTGTGTGTGTGTGTGTGTGTGTGTGTGTGTGTATGAGGGTGTGGGAGGACATGTCTCAGTGCTTTGGATTCCTCTTGAAATTCTCTCTTGGACTTTTCACTAGATATTTGGGGGGATGTAGTCTTAATAATGCTTGCCTTTAGTTGAGATTTAGTGAGTTAGCTTTCTCTAAGCCCACCTAGATGAACCATAGGAAGGTGGCCCAGATTGCCCTGTGAATGGGGCACCAGTTGGGAAGAATTAGATTAACACAAAGCTACCAACAACAGATCCCAAGCTCATGGTTGGGCAGGGAAAGATGAGGTAAGGGAGACAGGTCCTAGATGCTCCATGGAGGGTGGGCTGGGATTATTATAGCGGACAACATTAGGTCCATCATAGGAACAATGGACAGAGTCAGATAGGGCCTGTGGCCTGGAGCACGGTGATTTGGTTTTCTGTTTCCTCAGATGCAGAAGAAGAACAAGGCAGCGGGAAGTTGAGAAAAAGTGACTTGGCAGGAAACCTCATGCAACACTTGAACCACAGAGGAGACCTTGGCTCACCGATTGAGGCAGATCCGGCCACTGAGATTTCCGGGGCCTGCAATTTTCCTGTCTATCCAGGTTCTCCACCCAAGACTGAGTTCAGCCAAGATCCCCCTGGTTGTAATAATGGTCCAAAAGGGTATAGAGAGGGTCTGAAATTGGACACAGTCTCCAGCAGCTGAGCACAAGCGTTTATTCTGTGGAGTACGTTCACACATATTCTATTTGGGAAATGAACCATTTTGGTTGGGTCCAGACCTCACCTCACCTGCTGGCCTCCAAATTGGTTAAAGAGGGCCAGGCGAGCTACTGGTGTTTATTGGGTTCCAGCTGTGCCGTAGTGTGAAAGAAAAAAGTAATTTCCAGCCCGAGATAAGGCAAACGGCGGCTGCTTATTTCCCGCCATCATCTCTCTTAGAGGAAAGTAGGTCTAGTTCCGTGTCATCATTTGACACTTGAGAAAAGTGTTCTGTGAGGTATGTCTGAGTGCAAAGTTTCAGCGGATAAACAAGGTTGTATTCTCTATCTGCTGGACAGGGCAGTGTAGTTTACAGCTTGGTCAACATGGTAAACCGCAGACGGTCATGGCCATCACCTTGTTTAAAGCTCAGCGACTCACTTAAGAATCTTAGACATTTGTTTTTCGTCCTCACATATTCTTGAATATTCGTCCAGCCATCTTTTTAGCAAAAAAAAAAAAAAAAAAAAAAAACTTTGACCGTTCTTTTGCTAAAGAATTAAAGAACAATTTTGACATAGCCCTTCTGTACTTGTTGGTAAGTTCTCACTTTTGCTTGAGACACAATGGCGATGTAATTCATGTGTTTCTCATAACAACCTTGTGAGAGAAGGAATTCTGGTTTCCATTTTGCTTATGAAGAGACCCAGAGAGGTTAAGAAACTTGAACAGCTGTTAACGAGTCTGGCAAGTACAGAGCAAGGAGCAGACCCATGCTCATCGTGGGTGGAAGAGGCTGATAATGTGTGCAGTGCTCCCTTCTAGCCGGCTTTCTGTCTAGTGAGTGGACAGGGCCAAGCTTCCCTTCCTCCCTCTGCTTGCCTCTCTAGCTTTTTTCTATCGTCTCTCTTCAGTGCTTCTGCTGCCCAGGGTGCCAAGCAGGTGCCAATGAACTTGTTTCTGGGGCTCTCTCTTCTGCCCAGGACTCCACCCAAGATGCCTCAGGGCCTGAAGTCCTGGTGAATCTTTCCTGGTGTGAGCAATCTTCCAGACAATGATTTCTATACATTCTTGGGAGTTTCCCCACTCTTCCCCAGATGGAGGAACCTTCCTTCCAGTCTTCTCTGAAATCCAAAGCATTGTTGGCTTAGTCAATCCCCATTTGGAGCATCCCCCACACTTTAATAGCATACCCGCAGTCCATCGTCAGTCTGGTGGGAATTCTGACAGCTATCTGCAACCTGACTGGAAAAGCACAGCTCAATAAAGTTTACCTGGAACATGGACATAAAGTTAGACAGGTTTACACATTGCCAATGGTGTGTAAGGTAAGTATGCTGTGCAGTCTTACCCCACTACCCAGGTCATGGCTTTGGACTAGAGACTCTTATAAATGAGAATTCCCCGGCTGAAGTTACAAGTGCCAGGTTGGCTTATATATTCTTTTGTGGGGTGCTGGTCACACTCAGGTAGAACATATTGTTTGGGATTTTGCATCCAGAGACATTTGGGCAAAATGATCTGGACCAGGATGGTTGACAGTCTGACATCACATGGTTGCCAGAGACATCCTTCCAGGAACAAACCAACAGATGACTCTATTCTGTATGTGTCCTCATACCTGGCATAGTCACACATGCCCTGGGAAAGCAGTATCCAACCTGTCATTGACTCTAGTGGAGATATCTATACTACCACCTTGTCTGTTTAGGACCATCGACTCACTGAACTTACTAGGTATCTGAACATGCTGATTCTCTGCTGCAGAATATGGTCACATTTTGTTACTACAACAACTTCCTGCTGTACATGGATACATTTCTTAGGTATTGTAGAGAAACAGTGGGAGAAATCCAGAAGCAGGTTACAAACCTATTGTAATAAGTCCCCCTATTGGTTACAAACAATGGAACTGCTAAAGAGCCCTCTTTGGCTTCTTGTAGTAGTTTCCTACCTGGATAGATGGGATTTCGGAAAAGCTCATTGCTCCTGGTCCAGTCATTCTGTCTGTTGTAGGAACCTCCTTGTCTAGTGAATTGTGTTCTGGCTCTGGCTCCACAATTAAGCACCGAGAGCTCTGTTAGTCCAGGCGTAACATGGATCTGAGAGATAAACCTTGGTCATTAGATCCAGGGAAGTCTGAGGGCACATGGAATTAACTTGCTTTGCCCTGAGTGGAGGGATTGGTCCCCATATGACTTCCTGACCTAGTGACCTCAGTGTTCTTTGTGTGTAAAACCCAAGGAATGCTTTTGGAGACTCTCAGTTCCTATGCATCCTGGGGCACATGCAGATGGAACTCCATCTGCTTTGGGTGGTTCTGAGGGACTGGCTTGCCATGAATTCTAGTTTCCTGTTGTTGGTTCAAGCTTTGCTTAAACCTGTGTGAGAGTTCTGTCTTATTAGCTTCCTGTAAGTGGCAAAGTAGCCAGAACTTCAGAGATGTCTAGCTCCAAGTGAGTCCCAAGTACTTCCCATGGCTTCTCATCGACAGGACATATATTTTGGCGAGAACCTTGCCCCTGGAATGGAGCCATGCATCTCATTGGCTGACTTCAGCACCTTGCTCTTCTTTATCACGGTGACCTCAGTGTTATTGCTGAGGAAAGTGTATGGCCTCCTTCAGTTCTAAAGTCTCACAGGGCAGCCATTGATGCCAGTTTGTTCCTGAACTTGGCATAGGGCTTTTCGCACAGTGACCTATAGAATTCTTTTGTTTAGTCAATTTTATTTGTAGTTTAAAAATATTTCAGATCAAAGGGCTCAGTGCTGTCAGAAAGGGACTATGAGAGTCTCGTCTTGATGCGTATGCGTCTTGCAGCTAAGTGCCCAGCAGCTGATTGCCCAGAAGCAGCGGGAAGATGAGGGTCAGCCCAAATAGGGCGCTGGCTCCAGTCTTCCCACCCTATACACCCTTTTCTGAATCATCACCAATAAACTTTTTTTTAATTAAAAAAAAAAACATTTCAGAGTACCACACAATTATGTTTCCTCATTTTCTGATCTGCAAAACAGATACTTTAAATGGAGACTTAAAAAATCGAATTAGGTATGTCCAAAATGCAATAATTATGCATGTCATTTAATTCACAAAGTGTAATTTGCTAGAACATATTCAAAGAATTTAGAATAGGCAGCCAGAAGAAATAGGACTGAATTGAGCAGTCAACTACTTAGACATCTAAAGAGAGCAATGACTCAAGCCTGTCTAGGAGGACAGGGTTTTTAAAGGGAAAATTGGAAATTAACTGTATTAAGATAAAGACTAGGGGAAGAATTAAAGATTGGATCTGACAGAAGAATGTCTATGTCTTACAAAAATCATTAAAAAAAAAGGTTGAGATGGTATTATTTTCTGAAATAAAAACTTACCCTGGTTTTAGGGAGTTTTATAACAGCAAAGGTTTTGGAGACAGGTAAGTTTGACACTTGAGAAAGTTACTTCACTTCTCCAAACTTATTCTTCATTGCAAAATAGACATTTGACCAACCCAGCCCCGAGGCTGATTTATGGCTTAAAGAAGGCCTTTTTGCAAGGTGGTGTCTGGTGTGTTGTAAGTGCCCCAAACCTCCTTATTTCTTAACTAATGGAGATTCTTGTAGATTTATACAAAAATTAAGAAGGCACTGTAGACAAGTCCCACCTACCTGTGCTTGGTTTCTTGTGTTGTTTAACATGTACTACATTTGCTCAAATTGATCAGTCACCACTGACACGTTATTTTAAACATTCCTTTCATTCAGATTTCCTTAGCTTTCAGCTGAAGCCTCTGCCCTTCTGGGACTATAAGTTCACTTGGATTGTTTTTAATGTCATCATCATTTTCTTGTTGTTGTTGCGGTAAACATTCAGCAAGTGCCTCTCCCTGTCCTTCACTTCCCAGCAGTGAGACTTGCTGTTTTGGCCTTTGATGGGAAACAAGGGTGGAGCTGAACTTGGAAACTAGGTCTAGGCCCTTGCCTGAGAACTTTCGGAGAACTTCGGTGTCGGTGAGTGGCTGTGCAAGAGACTTCAAACTGGCACCAGGGCGAGGTGTCGTAAGTAAAACGGGGGCAGCCATTGTTGAATCGAAGCCCCAGATTGGATGTTGTTCTTGAGCACCGTCCTTCAGTCATTTCCAAGTGAATCACAGACTTTTTTTTAACCTAAAGCCTTATGAAAATCTCTTGTCTAGTGTTGCTCGCTCGCACTTGCTTTTTCCCATAATTCACGTGTGTGCGTTGAGGATTCAGCGCCTTTACTTTGGTTAGTACTTAGAGATTGTGCTTGTAGGTGGCTACTTTGCCATCGGAGGGTGCTGGAAGTCAGTCTGTCACTTGATCTGTCACTTAGGGGCTGAAGTAGATCTGCTATTGCATTCCCATCCACATGGTTCTCAGTGCTGAGTATTTAGTCTCTTGCCCTTCGGGGGACATTCCAGGCAGGCTTTTTGTACAGTACAAGCTAAGCTGACCTGCAGGCCACAGCCTTGGAAGCCAGCAAAAAGTTCTGGACTCAGTGGAAGAATAGCCACAGGCCTCTATATGAGAATGCTTGGGAACCACCATGATTTTGACTTGGCCAACACAAGAAGCCTTCACAGTTGAAAGAAAGCAAGCTAAACTATTGAAATCAAAAAGGGTGATTTCACTGCCTGGATGCCTCCCAAACAGATCAAGCCAATTGACTGTCTCACCCATTCAGAGGGCCTGATCCAGTTGGGGGCCCCTCAGCCATTGGTTCATAGTTCATGTGTTTCCATTCGTTTGGCTATTTGTCCCTGTGCTTTATCCAACCTTGGATATGTAGAATTAAATTATATTGTAAAATAAAATAAAATAAAATTTAAAAAAAAAGAAAAAAAAAAGGGTGATTTCTCACATTGTCTGACACGGCACTGGGCATGCAGAAATGCAGCACCTATCCTTCCAGAACTCAGTCTGAGGAAACCTTTCTTCACCTTGCCCCATCCCAGTCAAGAACACAGACATGATCTTCTTCTGAGTTTCCGGGCTATCTTGTGTTCACCACCCAGTTCTCCTTATGTTTGCCCACAAGCCGGTGTTGAGAATGTGTATTTGGCTGTCTGTCACCCGCCTCCATTAGATGTATGGGTTCTAGATGTATGGGTCTAGATGTATGGGTCTAGATGTATGGGTCTAGATGTATGGGTTCTAGATGTATGGGTCTAGCATTCAGTGAGCCTCTGCAATAACTCCCCAAGTGCCCTCCCAGCCTTTACTCCTGAGTTCCCAAATCTGCCTTTCATGAAGCAGCTCCCGTGATCACTACACAAAAATCAAATCATGCCACCTGCCTGGGAAAACCCCTCACCATTCTCCAATGCATTTGAATACATTCTCATGGAGACAGTCGGTTCTTTTTTTTTTTTTTTTAATTTATTTATTGTATTTCATGTGCATTGGTGTTTTGCCTGCACTGGAGTTACAGACAGTTGTGAGCTGCCATGTGGGTGCTGGGAATTGAACCTGGGTCCTCTGGAAGAACAATCAGTGCTCTTAACCACTGAGCCGTCTCTCCAGCCCCGACAGTCGGTTCTCACTTGGGTCTCATGCCAATTATCCTCTCTGTAGCAGGATCTCACCTAGCAGTTACTTGACTACCTCATCTTCTTCCTCCTTTGTTTTCTCAGCAGGACTCATAACCCTCTGAAATGGCCTAGGCTACATATTTGTCCTCCTTGGTGATATTTTACTCTCCCTGAGAGCAGGGACCTTGTATGCTTTGTTGACAGCCAGTGTCAATAGCAGCCTCTTGCATTAGTGGCTGACTCTGGGGAATGGGTGAGTAATCAATGGATGTTGGTTTCCTTGAATGGAGTCACTATGCTCTGGCAGAAGGAAGGAAGAGCTGACACTGAACACAGGAAAGATGCTTTGGATAGTACTAGGGAGTGTGGGAGATGGTCAGCAGATGACTCACATCAGAAAAGGTCCCACAGGCCTTGCTGTGGTACAGACTCCTCTCCCTAGGCCTCAGCATTCATTACGAACTTCTCCTAACTCTTTTAAGAACAGTCAGCCCCCTCCCTCCCTAGCCACCACCTAAGAGCCTGCATGGAAATGCTGTTCTCTTCCCACTCTCCCCCTTTTGTGGTACCCACCCTCACTAGCTGCCTAGAGCTCTCTGGAGTGGGGTGCTACTCTGGCAGTACCCGGAACCTGGCCTACAGCTTCCTCTGCAGGGGCTAAACAGAAGCAAGGTGATGGTGTGGAGGGAGAAGCCAGCTCAGTGACCTCCAGGCACTGTTCAGCACAACATTGGGAAGTGATCTTCCCTCAGGCCCCTCTGCCTACTAACACCTGGCCTTGTCACTGGGGGAAAACGAAAACCTATAAACCCCAGCAACAAAACCTAGTCCTCTTAGACTTTCTTGCACTTTGATTTTTTTAGGGCGTGTGCCCTGTTTCACTTATAGGGCCTAGGATGCTTGTGTTGAGTAAGAAGAAGATGCCCCAATATTCGAAGATGCTAAATGTTCTCTTTGCCATAAAGACTCCGTGTAACTGTGTAAACACTTGGGATTTTTCTCCTCTGTTCCGAGGTCTTGTCTTGTTTTCTTTTTTGGGTTTCTTTCTAGGAAAATGAGAAATTCATGAAAGGGCTGGAGATGCCCCTCCACTAGGCTTTCAGCTTCAGGCAGCTGCTTCACAGCCTGGTTAGCCTGGGCTCCTGAAGGACAGCCCTGGGGAGGCAGGGAGGGCAGCAGCACCAAGGTAGTAGCCAGATGGTTCCAGGACCACAGTGTTTTTTTTTTTTGGTCACTTGCCACTGCTGCCCCCCCTCCCCCCCCCCCCCCCCCCGCCCGTACTCCCTGGTCAGCTCTGGAGTACTATCCACCCCCCAACTAGCAGGGGTGAGTCAGGGGGAAGCACTGATTCTCCTCCCTCTGCAGGGAGGAGTTTCCTAACTGAGCAATAGGGATAGAAAGCGTGAACCTGGGAGTGCTTTTTATAAATTATTTTCCTTGTAGATTTTATTTTTAATTTATCTCTGTGACCTGCCAGGGAGAGGAGAGAAAGAAATGCTGTGAGCACATGACAAAATAAAATCAAATAAAATGGAAAAAAAAAAAAGAACAGTCATAATGATGTCTGATCAATGGCAGACAGCGTATAGGACAGTGGTCCCAGAAGACTCCATATGATGGAGCTAAAAATCCGTGGTTCAGTGATGAGTAATGTGTGTAAGGTACAAGGCCTCACTTGTGTGTGTTTCTGGTGATGCTGGTATAAACAGAATCACCACATTGCTAGTCAGATAAAAGTATAACACACCCAACTATATACTGTACATGATACTTGGTCATTTTAACAAATGACTGTGTTACTGGTTTATGTACGTATTATTACTCATTATTTTAAAATGTGCTCCTCCTATTTACAAAAATTGTTTACTGAGGGGCTGGAGAGGTGGCTTCATGGTTAAAAGCACTGGCTGTTCTTCCAGAGGACGTAAGTTTGACTGCCAGCACCCACACGGCAGCTTACAACTGTCTGCAGCTTCAGTTCCAGATGCCCTCTTCTGGTGTTCAACAAACAGCACCAGGCACACATGTGGTGCACAGACATACATGCAGGAAAAACACTCATACACATAAAAAAATTAGAAAAAGATAAAAAACCCGTTTACTGAAAAATAATACAGTGTTTCACCAGCAATAGCTGTATGCATTTCATATTTGGGAAGTTTCTCAATTGGCCATATCGAATGATTGGCATGTGCCACCTCTGTGTTAGCATGTTATAAAAATAATTGGCTTTCCCCATGAGAAATCACTCTGCACACTTAGAGATTAATAAAGCAAAAGCTCTTTACATAAAAACAAAACAAACAACTCCCAGCTGACTGTGGCTAACGCCCAAGGTGGAGCCAGCCCTGAATAGAAGTTATTACTAACTTAAGTACACCTGAGGCTCATGCATTTTATGTCCACTGCCACCCTCCAGTCTCCATTAAGTCCCAGCCCCAGGTTCTGCTTTGGACAATTTGAACAGACACAGGAGACTGCAAGTCTGGACACTTGGGCAGGTGGGAAATTTACACAACAAAGCTGAGTCCGTTCGTCCGTTTCTTTCTTTCTTTCTTTCTTTCTTTCTTTCTTTCTTTCTTTCTTTCTTTCTTTCTTTCTTTCTTTTTTTGAGACAGGGTTTCTCTGTGTAGTTTTGGTGCCTGTCCTGGATCTCGCTTTGTAGACCAGGCTGGCCTGGAACTCACTGAGATCCACCTGTCTCTGCCTCCCGAGTGCTGGGATTAAAGGCGTGTGCCACCACTGCCTGGCTACTGAATTATTTCTTAAGCACACCAGAGCTGTTCACTTTGGATAGTTGTCATGCAGGTCCATCTTGCCCACCAGGTAGAGCTATACTTTTCCTGATAATGGCATAGGGATCTTAATGGCAGACCAGGACTTGATGGTCATTGTGTCTCTGTGGGTGCCCCCTTGAGCTGCCTGTCAGTGGTGTGTTCTTTGGGGATGGATCAAATATCTGGTCAGTCCTGGTGAACAAACATTTATATCCTAGCATCCTAAATTTTGCTTAGCTCTAACAGGCCTGGTGGGAAGACTAATCATCTTTGAGGTGTTTTGGAGGCAGTGCTCCCTTAGCTAAATTCTATGTTGTGTGATTTAATGTGTCCTAAGTGAATCTATTGGTAAATCTATCATAGCATCAATTCTGTTACTTTGAGTTCCTTCTGTATCAGACATACTCTAAGATGTTCACACAACAGCTAATCATCCAATACTTTTAAGTGATACATAACTGTATTTCCCTCTGGTGATTTGTCCCTTTCTGTGTTATGAGGAGACTTGGGAGCTAAATCCTGTGCTTGAAGTTGTTCACGGTTAGATATGATCATAATGACTTTACAAAGCCCCCCCTCGCACCCTAGCAGCATAGGGTTGCATATCACTAGGGAGTGTAGGATATCAGAAAGCAGTGGAATGAGAGGGTGCAAGCCCCCCCATCTCAACTTGCACCCTAACAGCAGAGGGTTGCATATCACTAGGGAGTGTAGAATGTCAGAAAGCAGTGGAGTGAGAGGGTGCTCTGAGAAAAACCAGAGAAGACAGAGGGAAAAAGAGGTGCAATTTGAGGAGGAGGAGGCAAAAGAGGAAGGGGGAGAGAGAGAGAGAGAGAGAGAGAGAGAGAGAGAGAGAGAGAGAGAGAGAGAGAGAGAGAAGAGGAGAGGAGAGGAGAGGAGAGGAGAGGAGAGGAGAGGAGAGGAGAGGAGAGGAAGAGACTGATGTTAATGTGGGGCTACCCTAGGCTCTGGGCCCTGGGGATCCTGCCCCCCTGCTGTCCTGCCCCTGCTGTCCTGCCCCCCTGCTGTCCTGCCCCCCTGCTGTCCTGTTCTCTGAGCCTCACTGTGAGATCTGCACCTGCAGTTTCAGCTGTGAAGGCAAACACTGGAGAATGTGCAATAGAAAGGGAGATAAACCTGTGAGAGGCCCACGGTTGGTTTCTCTCCTGGGGCCCATTTCTCTGTCTCTTGAGGGGGATATCTCTAACAGGGCCAAGTCCACCTGGTCTTGAGACAAACATGAGCCTAAGAAACTTGAGCAACCGTTACATCATTCCTGCTCTTGTCTTGGTAATTGGAATGTCAAAATTCATGACACAGTGCTTTCTAAAATATAAATTTTAAGCAACTCTGGGAGGTGGGGTGAGCAGGACTCTGAGGTTGGGTTCTGGGGTTGTGTAAGATTGCCTCACTGGACTGCTCAAAACAGAGGCCTCTTCCCCGCAAGGTCTTGGCAAACAGGACAAAATGACAGTAATTTACTCATCCAGAGTATCAAACTTAGGGTTGTAATCTGAGCCTGAGCCAGGTTCTGCTGCCCCTCCTCGATAAGCCAATCAAAAGGGTCACGTTGATATTGGAAAGCAGCAAGAGGAGATTCATTCAACGTGGCCACATTGTAGAGAGGGATAAGGGGCCCCAGCGAACACCCAAGTCCATGTTCTGGGCCCCGAAGTGAGATTCAAATTTAAATAACTGGAGGAGGAAGTGCACATCTCAGCACACAGGTCTCGATGTGGTCCTGCCCTGGGCTTCAGTCTCATTCTGTAAGGCAGTATGACGAGTTGTTAGCTGTATGAAATCTCTCTCCTACACACAGAGTCCCTCTGCGGCTGGGACAGTTTCCTTCTCCCAGTATGGGATTCCTGGGAAACTTCCCATTTTGGGGTGCCTTGTTTCGGTAGTTTGATGGTCTGGCTGAGAGACACAGTGTCTGTTCCCTGTCCTTGCTATCAGGCTCATCTCAACAGGAGCTTCATGTTGTACCATCTCTGACCGAGGGACATTTTATCTTCTGACCAAATAGGCGTGTTTTGAGTGGCACCACGACAGGGTCTATTAAGCTCTCAGCTAGACTATGCTGCTGTCACCACCTCCTAACAGGCAATGTGCCTGTGGCCTCTTGTTACCCCTAGTCTATTCCATAAACCTTGGGGTGACATGTCCAAAGCACAAATATGATGCTAGAATTTCCTTTCCCGTATCCTTTGCTGTGTCTGCCCTTTGCTCTCCCAACTGAAGAGTGAACTCCTTGGTTCCCTATCTGTCCTGTTTGTTCCTGTAACTTTCACCTCTTTCCTGCATATGTCTTGCACAGGCCACACCCAGGTCTTGTTCTGAAGCATTCTTGTGTCTGTCCTGAGATGTCTACTGCTCTTAGCCTTGGTGCCTGTTGGTTCTCACTCCTTCTAGCTAGGCTTGGTGGCTTACGTGTAAAAATCCCAGTGCTCAGGAAGCTAAGGCAGGAGGACCACAGCAAGTCTGAGGCTTGCCTGGGTTACACAGCAAGATACTGTTTTTTCCCCCTTTGTTTTTTTTTTTTGTTTGTTTTTTATTTTTTGTTTTAGAAAGAAGGTAGGAAAAAGGAAAAGAAAAAAATGAAAACAGTTCTCAGATACATTCAAGTGCACTTCACCAGCTAAGACTGACCATCTCAGGTTGCAATTCAGTATTTTGAGGGTAGAAGTAGATGTATCAGCAAATTCTGATATTGGAGAAAAGCCACCTCCCCTCTGGGGAGACAACTCTACAGATGGGTGCCATTCCAGCCTCAAGGTCCCACCTAGTGTCATACCCCTTGACTTTTCCCTTTTCACATCAGAAGACCCAAGGTCCTGTTTGATCTTCCCTACAGACCTTGGGGCTCCTGGCCAAGCCTTACTCAGTGCAGTGGCTCCTTGGGGTAGTCTGGAGTGCCTAGCACTCAGTAAGTGTCCAATTAATGTATCCTGAAAGAACCAGTGGCCCAAAAAGTAAATGGATAAGGAAATTAATTTTGTTCCAAAACTCTAGAGACTTCCTGATCCACACCGGACCCAGATCAGATTCAGACACAGCTATTTATGATCTTCTTTGTTTTTATAAAACTAAAACTTCAGGGAACTACTTCCACTTTGGAACACGGAATTTGGAGTAGCTCAAATCTGCGTTCCCAGCCATGGTCACTCAACATGACTCCAGAATAAACTGTCTCTTACTCCCTAGAGATGAGAGCTGTGGTTTTGTGTTGAAAACAGTAACACTCATGAAAACAGGTCTAGATCTGAGAGGAGCTCTTTCCCTTTACTAAACAGACCAGTTTTTTTTTTTTTTTTCCTAATGGGAAGGAGGGGACTCAGTCACCATGACTGCTATTTACAGAAAATCCTATGGGACTCTGCAAAACTGGGTTGCTCTGAGTTATTGGCCTGGATTCTAGAATGGCCACCCACACTCAGAGTTCACAGAGACATGAGACAAGGAGAAGCGCTCTCGACACTAGGAATGTCCATCCTGTCTGCTCTTTACCAGAGGCCAAGTCTCTAAGTAGTTGGTGTGGCCTCAAAGCTGCCCCAATTAGTCACTTGCCACGATGGCTCTGCTTCCTCTGTGTGCGAATCTCTGCTTCCAGTTTCTTATGGCTCTAGGCTTTTCTGACCTTTCTTGTTTAGTCATATCCAAGACTTTGACTCTTAGATGGGAATGCAGAGGCTGAATGGAGTAGGGACAGTGACAGCAGCCCCGAGGGAGATGGAACAGGACTCACAAACTGGAGCCAATGTCCTTGCTGGCCTGAACTCTTGGCCACTGACTAGGGACTGGAAGAACTTCCTCCATCCAGTGGAGATCATCTTGTCCTTGTAGCTTATGATTTCAATCATCAGGCTCCACAGGCTCTGTGAACCAAGTCCAAGCTCTGTATAGGAACCAGGAAATTTGAAATGAAGAGCCAGGGGAGCTCATCCCCTTCACTAACAAGTGAGTGTTTTCACCCCACCGTCTCGCTTCAGCCATGGTAGACTTGGGGGTAACTGCCAATTTCATCCATGTGAGGACCACAGCAACCCATTAGTATACACACTTAGGATTTTACGTCTATTGGGAGAGTTGCCTGCCCTCTTGTATCCAGTAAAGAGTTTGTATGTGCCTGCCTGTGTTCCGTATATCCTTACTCAGTACAGCTCCCCAGACATAGAACAGTTTAGGTCCATTTTGGGAAGACTTTCCAAAGGGGAAGAAGAGAGAGGAGGGAGATGGGAATCAGGAGAGACGGTGGGGGGGGGGGCAGGAGAATACAGCAATAAGAGAAGTAGGTAGGAAGACGTCTGGGGAAGGCACCACATGTTTTTGTTTTCTGCAGTGACAAGGGCCATTTGAGAAACTGGACAGAGGGACTATGATCTGAGAGTTAAGGCCTAACATCAAAGATAGAGACATGGTGAGGGAAGTAAGCCTCAGTGGTTCAGAACGGACACAGGTTGCTGGCTCTTTTTTTTTTTTTTCTTTCTTCTTATGATTAAATGGAGGGCTTGAGCTTCAGACAAGGGCAGAGCTGTTTATCACTTGGACCCCTGGGAAGGACAGGCATGAAGGAGGCAGAAACAACATGCAGATCACTGGAATGGATAAAGACTTTATTTATTTTTTTATCGTTTCCCAGCCCCATAACCAAGGCCATTTGACAAGACATTCCCTTTTGCCTTGGTTGGTGCAAGGTGGCTGGTCTCCTAATTACTTCCCAAAGCCTGAACCGTGGCTGTGATCATTCCCACGTGGGTGTCCCTCGTGCATCTTCTCATGGGTGGCAAAGACCAACTTTGCTACCAGCATCACAAACTCCTCAAAGCTCAGCTGCTTGTCCTGGTTTGTGTCCAGGTCCTCCATCATGTCATTTATGAGACTGTTCCTTCTTTTCTCCTTCTGTGGGTGAAATAGAGGAGACTGTTAGAGCTGAGGGTAGCCAGGGAAAAGGACCCTGGAACACAGTGAGTGACTAGATGGCAAATGCATAGGAAAATTTGGCCCCAGGGGTTAGGTTTAGAAATAAAAACAATATACTAAGTGTTCATAATGCAGATGCTGAACATGTATAAACACTTTCTCATTTGTTCCCCAGACAGCCCTCTGCCTTGGACACTAGGACTCTGCTCTATAGAAGGTCAAGCAATTAGTAAGTTTAGAAATATCCCTCATTCATCCTTACAACTACTTTATAGATAGAAATGGGAAATGGCCGTCTAAAAGGTAGATCATTTTTACAGGTTGTGGAGGCTGGGAGGAGAAGAGAGGGGCTGTAAATCTGAATCTGATTTGGAGGATTGTGTCCCCCCCCCCCACTCTTCTCAGCCTCTCGGTTGCCCCCACTCCCATCCTTTTCTTGGAGGTAACTAGTTAGTAAAGTTTATTTAGGCTTAGTGGGAGAGACACCCAGGAAACCATGGGATCTTTAAGGGCCAAACCATGCTCTGCTGACCCCAAAGGGTGTGATAAAGTGTGGGGGAAGACTCAGATAAAGGGGGACGATCAAGATTTAGCAGCTGATGCATCAGCTGGCTGCAAGTCTTCCACTCACTTGCTGGGACACCTTGGTTAAGCAACGGCCCCTCCCACAACCTGAGTTGCCTGTGTTTGAGGCCCCAGTTTCCATTGGCCCATCACTCCGCTTCTGTCAGAGGATGTCGAGATAGGGATTAGAATCTGTGGAGGGATCACAGGGAAGACACCTGCCAACATAGCTTCATGTACACCCTCCATCTACCCAGCACCAGTGTCTTGTTTGCCTGATATGCCCACTTATGAGGAGATGTCTGTGTCCCTAATACCTCCCACGATGACAATTCTCCAGTTTTCCTTGGTCCCAAGGGGGCATGGGACCAGCCCACAGGGGATGACCGTAATTTGGACAGGCTCCTCACTTGCCCTGGGGAGAAGTTTTAAAAAAAATAAAGGCTTTCTCTGACTTTGACACACATACATACTCCCTTCCTCCCCAGTTGCTTTCTCCTGTGCTGTCCATGGTGGCCATCTCTCCTTTCTTTCACGTTATGCTATTTTCTTTAGTGTCCTCGTAATGCATATAATGCTCTCTCACCTAAAGACTGGATCATGGCTCCATCACCTTGAATCTCTCCTATTAAAGCCCATTCTAAAGGGTAATTGGTCTCAGCTTCCTTCTCCAGGAACCGACTGAACCTGCCATGCATCTCATTGTTTTAACATCCCGTGAGTCTTTTACCAGGGACTCAGCTAAAGTGTTACCCCTTCAAAGGGGAGGTCCTTTTATTAATTTTTTTAAACCATAGCCAGTTACCCCATCCTGCTGTACCCAGCACAGACTACCCACAGAACTCTTCAGTTCCTCCTGACTCCCAGGCTATTGGATTTATCTGTGTCCTCAAGTTTGTGTGTCACCACCATTGGGATAATGGAGTCCAGAATCATCTCTACATCCCTCTACCCAGAATAGGGTACCACACATTGCAGATGTTCAACTGAACAATTTCCTGACTCATGTCTAACTTTGACTACCTCTAGTGACAGAACTCCACTGCCTCTGGTGGAGGGTGGGGTTGTCTCCCTGACTGTGTAGAGAGTGCACCCTCCTCCCTTACTAACCAAGCCTCACCTTCAGAAAGTTTGCCAGATCATTTTTCACCATCTTTTTGAATTCCTTCTGGCTCAGGGTGTCTGTGTTTCCTTCCATCCTAGAGTGCTGGTGGAAGACATCGATGACGGTGTTTATGTTGCGCTCCATCACAGATGGTGTTTTGGTGGCCATCTTCCTGCTCCTCTCTGGAAGAAGGAAAACAAAGACTACAAATGAAAGGGTAGGGTCAGCATCCAGCCTCCCTGGCCTGGTCTCTGGCCACTGTCAGACGGAAAGGGAGGAGAAACACAAAATAAAAAGAACAGTACGGAATGTAAAAAGACAAAATATTTTATAGTACAACACTCTTAGAAAAAGTGAAGGAAGATATAAAATGGATAGGGTCAGCCAAGGAGGGCTTCTAGAGGAGGGCTTGGAAGAAAGTTGGCCAAGGGAAGGAATGAAAGATCTAGCAGGCAGGCTCTTCTCCGGAGAAGATGAAGTTCACTTACCAAAGCTAAAGAGCTACGGCGTGTTTGGCAAGAGCAGAGCAAGCCCAGTATTTATAGGCAGCCCCTTGCTAGACACATGGTCATCCCTGGGAAAGATTGCTTCACAGGTGAGCAGTGTGGTAACCCTGCCAGTGAGGGAGCTGGGTGGAGCAGGAAATGTTCACACAACTCTTTTTGCTTTTTTTTTTTTTTTTCAAAATTCCCAGCCCTGGAGCTTGTTTGGGAGGAAACTGGTTAGTTGGCCCACTTCCCTTCTGTCCAACCCCCCATCCCCATCTTAAGCAAGACAGCCTGCCTGCCACACCTCTGATACTCTTCATTACCCTGTCCCGACTTGTAATATACAAAGGGTGTTAGGGGATCCATAATGGTCATCTCGCTCTGTCTTTGTTTGCTATGTGGACACTCTGTCCCCTGAGTTTATGGAGGACTGAGCTTTCTCCTGTGTTTTCCTGCTCCCATTGGGAAGGGTGAGGGGTTGTCATGAAGTTCTTGAGTGGAATTAGTGTTGGGAGGATCCTCAGAGGTGGTAACTCTTTCCCACCGTATATGAATTTGTTGTCCAGAAGGGGACCTGAACAAGACCTTTTTAGCTGGCCTGTGACCTTGCAGGGACTGAACTCAGATACCCCAGTTCGTGTTTAAAGGCATTTACTATTACATTCCCTTCTTGCATCTGAGTGAGGATCTATTATCAGTACAAGTGTGACTCCAGGGCTCCCTGTGTCACTCTTCCAAATCCTGCTCCAGCTGTCACTCATGTCCCCTAGGAACTTATATCATAGAAGACAGCTGTTTTAAAAATTATTATTAACCTATATTAACTGTACAAAGCAATGGGTTCCCAGCTGTCATTCATGTCCCCTAGGAACTTACATCCTAGAAGACAGCTGTTTTAAAAATGATTATTAACCTATATTAATTACATAAAGCAATGGGTTTCATTTTAACATTTTCATAATGCATATAATGTACTTTGATAAAAAATTTCCCTCTATTCCCTTTTCTTATCCCCCTTTCTCTATTCATTTCACTCCTTCTACTTTTCTGATAGTCCTCTTTCACATTCTTTTCTGGGGCAGTGGTTCATCAACTCATCCTTTAGATCATGAGTCAGAAAGCAAAGTTTCTTTAGTAGTCTACCAGGGGCCGCAGACTGGGCAGCAGCATGGGTTCCACCCACAGCCCCTCGATTTGCTTTCCTGTCCTGTTTCTCTCACCCTTAATCTTCACATATGAGAGAGAACATGCAATGCTTTTCTTGTGAGTCTAGTTTGTTTAACCTCTAGTTCCAACTATTTTTCTTGTAAATGGTACACTTAGTTCTTCTTTATGGTTGAATAAAGTTTGCTTGTGTGTGTATACCACATTCTCTTTATCCATTGATCTATTGATGGGCACCTAGGCTTCTTGTATATCTTGACTATAATGAATAGTTCCACAATGAACAAAGATGTGTGGGTATGTCTATTGTATGATGACTTTGATTCCTTTGGCTATATATCAGGAATAGCAAGGCTGGGCTATATGTTATCTTCACAAAGAACCTCCATGCTGATTTTCATGGTGACTGGATTAAGTTACATTTACAACAAGTTCCCCTTTGTTCATATTCATTCCAACACTTTTTTTTTTTTGCCTCTTTTCTTTCTTTCTTATTTACTCTCTTTTTTGAGACAGGGTTTTACTCTGTAGCTTTGGCTGGCTTGGAGTTCCCTATGTAGACCAGGCTGGTCTTAAACTCACAAAGATCCACCTGCCTTTGCCTCCAGAGTGCTGGGATTAAAGGCGTGTGCCACCATGCCTGGCTGTTGCTTATTTTCTTGATGGTATTTTCTGTGATTGAGGTGAGATGGAATTAAGAGTTTTGATTTGCAGTTCTGAAATGGGTAGTGATATGAATATCTGTCATACATGTATTAGCTGTTTGTTCTTGCTCATCTGTAAAAATGTCTGGTCAGTGAGTTTGTCCAGTTTCTGACTGGATTATCTGTTCTTTGGGTAGTTAGTTGTTCCACTTTTTTGTATAGCCCTTGTTAGATGAGTACCTGGCAAATATTTCCTCTCACTATGAAGACTGCTATTTCACTGCTATTTCCTTTGCTTTTTAGAAGCATATTAATTCGATGTAATCTCACTGGTATTTCCTCAGCGGTTGGCAGATAGTTTTGCTGGGTGTATTATTCTAGGCTGGCTGTCATAATCTTTTAGGACTTGGAATGTCCCAGGCTCTTCTGGCATCCAAAATTTCCATTGGAAAATCAGCTGTCACTCTGATGGGTTTTGCTTTATGTGTGGACTTGTAGTTTTTTTTAAGCTTTTAATACACCCCCCTTTTTTTTTAAAAAAAAATGAAAGTGACAAATATACTCCTTTTTATTGTTATTAAGGTTTCTCCAATGTCTTTCAGTAACAGAGCACTTGTCTTGTTTATTTCCACTATTGGCCATGGTTTGGGCCCTGCAGACTCCCATCCCTTTCACCTCAAATGGAGCTCCTTTGTATGTGACCACACACTCATCACTGGTGTGTAGGTCAGGCTGGATCTGCTCCCAGATCTTCTTCTTAGGGTTCAGCTCCTTATCAGGCTCTCCAGGGAAAGCATGAAAAGTAATTCCATCTCCAGGAACAGACCCATTGGGAGGGGCCAGAATCTCCACTTTCTCTGGTGGACCAGCACACATCACCACTACTTGAGACAATACTGCCTGCATGTTTGCTGGCTTCCGATTACAAAGTAAAAATCACCGTTTGATTTTGCATCTGTTCTTGAGGAACACAATTCACCAGTGCACTGGAAACTGTTCTCGGGGGCCGCTTCTCCCACATCTGCCTCTACATACAATGACTCTGCATCGGGGTGTTTCTTGGCAATCATGACAGAACCAATTCGAAGATCTAGTTGCTGTACATCTCTTAGCTTAGAGTCAGAGCTTGCTGCTGCTGACAGCGGCCTCTTCTCCCCGTTCTCTCCTTTAATTTCAGTTTTCTCTTTCACCTTCTTTTCTCCTCCTCCTTCTCCTCCTTTAATCTGCTCTTCTGCACCAGAAGAGGCGGTTGTTAACAGTGTGGACTGTAGCACACTTTGAGAAACCGCAGACTTAGCTTGCAGCGGGGTACCAGGTGGGACCCGTATTTACATCATTCCATTTTGAATTTCTGCCCGATTAGCTCTTGCTTTAGTTCTGTTTGTTTTCAGTTTAGCATTTTCAACTCGAAGTTTCTTTTCTTCTCTCAAAGTTGCCTGCAAAACTGCTTTCCCCTTGAGAAACCTGCTGCTGAGGTATGCAGTGATCTGATCCGTCTCTGCCCCTTTCTGTTACAGCAGCGTTGGTTGCCATCTTTGTCCAGAATCGGCAGAAAATCATGAAGCAGCCAACTTCTGCTCTGGAGCAGCCTCAGCAGGGTACCACTACACTTTCTTTGTTATGTATGCTTAATGTTTGAACTGTGATGTGTTGTGGGGGTTTCCTTTTCTGGTGTTGTCTAGTTGGTGTTCTGCATGCCTTTTGTATCTGTATGGGTGTGTCTTTCCTTACTTTGGGGAAGTTATCTTCTATGATCTTGCTGACGATTGCTCTATGCCATTGGCTTGGGATTCCTCTCCCTCATCTATGCCCATTTTGAAGATTTGGTTTCTTTCCATGGTGTTCTACATTTCCTGTTTTTTTTTCCTTCTTTTTCCCGTATTCCTTGCTTATTTGGTCTAGATCCCCTACTTTATCTTTGAGTCTTGATAGTCTGTCTTCTGCTTGCTTCATTTGACTTGGGCGGCTTTCCTTTGAGTTTTCTGGTGGGGTTATTGGGTTTTTCAATTCCACCTTCATTTCAGCTTGCGTCCTCTTCTTATTGAGTTCCATTCTCAATTCCTGTGTTGTCTCTGTCATTTCCTTCTGCTTCACATTTTTTTCTTTTCCTGGGCACCACTCAGGTGCGTGTTCTCCCTCAGTTCTTTCTTCTTAATTCCACCGAGCTGCTTCTTCGTGCCTTCTTTAAATGCCTTGAATTCTTTGATGAAAATTATGATTGTTCTTTTAATTCTGTGTCCTGGCATTCATATAGGTAATTCTCATTTGGAAACATTTCAACAGGACTGGTAGGTTCTAGAGAGAAGATGTTAGCTTGATGCTTCACATCGTTGGTATTTTGCCATGAGATCTGGGCATGTGGACTTCTTTTGTTAGTTCTAAGTCTGATATGGACAGAGAAGGGACAGACGAGATGATGTTTGGGCAGGTTGGGCCAAGAGGTTGGAAATGGCTTGGGTGGAAGGTAGTCAGATGGACAGAGAGGGCTGGTGTACAGGATGTGCCTCTTGTTCCAAGCCTGTAATGCTGGGTTAGCTCTGGCTGCTGAAAGGGTTTGATGTGGCATGTGAGGGGCTTGAGCATTGGGAAAATAGGCAAGGTAGGTCCTGGCAGAAGTCTAAGATCAGTGGTGGCAGACAGCGGAAGACAGACTAGACGGGAGCACTGGACATGGGGCCTGGGCTACATCTGGCGGGTTGGGGAGAAGGCATGGATGGGGAGGGTCAAGGAGACTCACTGGTTAGATCCTACAGAAGGAAGTGGGAGCTCTGGTTGGGTGGACAGAATGGAAGTGGTACAGAAGGAACAAGGGGGTGCTCCAGGGCCTTTGTGGCTTCTGGTTTACTTGTTCTCTTATAGAGGAAGTTATCATTGCCTCACCAAAGTTGCCCTTCAGTCCCAACCCCACCCAGGCTGTACCCTGACTGCCTGTAGGTAGCCACAGATAGCTCCTCAGAGCCATCTTACTGCACCACTGACTCAGAATGAACATTGGGGACAAGTGTGCTAGGAAATTCAGATCCAGAGCTAGCTGGTAGGTAAGGAGCTACAAACCATTGTCCAGCAATCTCTGGGCTGTGTCCACATCAAGTCTTTGCTGACTAGCCACCACTGTGGTAGGCCACCTCCAGCCCTGCCTGCATGTTAGGCTGCTCCTGCATCCATGTGGAGGTCCCTTCAGCCACCTGGCTTCTGAACTCTCATCCTGAGGCACTACACACTTCTCTCATGTCTACCTGGGCACTTCTGCTGGGCATCTCTGATTGCTGGGAAACTTGACTTTCCAAGCTGACAAAGTGCTATTCCCTTTCTTGTCCTGACTGCTGTTTTCCAGCCCCTTCCTTCCCACCCCCTCCCTTTCCCCCGTGTTGAATAAGCTATTGTCCTCATTTCACTTCTTACTAAAAATTCGTACCTTCCTGCTGGCTGACTTCACCTCACAGGAATCTCCTTGAAGTCTACAACCCTTTGTAGAAAATAATAGGCTTTCCCAAGTAACACACTGTTGGCATTGTAATTATTGGCCTTTTGGTCTGTCTCCCTTACTGTTCTATTAATCTGCTAACTCGTCACTAGATAAGGTTTGCATACGAGAGACTGATAAACGTTTGCTAAATACAACGAAGGCTGTGTTGGTTTTGATGGAAGGTTATGTTTATAAGGTTATTTTCTATAATTAAGGAGTTGTGCAACCCAGGAGACAGCAAGGGAGAAGACAAGGAAGTGGAGAGGAGTCATTGAGAAATTGGACTGCAGGGGAGAGGAGGGGAAGTTCCCTGCTGTGTGGGTAGAAGGGCATCTTCAGGACTATCAAAGTGCATATGCTGCCACCTCATGGCCCACCTGGGTTATGACAGCCTTGGTATTCCTTTGGACTTTATATTTTTCAGCCTTAGTTTACTTCATTTTTCTTGTATAAATCCCCTTTTGTGGTAGCCACAGCTGGAGCCTGTGCCATCTGAATGGAGACTCTGTTGTGGGTTTTCACAAGATGCTCAATGAATTGCTGATAAGGAGACTTGGTGAACACGGTCTCTTTCCAGAGTTGGAGATGGCATCGAAGGTGGCCTTGGCAAAGTTGCCTAAGGCAGCAGTGCAGTCCCTGGCTGACGTGGAGCAGTCATCAATACTGGCCATTAGCAGTGGTTTCTTGGGCACAGGAGCAGAGATGATGCCAGCGCCTCTGGGGGCAGGGATGAGACATACTAGCACAAGTCACAGCCACCTGTCACCTTGCATGGAAAAGTGTAGGGCTTGCCAATCTTGTTCCTTCAGTAGTAGCTTCTCCACACAGGGATGATGAAAAGCTTGACCAAGATGATGGCCTCTTGGATGGCAGTGACTGCTTCCATGGAATACTTAACACCAAGACAAACGTGACCATTATATTCCCCAAAAGTGACAAAAGCCTTGAACCTGCTCCACTGGCTAGCCAGACTCTACTTCCACACTGGAACTATCTTTAGAATCTCATCCTTTAGGAATGTGCCCAGAAAAAGTCAATAATGTCAGATTCCTTAATGGGCAGGAAGAACAGGTAGATCTCAGCCAGGGACTTGATCTTCGTGTTCTTGACCAGTTGGCTCAGCTTGGTGATGGGGATCCATTCCATGTCTTTGGCTTTACCTCCAAGAATGCCAAGTCCTGAAGCATGACCATGACCCCTAAGGGCCCCCAAGACCTCCTCCAAATTCTTCGTGGAAGCCATGGGGGAATCCTTTTGGCCATTTGGTGTTTTCCTGAAGAAATGAGTTCTGTTTTTTTTAAAATTAATTTTTTAAAATTCATTTTACATACCAACCACAGATCCCTTCTCATCCTTCCTCCTGCTCCTCCCAGCCTTCCCTCCCCGACTCCCATCCCCTCCCCCAAAAGGGTAAGACCTCCCATGGGGAGTCAGCGAAGCCTGGTACATTCAGTTGAGGCAGGACCAAGCCCCTCCCCCTGCATCAAGGGTGAGCAAGGCATCCCACCATAGGGAATGGGATCCAAAAAGCCAAGCTCATGCACCAGGGATAGACCCTGATCTCACTGCCAGGGGCCCACCAAACAGACCAAAGTACACAACTGTCTCCCTTTTGCAGAGGGCCTAATTCGGTCCCATGCAAGTTCCACAGCAGTCGGTCTAAAGTTCATGAGTTACTATGGACTTGGTTCAGTTGTCTTTGTAGATTTTCCCATCATAATCTTGACAACACCCCCCCCCCCCCCCCCCCCCCCCCCCCCCCCCGCTAGTTCATACAACCTCTCTTCCCTGTCATTGACTGGACTACCAGAGCTCGGTCGGGGGCTTGTCTGTGGATCTCTGCATCTGCTTCCATCAGTTACTGAATGAAGGCTCTGTGATGACAGTTAGGATTTTCACCAATCTGATTACAGGAGTAGACCAGTTCAGGCACCCTCTCCACTATTGCTAGTAGTCTAATCTGGGGTTATCCTTGTGGATTCCTGGGAATTTCCCTAGCACCAGGTTTCTCCCTTACTCCATAATGTCTCCCTCAATCAAGATAGCTCTTTCATTGCTCTCCCACTCCATCCCTTCCCCAGCTCGACCATCCCATTTCCTCATGTTCTCATGCCCCCTCCCTTCCCCTCTATTGCCCCTGCCCCCGCCTCCCGACTCCAGTTTACTCATGGAGATCTCATATGTTTCCCCCTCTCAAGGTGATCCATGCTTCCCTCTTAGGGTCCTCCTTGTTTTCTCTGGAGCTGTGGGTTGTAGTCTGGTTATCCTTTGCTTTACATCTAGTATCCACTTATGAGTGGGTACATACCATGTTTGTCTTTCTGAGTCTGGGTTACCTCACTCAGGGTGATATTTTCTAGTTCCATCCATTTGCCTGAAAATTTCATAATGTCATTATTTTTTTACAGCTGCGTAATACTTCATTGTGTATATGTACCACAATTTCTTTATCCATTCTTCGGTTGAGAAGCATCTAGGTTGTTTCCAGGTCCTGGCTATTATGAATAATGCTGCTATGAACACAGCTGAGCATGTGTCCTTGTAGCATGATTGAGCATGCCTTGGGTATATGCCCAAGAATGGTATCATTAGGTTTTGAGGAAGATTGATTCCCAATTTTCTGAGAAGTCGACATACTGATTTCCAAAGTGGCTGTACAAATTTGCACTCCCACCACCAGTGGAGGAGTGTTCTCCTTGCTCCACATCCTCTCCAACAGAATCTGTCATCAGTGTTTTTGATATTAGCCATTCTGACAGGTGTAAGACGGTATCTCAGAGTCATTTTGATTTGCATTTCCCTGATGACTAAGGATGTCGAGCAATTCTTTGGATGTCTTTTGGCCATTTGAGATTCTTCTGTTGAGAATTCTCTGCTTAGATCTGTAGCCCATTTAAAAACATTTTTTGTAGCCCCTTTTAAAATTGGATTGTTTGTTATTTTGATGTTTAGTTTCTTGAGTTCTTTATATATTTTGGAGATCAGCCCTCTGTCGTATGCGGGGTTAATGAAGGTCTTTTCCCATTGTGTAGGCTGTCATTTTGACTTATTTACCATGTCCTTTGCCTTACAGAAGCTTCTCAGTTTCAGGAGGTCCCATTTATTAATTGTTGCTCTCAGTGTCTGTGCTACTGGTGTTATAATCAGGAAGTGATCTCCTGTGCCAATGCGTTCAAGAGTACTTCCTATTTACTCTTCTATCAGAGTCAGTGTAGCTGGATTTTTATTGAGATCTTTGATCCACTTGGATTTGAGTTTTGTGCATGGTGATAGATATGGATCTACCTGTAATTTTTTACATGTTGACATCCAGTTATGCCAGCACCATTTGTTGAAGATGCTTTCTTTTTTCCATTGTACAGTTTTGGCTTCTTTGTCAAAAATCAGGTATTCATAGGTGTGTGGATTAATGTCAGGGTCTTCAGTTTGATTCCATTGGTCAACATGTTGGTTTTTATGCTAATACCAAGCTGTTTTTTTTTTTTTTTAAAGATTTATTTATTTATTATGTATACAGCATGTTTGCCTGCAGGCCAGAAGAGGGCACCAGATCTCATTACAGATGGCTGTGAGCCACCATGTGGGTGCTGGGAATTGAACTCGGGACCTCTAGAAGAGTAGCCAGTGCTCCTAACCTCTGAGCCATCTCTCCAGCCCCACCAAGCTGTTTTTATTACTATAACTCTATAGTAGAGCTTGAAGTCAGGAATCATGATGCCTCCAGAAGTTGCTTAATGGTAAAGGATTGTTTTAGCTATCCTGTGTTTTTTGTTTTTCCATATGAAGTTGAGTATTGTTCTTTTGAGGTCTATGAAGAATTGTGTTGGGACTTTGATGGGGATTGCATTAAATCTGTAGATTGCTTTTGGTAAGATTGACATTTTTATTATGTTGGTTCTATCTGTCCATGAGCATTGGAGATCTTTTCATCTTTTCTTTTCCGACATCATCTTTGATTTCTTTCTTCAAGGACTTAAAGTTCTTGTCATACAGGTCTTGGTCTTTCACTTATTTGGTTAGAGTTATTATTATTTGTAAATATTATTTGTGACTATTGTAAAGGGTGATGTTTCTTTGATTTCTTTCTCAGTCTGTTTATCATTTGTATATAGGAGGGCTACTGATTTTTTTGAGTTAATCTTTATTCCACTACATTACTGAAGGTGTTTATCACTTGTAGGGGTTTCCTGGTAGAATTTTTGGGGTCACTTATGTACACTATCATATCATCTGCAAATAGCATAAGTTTGACTTCTTCCTTTCC